>NC_092859.1:148284966-148286356 GCF_032062135.1 Pyxicephalus adspersus
AAAACTTTAAAACATTTGGAACTGCTGAATTGGTTCCTCCTAAGCTAGCTGATGTTTGTTTGACCAGTGTTAACAATATCACACATGGTCACAAAAAGTTTCTTTTCCCAGTTTTGTCTCGATTCCTGAAGCTTTTCACCTAAAAGGCTTCTTCACGGGGTTTTTGAGACTGAGCTTGACGTTAGGATAGGTTGGTTCTAAAGAGGAAGTCAGATAAAGAAGATTGGAACACTGGATGAAACAAGATTAGGGATGGAGTGCTGGACTATGTTTGAAATTTCAACGTTGGCTGCGATTGTAGGATTATTAGGTTGGTTGGATGGTGGTTTGTGTTAGACTCGTATATAAATATATTTACAATTACTTTTCAAAGCTCATGGGAATCTTCCCTGGTGTACCAAGAAAAGCATTCTTGTGAAAAGTTAATATATTGAAAACAGTCGCATAATAGGTTCAAACGATGCAAGGTCTTAGAAAGCACAGGATGTCAGAAATTCATTCTGCCAATAAGTGAATACAGAATGAGGTTTGATCATTGGTGTATAGTGGAAAGAAAGAAACAAAGATTTCGGCTAATGAATGTGATTTCGGAATGAATGATCTTCGTTAGCCGAAGTATCACTGTATTATCATTACTTGTAAAGCACCAATATATCTCTCAGCACTGTACATAAAATAAGGTCATAAAGCCATTGAAATAAGATTCTTGCAGCTGTAAAGGAAATAGATTTAAGAGCTGCCCAACTCATCTTGGTCACAATACTTTTTTCATAGGCTTGGGACAAACCCAAACTTTGCTTCCAGGTTCAAGGTTAGTAGCTAATTAGTATAAAAAAAATTAGGGAAACTGCCCCATTGGTGGTAACTCCTATTTATGTATGTTGCCTGATATGTAGATATATAATACTATTTTTCTTTTTGAGTAGCATGGTCTGATCATGTTCTAAAAGGTCCAGGACAGGGTAAGGTGCTGGTTTCTAACACTGCCAGCTAAGATCTGAAATTCTCACGGATGATGATTTTGTGTCAGCATTTGTGCACACTATATATTGCAGAACTCTGTGACTATTTGATGCACCTGTTTCTAATATCTCTCCAGATGTTGCCAATTGCCTCACTGGCCCCAAAGGTCTGCCTTCTAGTTCTATCTGAACTCTTTATTCTCCAATACGTGACATCCTGTTCAGTGCAGCTCAGTGGATTGCTATTTCAAGCACTTTTTTACACTTTTTGGATAACTTCAAGTTTGCATGCTCCAATTTCATCTCTAGTGTATTTCATATGCAGCTGTAAAACTAGTAATGGCAGATTACCAAGAGGAAAAAAATAGTTTACCCTAAAATAAAGCCCTTAATAGGAATAAAACCTAAATAAACCTCTAAAAAAAGAT
>NC_092859.1:148286407-148310342 GCF_032062135.1 Pyxicephalus adspersus
TTAGCTGCTGACCTCAAATCAACCACAAAATGTAATAAGCTTTCAATAGTAGGAAAAAAAACAGAAATGAGGTTAAATTCCCAAAAAGCTAGCAACCAGAATGAAAGCGTAGTTCCCTAGCTGACTCCAATGTTTCCTTATGCAGTTTGTGAGTTTTCTCTATGCTTTCTCTACAACAATGCTTCTAGTATTCTGACACTATGGCTGCTCTGTGCCTCCTTTTATAGCCATGGGGTCCGGTTAAACCAAGAGCCTCCCTATTGATGCTTCTTATATTGGTTGCCTTTATTCAATGCCCAATCATTGCATTGAGGTTTAAAAAAATCTCCTGGGAGTATCTTTACACAAATTGCAGGGGCTGCAAATTTCAAGTCCACCCATTGAAGTGGAAAACCCACATTTCTCCTCTAAAATTGACCTTAGACTGTTCTAAAGACATATGGCAATGGTAGGGACATTAGATTGTGAGCTCCTTTGAGGGACAGCTAGTGACAAGTCTATGGACTTTGTACAGCGTTGCATAATATGATGGCGCTATATAAATACTATGTAATAATAAAATAATAATAATAAATAAATGATCCATCTGAAATATTTAAGGGCAAGTGGGTACATTGGTGCACAAAGTGTTGGCAATCTAAAGTTCCACTTTTAGGATTACATGATTCTTCCCTGATAATGTTTAAAGATGGGGATCGACATGTGATCATGG
Organism: Pyxicephalus adspersus; assembly: GCF_032062135.1. Classification (NCBI taxonomy): domain Eukaryota; kingdom Metazoa; phylum Chordata; class Amphibia; order Anura; family Pyxicephalidae; genus Pyxicephalus; species Pyxicephalus adspersus. The sequence continues at coordinate 148,287,120 of NC_092859.1, forward strand.
GAGTAGACTTTTTGGTTTCATCTTATTTGGTTGTTTTAATTTGAGATTTGTATAAATATTACAATGCTTGGATAATAACAATGGTAGATGTACACCTCATGTTTAATATTTCTTATTCTCACTCAATCCTCAATCAAAAGATTACATGAGCAGGTGGGTATTCCAGAAAGGGACAGGTAATGTTCCTTCTGTAATAATCCCTCCATCCAGCCTGATCCTTCTAGGTTTATGGCAAAAATCTCAGCTATGCAGAGACAGCTTTGTTTGCCAGGATATCTGGCATTCCTGGGTTCCTCTGTGTGTGCCAGGAATGAATAACCCAGGCACCTCATGATGCTTATGTCATCCGGGGCCAACTAATCAAGATGACCAAAGATTGCAAGGAGATAATGAAGAAAGAAGATTTTGGTGCCCTGCAAAAGAACAGGGACAGGTGAGTAATGCAGGGTTTAGTTTTGATTTAATGGTCTTTTTGAAACCAAAAAATACTTCCAGATATTATCCATCATGTAATACCATTAGGTAGGCATTTAATCTTTCTCAAATTTATTCTGCAGCAGGATTATGACCCTAAACATACAGCCAAAGCCAAAGCATTATCCCCTATGGAAAAAAAGAAGAGAGATGACATAGTCCTGATCTCAACAGCACTGACTTTATCTGGGATGACATGAGACAGAGGCACCTTATAAAGTCTAGATCAGTGTTTCCCAACCAGGGTTCCTCCAGAGGTTGCTGGGAGTTCGTTGAGCAATGAGCAATTTGTGACTCTCAGATCAGTTTAGGTGACACCAATGATCTTTTTGGCTATCTGTAAGGGTGACATTCTTCCCACTGGCCAGCCATGTAAGAGGCATTCTTCCTACTGACCTTTCATAAATGTCCTGTGAGTTGTTTGGATAAAGCAGGAGTTCCCTGAAAACCTGTTATTTATTTCAAGGGTTCTTCCGTGTAAAAAAGGTATATGTTTAAAAGGAGTTTCTATAAAAAAACGTGGCCAGGTGTCCTAGATGTGTAGGTGTACCTAGAAGAACTGATACTGTCCAAATGATGAACAAGAAGAATATTTATATATTTTCGTTTTCTGTTTATACGCAGTAAAATAATAAAAAAAATAAAGAAATAAAAATATTAATTGCATTTTTTTTTACTTTTTTGATCACATGACTAATGATTCTAGTGCTTTCTACAAAGTGATTCTACATTACAACATACATTTTCATCAACCATAGAGCACAATGGTCCATGTGGTTGGTGAAATAAAAACATGGAAACTTACTAAAAAATTGTTGGTTGCCTTTGTGTGTGTGAGGAGGGAGGGACACGGGGACATAGGGCTTGGTCTATTAAGTTTCCACAAGAATAGAGAGGATAGATCATCATCGGAGAACCTGGATGATCCAGCAAACTTGGAGGGAATTTCTTAAAAAAAACTATTAGTTGGTAAATGTTTTTATTGTTATAGTTATATTACAATATATTGTGTGCTTCTAGAAAATAAAGTCTGTAAATAACAAAAGAATTGTACTTTCCTTTAAAATTGATGTACACCTTTATTAATTATTAATAAATTATAAATTAAATTATAATATTGTAATAAACAGAAAAATGTATTTTGATTGTTTGCAAAAGCACTTACACATTTTGCATTTTTCCATAAAAGTACCAGTACATTAAAAACATGAAACCAATGAGGGCCAGATCGTCCTCCTGCAGCTGTGGTCTGCCATGTTTGTCTTCCTGCTATAAATTATCTGAAATATGTTTTTCTGTATTAGAAGTAGAAGGTATCTTGTCATGCAGAGGTGGTACTGACAAATGCTTACAGGAAATGATCTATAAATGTTTCCTGAGAAAACCCATTATGGTTCTGGTCATCGTGGCAATACTGCAATTTTACATTTTGCCTGCCTGCAAAGTATTAAACAGTAAACATTATTTAAATTAGAAACAGCAGGGCCAGGTCATGCTACAAATTCTGACATTCTTTGACATTATTACATGCTGGAAAAGATCTATACAATTTTATGGGTATGGAAGCGTTTTAGTTACGAAACAAGTTAATAGCATTGAATAAATACACAATTTATAGTTATACCAGTAGAAGGCTGGTCATGTAGAGGGGCTCCCATTATCTGCTATCATTCTGTGCGCATACTGAAAATGATCCAAACGAAATTAGAGGGCCTGGTTATTCTCCAAACTATGCTACTTTGTGGCTGCCATTTAAGAAATTGTTATGTATTTTAAGCAATGGGGACCTAGACATCTAAAGATGCTACAAGTTGCGTCATCTTGACTGCCTGGTAAAATAGATTGGGGGCTTGTTGATATAGAAGCTTTCTGTTGGAGCCAGTCTGTCCTCATAATGGCCATTTTTGGTCTCTAAGTTTGCTGCCAATCGTCTATTAATTGTTTTCTTACTGCACCGCCTGGTGTCTTGGGGAAGTGCTCTGGACTGTCTTAATGGGCCTAATTTTTTAAAGCTCGCCAAGACTGGAGTGAATCTGGTCCTGGATTGAAAACATCTGCCAACTAAAAGCAAATTATTTTTAAGAAATCCATTTCAAGTTAGGTGTATTTAAGAGTTAAGAGGCCCAATGCCTCTTCCTGCTTTGTTATACAATTTCATTTGGTGATCATGAAGTGGTGGTGTTGACAATCTGAAATGATTTAATTTACCTAGGAGTTTCAGGGGTGGTCAGTCATACTGATAAGAGTAAATAATAAACACTGTACGCATGAAATACCTTTGTTCTATTTATAAATTAATCATCTATTATTATTATCTAGTATTTATATAGCACTGGTATGGTTTGTAGCACTATCCATAGTCATGTCACTAGCTGTCCTTCAAATGAGCTCACAATCTAATGTCCCTGCCTCAGTCATATCTCTTTAATATAGTCTATGGTCAATTTTTTAGGGGGGAAGCCAATTCCCCTAACTCCATGTTCTAGGCCCAAAACATCTATATCAGAGAGATACAAACATACATGGATTGTATGAATGCTCCATTTCAATAGGTTGGTCTAAGAGAGGTATCAAGAGGTCCTTTCTGATAAAGAGTAACCAATACTAATCTCTGGAAAACTCCAGATTATTTTAGACCAGGATAGGATGTTTGCAATCATCCAAGCTTTACCAAACACATTTTTCCAAGAGAAAAAAAAAAATAGATAATGGCCTCCAAACTTCAGGTTGACCTGTTCTGTAGATGGGAATGTATCCTTCTATTTCCTTGTATCGGATTGTGTGAAAAAATATATATAGAATATAAAATATGAAAAAACGTTACTGCTTTGTTTAATTGTTTTCAGACAGCAGCACCTGAAACTAGGAACAGTCAGTGGGATGACCCTGAAAGCTGAACACAGGATGGCCTTGAAGGCTGATAAGAGACCCTTGTGGTTAGAATAAGCTTATACAAGAATCCAAGATGGCGGGACAGTCATTTCTGTGCCAAGAATGTTAGACACATGGTTTATCCACCCCCATAACTGTTTGTGACCTATTATGCTTATTTGGACTTATAGGTTTTTGAACAATCTGCTTAATAACCACGATAGATAACGGCTTAAGCCTTCATATACAGGATTGATCATATATGCCTATAAAGATTGATGTATTTCCATGTTTTAGCTAGAATCTCTGTGCTTTAACTTTGGTTTGATTTTCTCTGTTGCACCAATAAATCTTCCTAATTAGGATCTAATGTTTCATCTCTGATGGTTCGTTTGGAGACCCCTTAATGAACCAGACAATTGCTAACAAAACAATCAATGGACGCCCTAAGATTTGATGAATGTGTTGTCTTTTATATTTCTAGCTCTTCTAGTTTCTCTTTGCCAAGATATTGACTTGCATTGTGGACTGTTAACATGTTGCTAATCTAATGTATTTAAAAGGGACAGACCTAGTGCTCTGCGATGATCGCCTCTCAGCCTACGCCATTCACATAGATTTTCCAGAACACTCAGCAACAATTTAAGCAAAAAATACTTAGGTAAAAGTTGGTTTGCCTTGGTACAGGTTGCGGGTGCAAAGTTCAGTTATTAGACAGACACTGGGCTTCCTGCAGTGCTCAATGAGTCAGTGCCGTTGTTCTTACCAACAAGATGGTTTCAGTGAGAGTTCCCTCTGCTGGGCTTACATGGCTTTTTATAATCCAATACCAAGAAGAGGGACTAATATGATTATCCAATGAGAGCAAGTCATAGGCGGGCTGGGAGGATGTGTTCACACTGATTATGATACTCTGTGGACACACCTAGGGTGCTCCTAATATAGTTAAGTTCATATTTCCACAGGTTCAAGTTTTTTAAACTGCTAACCCCCAGATTATTATTTAGCACAAAACATAGAGTTCAACGAGACCAAACTAGGCAGGTCTGGGACTTATGAATCACCAGAACAGGCTAAAGGGGGTTTCCAGGCTTTCTTGAGGCCTAGGAGACTAGTTCTTGGTCTCAAAATGCTCACAATAATGATTTGACTATGAAGTAGCAACCTATTACTTTGTAGGGAGCTGTATTATAAAAATTCATTAATTATTTACAATTAATAATAAATGTGTTCCTGAACACAGCTCAGATGTTACTTCACTACCCTTATCTGCCAAATCCTGAGTTTTATGACTACTGTTGATGTTCAAATTCGGGTTGTCCCTATATTCGACCAGAAAATGGCAGTTCAAATTCGGGCCTTTAGACCTGACCCGAAAAATACAGAATTCGACTTTGCAAATTCGTGTTTAAAAATATATTTAAAAAAAAAAAAGCGAACACCAGATGAACTCTTAATGGGGTTTCTCCATTGAGAGTTCATTTGAGTTCAGTTCTTACGGTCACTGGGCTGTACTTATCATTGATAAGTACAGCCTGTAGCTGGCCAGCTAAAACCTGTCCTAGGTTATTAGTGCAGCATATTCTGTATACACCTAAAGCTGCCAATAACCCCACTATACAGCTCATATGCTCATATGCTTAAGCTAGACGCAGAGTTATCACTGTATTTTATGGTTGTGAATGTTTATAACAGTTATATATGCATTTTGTTAACATAGGCAGGAAAGGAAAGTATAAGAGAGAGAGAGAGAGAGAGAGAGAGAGAGAGAGAGAGAGAGGGAGAGAGAGAAAAGAGAACAGCCAGAGTTTCAAAGAAGTAGACAAAAGGCCAAAAAAGTTCCACAATTATCATTATCATTATCATTACCAGCAAACAAACAAACAAACTAACCAACTTCAACCATCATTTTGTGATACCTCATTCAACACATGTTTGTACATAGACTTTCTGCTGCAGAATCAGCAGTGTTATATGAAGAAAGTTTGAAGTTATTAAAGAAGTTATTTGAAGTATTTGGTGTGCTCTTTAAACCTACTACTTTTATGGAACGGTATTAGAGGAATTATAGAGTAAAGACAGTCTGATCAGAGTAAAGAGAGACAGAGATAATAATTCTTCTAATGCCACAGCGCACAAGGCACCTTATAGTGCTGCGCCTGCCACACAGCCCGGGGAGCGTGGGAACTTGCGGTCACAGCTGATAGGAGGCACGGAGTGCTTTCAATCAGCTGTGACTGCAGATGAAACTCCGCAATTCCGCTCCCCTGATTGCTTTTGCAGTTCTACACAGTCCCTAAAAAAACACAGTCCCGAATCCCCCCCCCCATAGACTTTAATGGTGTTCAAATTCGGCGTTCAATCACCCGAAAAATATTTTCGGGCTATTTGATAGAATAGCTGCAGAATCGAACACTCAGCTGTTCGACCAACACTATTTATGACACCTGACCACACAAAAATCTTTGTAAATTAGCAGATCTGCAGGGATGTACTGGTTATCTGATGTTTATGTTCCATACTATTAGACAAAGGCCCTAAAGAGGGACTCTAGCCTCTACTGCTGTATCTTTAAAGGGGAATTTAACATTGGTACTCCCCTCAATGTCACATGCTCCTATTACTTTATATATGCTAATCATGTAAGATTGTCCAGACATATCAGTGCATTCACCAAATATTGTACAGGACAATATTTTAAATGACTATCTTTCAGTCTTTCAAGTAAGATGAGTTTGATTTTCTGTGGAGTTTTTAATTTCTAATTGATCCCACCTGAGAAACAACTAATAAACCTAAAGAACTGGAATTTCTAGTTTTCAATAAGCACAAAGTCACGCTCCCAAAGTCTGGCCTGATCTTTTCTGATAAATTCACATATTTTAATTGTTCATAATGCAAAAGTCCCTGACAAAGCCACCAGGACTACCATTTTATTGCTTCCAATTTATTGCTTTGCAACTCTCAGTCCCTGTGCTTCCGGCAGTGATTTATAGATTGGACTTAAAAATATTGAACTGAAACTCTTCAAAAAAAGGAAAATTTCAGATGGAGATTATTAGAGCTGCTAATCAGACCCAGAAACAAATTTATGTAGCCAGTTCTAGGTCTAACATCTGCCAATTTCACTAAATATGTGTGACAGGTTTATGGTGGCCAGAAGGCTTTCATTTAGCCTTTACAATCATGCATTCCTGATCAAGAAGTAGTTGTTGTAGGTAAACTACGTAATGTTGTCTAAGAAATGCTGCTAGAACAGCTAATATATGAGTAATCTCCCAGGAACTGATGGTACATATATAGACTGGGCTTTGAACTAGTACTAAATCATCTTTTCCTTGCAAAAAATGTCTAAAACATCATTCCATAATACTTTTAAAAGTTCTCCAAGGCTGGTGAAGGTAAGCTATTATGGGAGAACCTGGGTGATGTGGTCTAGGATTAAAAACATCCAAAAAAAATCCATTCCAGGTGTGCTGGATTATCCAGATCTACCTAAAATAGTTTATCTTCTCCAGTCCTGGAGCTTTAATAAATCAAGTCATTGGTGTATTGATGCATTTAAAAAGGAGAACAATATATTTTAAATCAGCATCAATATAAAGACTTATATCCCAAAAAATACTTTTGATTTTAGCAGTAAGAGGCGACACAGAGGCAGGGTCAGTGTAAATAAAAACTGGCTGTTTACTTTGGGTTTGGCATCAAGACAACAATTTTACAGATTCCTCTCGGTTTTTTAAGCACTGGAAAAAGAATAACGGCACCAAAAGTGAATGTCTGCCAGTTTTTCCATGACTTGGATAACTAGTACTTGGACAGTAGAAACGTAAATTCATTCAGCCATGGAAATATTAAAAAGGCTCTAATACTGTAGATTTAAATAACTCATAAAGTTATCCTAATAAGGTCTCCATCCAATATTAAATTATTGCATAGTAACAAGTGCCTGGTATGTGTTTAATTAGTAGTTTATGTCAATTTAAAACATTTTTTCTTAGTTTTAGATTAGATTTCTTAGATTGCTATCTGGGTAAATGTAGAATGATTTTCCCATCACATTCCATCCTGCTGACAATGTTTTACCAAACAGGAAATAAGAAAAATTCTCCAACAGAAACAAAGAAAAAGATGAAAATAAGGAAAAACCTAAATTCTCTGTTAATTGTATATGTCTGTCTGTGTCACTGTTTCAGGTTTTCCATCATTAAAACGCTGGCCAGCGGGACAGAAAGCAAAGGAAAATCTCACCAAAGGAGCAACAGAGAAGAATCCCTCCCAGCTCTAATATAGCTCGATATGCACGGTAATTTTTGACACCATTTTTATGTTTCATTCTTTCGCTGCCACCACCAAACCCCATATGGAAGCTGTGGAACGAGCACTGGAGCAGCTATAAGTATTGCACAAGGGACAGACTAAAGCTACGTACACACGGCAGATTTTTATCGCCCGATAATGGGCATCGGCCAAATATCGGGCGAAAATCTGCCGTGTGTACAGTCGGTGTCGTCCATCGTCCGAACGACCGTCCTGGCGGATCCACGGACGATGAACGACGACCGATCCTAATGAAAGGGAAGGGGGAGAGCGCGCAGCAGAGTGCCGCTCCGTCGCTCTCCCCCTCCCATCTCCATAGAACATGAACGGTGCTGTATGTACAGCATCGTTCATGCATCGTGCAGTCCCTTGTCGTTGGAAAGGATCGTGAAAGATCCTTTCCAACGATAAAAATTGCAAGTGTGTACGCAGCTTAAGTCACTTCTGTAATAGAATAAACTTACTTGTTAGTAGTTTTTATGTACATTGATCCATGCATGCACAGCTCAGTGTATGATCCCAGCAGAGTTGGCTGCCCAGAATTAATAAACTTCAAGGCGCATGTGCAGGAGCTACATAAACTTGGCCAATAAAAGTAGAACTAAACTAACTAACTAAAAAAAAAATAAACTCAGACTTACTTTTAATTACATAGATCCTTCTATCCAGCTAGAGATGTCCTTGATTGGGTCCCACGCCGTCCGGGAATTCTCCTTCATCCTGGCACCAAGGAAGCACCAGGTGCCATTATCTTCAGCCTTATTTCTCCTTGTTCTGGCTACGTTACCCGATCTTGCACTGTGCAGGTGAGAGTTCGGGTGATTTAGCCTGCTGTAAATGGGAAAAAAGAATGCCGATTTCACTATCTATGTTTGAAAGGCGTTCATTTCCCCTCAATGTAGTAAAATGCCCCTTCTGTGCATGGCCACGATTGGGCATGTGCGGAAGGAGGGTCCTGAGATGCGTAACGTATGTATCCCAGTAGGCTCTCTGCAACTATTCTGTCTTGAACACTCTGGCTTCACCCTTTTTTTTCCATAGATCAGATACATTTACTTCTACTTTACCACAAATTGTTGAGGTTTATTTTTTTGGTATCTGTGTATTCAATAAAAGCTCTTTAATCTCTTTCAAACCAAAAAATGTATTTTGTTTCTATCCACTAGAAATAATTTAAGTGTATTTTTCCCTACTTTCAGTTTTGAATGTATAATTTTATCTTTTTGTCTATAATGGCCAAACATATTCTCTATATATTCTTCACTCAGCTAGACTTATAGCAGAAATTGTTTACTGTGCCCCACAGTCCTATTACACGCGCCATTATTGTTCAAGTTTTCAAATGAATTAACACTTCAAATAAAATAACATTATTTAAACATTAATAATTTCATGCTGCTCATTCTGTAAAATGATTGCATACTATGTATTTGTAGTAAGTGAGGTCCAGCACTAGGAATAAGGATGCCGAACAAACATTAGAATACACAATATTCCTTTTGATTCTTCTTCTAATCATTACTTAGTACATGAACTTGATGTCATGTAAAAATAAGTAAAATGCTGATTGATAACAAATAAAAATGTGCAATTCAGAGGTGTATAGCTGTTACAAATATAACCTCAACAGCCAGGAGAAAGTTGTCTGCTTTGCATTCTTTCATTTACATTGTAATGCATTACTCTTACCTCTCTGGTCCTTCTCCTGGGTATAGAAAAGAAAGTCATATTTAGTTCTGGAGCCCGGTACAAAATGTCCAGAAGCCAGAAACATAGGTTCACTGTGTGACTTCATTAAATAAATAAAAGAATATAGTTATCATGTGAGCAGCAAATATAATTACAGCTTACACAAAACTAAACACACTGCTAGAAAAACACAAGATTGTGCAATATTTCAGCTGCTCCACTTCCCAGAAAGTCTAGGAAGCAGGACATATACTTCTAGTGGGTGTTTAAAGCCCCATTGACTTGTCTAGGCTCCATATAATGAATTCATGTATTAGTACTTCATAAAGCCATCTAATTTATCCTAACATTGGATACATATATACTCATGCATTCCTATGTTTTCCAATGGTTTCCTTGGTATGGACTATGGGTCCTATTGCCATACATAGAAATAAAAGATAAAAACGAGTAACTGTGTGGTTGAAATAGTAGAAGAATATTGTTCTTTGTTAGCCAACAATTAACTGAGAAAGTCTGAGAGTTATATGATATGCTATATCCTAGATTGTAAGCTCTTCTGGGAAGAGTCTTCTCCTCCTCCTGTGTCACTGTCTGTCATTTGCAATCCCTTATTTAATGTACAGCGCTGCAAAATATGTTGGCGCTATTAAAATTATGTTTATTATTATTATTATTGTTGTTATTAATAATATTATTAATAATTAACTGACTTATCTTATTAAAGATGCAGTAATTCAGAATGACTTCAATCGCTTCCGGCTTTATGCATTTCTAAAAATGTGTGGCTTCTCTAGAAATTCACATTGTGATTGGAAAATGCTGCTTATTCCTAATCTTTACCTAAAGACATGAACTTTCTATAGTTGATTATATAAAACAATCTAAAGCTGTACGTGAAGATGTTTGGTATAATCTTACACAAAATTGGAAAACATGAACAATGAAATCCAAAACAAGACATGGAAACTGTTGTGATGGGTTTGATATGTGATCTGTTTTAAACATTGGGGAATGTGGACTGGAATTTGGAAATTTTATTGCATCCTCTTAGAAGTGGTTACATAGATGAATAGTAAAACAAAACATGTCTGTCTACCTACTTTGCATGCAGAGTACATCTAGGCAAAAAAAAAATTAATTTGTTTTGGCTTGATTTGGATAACACTTGGATCAACAAGTGATAATTTCTAATGATTTACGTTTCCTTTCTATTTTGTGCATTTTGATCAGTGTTTCTCAAACTTTTTAACATGGATGAACCCTTGACATAACTTGCAGGTCTTCAGTGAACCCCTTCTTACAATGGTGGTCAGCGGGAAGAATCCCTCTTACATTGCTGGCTATTGGAAAGATTATCACCCTTACAGATAACTAAAAAGATCATTGGCGTCAGTTCAACTGACCCAAGAGTCGCTCATTGTTCAAGGAACCCCTGGCAACCTCTGAAGGAACCCTGTTTGAGTAACACTGATTTAGACATGCAGATGTTGGTCCCGTGCCATACACTAGTATATGAGATCAGATCTTCTGCACACACCCATTGATTCACATGACAAGTGGAGAAAAAGGCTAATTCCTCCCCTGTCAACATCGTACAAAGAGTAAAAGGCTATATATGTAAATTAAATCAACTACGTGCTTACAGCTTCTGTTTTACCTCACTAAGCAACAATATATTTACTTAAATAGATAAAGTAATCCATTTGATAGGAAGACACAACTAAAAGTCAAAATTTTCTACCCCACCTTGTTTTATGAAGACAAGACCTTAAACCCAGTTCTTTGGGAAATTTCTATAGGCCAGCAAGTAATCGGTGTAAACAGAGTTTTAGGCTATCTTCTAATAAAAACAGCAGATTCCATTAACAAAAGCATTACCTGTGATAAATGCAGACTGGTAAAAAGTCAAATTACAATCAGAGAAGATTCATTGACATCATATTATTCTGTGAGAAGGCTTTGCTTGAGTTTCTCAACCAGGTACAGTTTATAGTGCTATTGACTTGAAGCTGCTGTATACCTAGATATACTACAACAGAGAAGGTTGAATGCAATCTTCGCCACAATATTGGTGATGGTGAACAAGGTTTTATAATATTTAATAGACTGTTCCATCAAAACTGCAGCTGCCAATGATTTTGGGCAAAAACTTTAGATTTTGGAATTAAATACCTGTTTCTAAAACTTATTTAATTGGTTAGTAAATTGAACTACACTGTGTACGTTTTTGTAGCAGCATATACTTAGCAGACTGCACAGAACAATTGCTATATCACATAATTATCTAAAGGAAAATGATCATAAGATCTTGCATACCTTTACAGTAATTCCTTGTTCAATATGCACAAGAACAAAAATCTACATATATAAAACACCGTAATGTATGTTCATCACTAAATCCCAATTTATTGATCACAGTTTACTTTGTTCACATTGGAAGTAATGATCAGTACTTTTATTATACGTTAACTTTTGTATTCTAGTGCATTAGTAAATAATTTGTACAAAGCATCAGGTCTTATAACTGTGTACTGGGAGATGAATGGTATTCATCGGGGCTGATTTACTAAAGGAGTTTGGGCTGGTCAATTAGTAAATTAATTCTGAGTAAGTTTTATTTTATTTATCTTAGTGAATGAGGTCATGAATCATCCAATCATGTACAAGTAATATCATTTTTTATGTTTCCTTGCACATGATTATTATTATTATTATTAATAATAAAATTAATAAACAGGGCTTATATAGCACCAACATATTACGCAGCGATGTAAATTAAATGATTTCGGTATATTTGGCAAAGTGACCTAATAATTCACTTTAAATGAACTGGTAACACCCTAAACTTTTTTTCTATGCTATCAGAATGCAATTTCATTAACCAATTTTATATTACAGTATACATTTATAGTTATTTGAAGGTATTGGTTTTTGATATTGGCTTTTATCAAGTTTTTTTAATAATGAACCAAACTTTATCAAAAGTACCATTTCAATACATGCATAATACTGTAGGTTAAGTAGCACATGATGTTTGAAAAATAATTATTTACACACTTTAAGTATTCATAAACTGTGGGAATGAAAAGATAACCCACTGAATTCATATTCCCTAAAGAGAATACTGGATTGTTCCAAACGGAACTTGAAACATAAACCATCAAGGGATCAGGCTTACCTTTGTCAATTCATTCCAGAGAGTCGCCCGCATAGAGGATTCTGAGTCCCATCAGAAGTTGCAGTGCTCTATATAAAGTTTATCTGTTCTTTGTGGAAGTTTAGCTCATGGAATCAGAAAGGAAAGTGATTGCATCCAATGATCCTTCTAACTTCTGCAAGTCAGCCTTTTCTCCTGCACAGATAGATACTCACTCAACAATGTGTGTGTAGTACACTGCTGTAAATTCAACTTCTTCCTCTCTCTCCCTCTCTCTTTCTCAAAATTAGAAACAGGGTAGGCAGAATTTCTCTCAACATAAATGCTAGTAACCTGACCTACTGCCTGAACAGCACATATCCAGAGTTAACCTCTTCTGTACGATACGTGTTGATTTTGTCCATTGGCTAATCTTAGAATACGGAACCTATAACCCATGTAATATATTTTAAAGTCCTTTAAAAATCAGCTATATGTACTGCTGAAAAAAACATAACTTTTATTGCGTCCTTCAGTAGCCAATGCCTAAGCAAATATTAATTGTGATTCATATGTTAGGATTACATTCGGTGTTCCTGGAATTCTTGGTCAACGAGTGGCCTTATCATATTTATTTCTTACATTTGTTGATATTAATAGACTAAAAAAAGGTGATTCATATACATCCACCTTCTACATATGAATTATATAGATAATATTAATTTAATTTAGACAATAAAACCCGTTTAGATTGACTGATGGCCATTTCCATTTTTATCAGCAATGAATTGTATTGAGTACCATAATTCATTAAAACAGTAGTGCCTAAACAGTAACTTATGTTCAACAATTTCTTGGCTAGAATTCTAGAAATCAGCCACACTGGGGCATTTCAAGTATTAGATGAGTGATTGCCATGCAGTCTTTATTCTCCAAACCCCCAAATATTATAAAACCTTAAAGGAACAACTTGTATAAAAAGCAGGAAAGCTGCTTGACCAGCAAGACCTGCAGAAGCCGAGGTACCACCACAGCAAGTGGACAAATTCAGCTTTGGCCCTCTACTTTTTATTTCCTTCAGAACCTTCTCCCATCACTCACAACAAGACTGCCAAGTACAAACCTTTCATACATCTGTGAAGTGCTACCATGCTATACTAAACACATAGAACCTTAGGGTTTGGGACACAATTGTCAAGCTGTTGCTCCGTCATATAAATTAATAGTTTTCTTTTCACCATCTGCAATTGGACACATTGGTCAGTTGTAATGAAATGATTATGGCACCTTGTCAGGTATTGAATAGTAGATGTGTGAATATTTGTGAGTGGAATGTTTTTTGGGAATAAATAGAAAACTTCTGGAAAGTAACACTTTTGGACCCTCGTTTAAAAAGCAAAATGCATGAATTTGTTCAAACTTTTGAAAATTAGTCTTCAATCTTCGGTTAATAGGCTACCCTTTACATACAAGCCTTAGACTTTCCGTAGACAGGTGTCTGATACCTCTATCCCCATAGAAAACCCTCTTTCACCCTCCAGCAGCACCAGTGCTTTAGAGCGTAATGAGAGTTTTCTTCCTGACATGGCACTAGGTAGCAGCGCCAGAATTCCAGACAGAATGTAAATAGGATTGAAATGTCTTATATGTACTGCTCTGAGCCTTTGAAACCATTGATAATACTTATTTATTTATTTACTTAGGTATACAGAGCTAGGGAACAAGAATGTTCCCATTCCCTACTTTATTTTTCCATTTAAAATGAATGCAGAAAACTTTACAGAACATGTTATAAATTTCTTAGCATGCAGTATATATGTTATTAAAACATTTGTTGGATTCCTTAGTGCATTAAATGTCTTATAAAAGAAAATTCTGTAAGAAGATCAAAACTGCCTATTATTCTTATGTGACGTAAGGAAGTAGTAGAGTCGTCATGCTGAGAAAAAATAACAGCATTGCGTATCTTCATACGTAGGGAGATATCCAGACTGTACAGACTAAGATAGTTACTATACTTAGGATATATTTATTGCTCACCTAATACCACCTGAGCTCCAGGTTTACAAAAATAAAAGAGTAGACATTTCATAATAAATCTTTATTATGTTGAAACATGCCAACATGAATTTTGTATCCTCGAGTAACCCAACATCTGGCATGTAAAGCTGAGTCAGTTTTCTTCGGAGCTCCTAAAATTTTTATTTTGTATTCTTTCATGTAAAAGGGAACAAAATCTATGATTTAATTTGCTAAACTTGTTATGTTTAAAGAGAAGCTGCCTTCTAATCTCAAGGGCCCATGAGTAGTTTTTGCCAGAATTTTAGTCTTGTGGGTTAGCCTTTCTCAATGTTTTTAACGTGCAGGAATACTTGAAATATCTTTCAGGTCTTTATGGAATCCCTTCTATAATTACTAAATCCACAGCTTACAGTACATTAGTGTAATGGTCAGTGGAAAGAATTTCACCCTTTTCAGCCAAAAAGTTCATTGGGGGTCACTTATACTAACCTGAGAGCTATAAAATGCTGATTGTTGAGGAAAACCTAGCAACCTCTGGAAGAACCCTAGGGCCTAGAAAACCCTGGTTCAGAAACACTGCCTTGGGTATTAAAACACAACCTTGTTTTGTTCCCATAGTGTAGGGAAGAATGAGAACCTCTGCTGGGTCATTATCACCATCTGAATAATTTGTCATATCATATATTGTCTTGGTGGCACTAGTTTATTGGCAACTTTTGCATAAAATTTATATTCAGTCTTGAGAAAAATAAAGTACACGCACTTTCAAATGTATTCAATTCTAATAAAAATTATCTTGCCATTATCAGGTCTTTAAGTTAGGCAAACACAACCCTAGATAAACAATGACACATTACAGTATGCCATGATTCAATGTCTGGGGTCGTAATGTAGGTGAAGTGTGTGAAAAGTTAAGTACACTTTTACCATAGGAATAAAGAAGGTAAATAGCCGCCATGTGTCATTATTCATATAGCCTTGATTAATTTATCATCAGTAGGTGTAACCTCTAAAAAGCAGAAGTTTTGGTAATTTGCTGGTTTCAAATTAGGTGTGTGTTAACACAATGCCAAGGAGGAAAGACGGCAGCAATGATCTTATAAATCAGTTGTGGCTGCCCCTCAATCTGAGAATGTTTTAAGCCATTTCCACACATTTGAAGTTCATCATTTTACAGTGAAAAAAAATATTTGACAAGTGGAAAATATTCAATACAGTTGCCCATCTTCCCAAAAGCAGGTGTCTCAGAAAATTCACCCTAAGGTAAGACTACTCCGAGTTTCAAGAATTTGAAAAAAACCCAAGAGCTGCATCTTAGACTCTACAATGTCCTGTGTTTGGACATAATTCACAGGGCAATGCCTAGAGAAATCCAGCGTATCAGCACACTCATTTTGGGCTCTATTTTTAAATCAGGAAATCTGACATTCACTCAAGCATTCCTTGCTGGGAATCAATTACTGGGGGGAATGTTTGAGGGAATGACTAATTCCCTGTTTTATAAATAGAACACTTGGACTTGTTTTGCAGCCACAGGACCTGGGCACCTTACAGTCACTGAGTCAACCACAAAGGCCTCTGTAAAACAAAATATTCTCAAGTCAAATGTGAGTCCACCTGCCTAACAGCTAAAGCATGGCCTGCTAGGAAAATTGGTTTGCTTTGGACAATAACCCCAAGCAAACCAGCAAAACTAGCAAAACAGAATGGTTGAAAAAGAGAAAAAAAAAAGAATCAACGTGTAACAATGGTCCAGTCAAAGTCCAGATCTCAAACCAATCAAAATGCTGTGGCCGGACCATAAGAGAGCCGTGCATACAAGAATGCCTGCAAACCTTACTGAACTAAAGCAATGATGTAAAAAAGAGTGGGACAAAATGTCTTCAAAATTTTGGGCCTGGTTTACATTTTGATCAGTAAAGCTGGGTGGTCCAGCAAACCTGGAATAGTTCTCTTAAAAGTCAATTTCTATTTGTTAGTAAATGTTTTCAGTCGTGGACCAGATCCAGGTTTGATAGATCACCCAGCTTCACTGATCAAAGTATATCCTCTATAGCTTTAATAAATCAGGCCCAATGTAAGGGACTAAAAGGGCATACAAAAAACGTTTACTTCAATGTATTGCTGCTTAAGGTGGTTCTACAAGCTATGGCAGCGGTCGCCAACTGAGAAAATGTAGGTGGTCCCCGGCTCTGGCCGGTGTGCCCCCCAGAGGGGTCCTTCTCCTGACCCCGCTGATCATGTCCCCCATATGGACACAATAAAAGTTGTGCTATAGTTCCCCCCTAAGATGTTTAGCAAGCCTGCGATGGGAGAGTGAGGGGATTGTGTCCAGAGACGCAACCTGCCCACTGCCCAATGCCTACAATCCATATGGTCCGCGGCTCTGGCCTGTGCACCCCCCCCCAGCGGGGTCCTTCTCCGCCCCTCCCCTGGGGGTTGCACTGGCCGGAGCAGCGGACTACCAAAATTTTTTTGCGAACCACCAGCTGATGGCAACCACTGCTTTAACCACTGGAACTTAATAACCACAGGAACTACAAAGCAGACAGCTGTTGCAGTCTGGACTCCTTTGTGAGCAGCACAGGACTGTGATTGGCTGCAAGTTTGAGGAGCAGGTGCCACCCCCAGAGAGCAAAAAGAGGAGCATGAGGAGAGGGCAATAAGGACAGAGACTGCAACTAGAATGGTCCCCATTGCCCACAGTATGGTGAGCAGTCTGTGGCCTAAAATTTTCAGTTGTTATCACTTGGTCTGATGTAGTTTAAAGGAAATGACCTCTCCACCAGCCTTTTAGTGTTCTGGAATATTCTTCTGTGAGATATTTACAACCTTATCACTTTTGTATGTAACAAATACTCCATTTAGGAACACTCCAGCTGACACCTAGGGCCCCAACACATAATACATTGGGACATGTTGTACCACTGGTCAGGAAGATCATACAATTATTTATAATTAGTATTTGTGGCTGTTTTATATCTGCTCGCAATCTATGTTGTCGCTCCTCCACTGAGTGCGCTTGAGGATTCTTACAGGAAGTTTTGGGAGAAGCAAAGACCTTTACCATATACATTTGAGAATTATTGATTTTCTGTTGCATATTTATAATTTTTCAGGCTTCTTGCCTTCAAATAAATGTAATATTACCCTGGCTAATCTGTCAGTGTAATTGGGTCGAGGATTCTGGATTGGTCACCTCTGGTGCCGTAACAAAGGAGAGAACTTTAAGAGACTTAGCCGCTCCTATTGGGTTGAATAATTTATATATAATAAAAGAGTTACATTTTTTAATATGTGACTATGGCTCTTGTGGCACAGGTATTAAAGCATATTTTCTATCTGCAAGGACTGTGACATATGGGCTCCGTGTATACAATGATTAGGATCCGGTTCTATTTAAAGCGTAATCAGAGTTCTGCTTGCAAAATTTGCTATCAGCCAAGTCTTTATTGCAGAAAGGGACTGGGGATATTCCTTCTGCAATAAAGCATACATCTCAGCCTATGACTCCTGAATATGCTGGGTATCCCGGCATTCCCTGGGGCTGCTGAGACTGAATGCAGGACTGCAGGAGTTACACCACCCCGGCCCTGCCAATCAAGATGACCAAAGATCACAAAATGAGAAAGAGAAGAAGAGGAAGGTAGCAGTGCCCATGACAGAACAAGAACAGGTGAGTATATTTTAAAAATTGTGATCAGGCAGGTATGTTGCTTATGCTTATGTTCATTTTAACTATGTGAGCACACGGTGGCACACAGCGCTAGATCCAAATCTCAGCCAGGGCACAATCTGCATGGAGTCTGCAGGTTCTCCCTGTGTTTGTGTGGGTGTCCTCCAGATACTTCGGTTTCCTCCCACATTCCAAAAACATGCAGTTAGGTTAATTGGCTTCCCCCCAAAATTTACCTTAGACTGTGTTAATACCATGTGACTATGGTAGGGACATTAGATTGTGAGCCCATATACGGGACAGCTAGTGATGTGACTGTGGACTGAGTAAAATGTCAGCGCCATATAAATACTGGGTAGTTATAATAATAATGCTCTTTAAAGACCCTTCAACTATCAGCACAATGTACTCACCCTCATCATCTGTTAGAGCACACAACACTTGGTCCAGGTCCTTATAATTCAAGGAATGGCTCTGCTGCAATTTATATCCTTCAAGATGTGTTTGCTGTATTTGCTAAAAAATTGCTTATTGTGCTGTACTTATAATTTCTTATTGTACCTATTGTATTGTAGAGAAAACCCTTTTACTAATTTCACCTTCTAAAAAGGAATGCAGGTCCAACATACTCTATTGTGTTAAAAAGAAACACAACTCTTTTTTCTATACTATGCATCCATGCAGAATTTAGCAAAAGCTCAACTTTAACTAGTCTTTAATATTATTCTGGCCTCTACTCCATGTCTCCTCCCTGTCTTTGGGGATTCTGGGTTTTGGTCTGGTTTATAGCAAACGCTGCAAATCATCCAAAGTCAACTACTTCTGGCTGTCAGGTTGTGATAGAACTCAATACTCACCATCAATAAGCCTAAAGCTGATTGCTTACCTTTGTTGTGATGAATGTTATTGCAATTCTGTGGTTCCAGTTAGGCTGTGATGATAAGAAGGAGGTGAGCCAGTGGTCATTCATGTATGGATCTAATCAAAAGCACTTATATAAAAATTCCTGTCTATCTTTACTGTTATAGTTAAATGATTGATTTAAAAAATAATTCATTCCACATTTTCCGGAAATGATAACGCTAAATCCAATTTATTTAAGCAAAGCCTCACCCTTAAAGCATACCTAAACTCAGAAGTTTCACTTTACATAAAAGGATTTAAGTAAAAAATTCTGTTGTTTGTTGTTTTTTAAGTGCAAAGCCTTCTGGGATACCTATGTCACACATCCCGGCTGGCTCCTGGGTGCTCCTTCCTGCATGCCCGATCATCTTGGATGCATACCCATGCGCAGAAGGAGCCTTTTCGTGCAAAGAGAAAAATTTGCCAATCTCACGCATGTGCAGTGAGATCGGCAAGTTTTTTTTTACAACCTACATCACCCGACCTCGCTCCTGGGTTGGGTGACATTGGATGAGGAACAAAGAAGAAGAGGAGAAGAGTGCCGGGTTGGGGACAGATGCTGGGACAATGTAGGACCCGATGCAAGACACATCTGGATGAATCGGACTGCCTGCAGGATTGAAGGTAAGTGTATTTTTTTTTAGTTCCTCTTTAAGGTAAGCAGAACTTCAACCAGCATTTTGAATTACCCTCAACACTTGTTCCCTTTTCCTGCGTCATTGGTCCTTTGTTACTTTTTTATTTACCTAAACCCAGAATGGTTTTTTGCTTCTTCTTAGTTCCTGTGATTTCTTTGAAGGTTTGCAAAAGAATCTGTTCATGTAAAACTACTGGACTAGTTGAATCCTCTTCCATGGTGATAAAAGCCCTAGGATCAGTAAAGCATTTATATTTGCATTCAAACTATTTGGGAGAATGAGGGTTAGGTGTACCTAATATTTTGCTGTATTATAAGACGGCACAAATTGCTCAGATATCACACACCACCATCCAAGTACACTGTCCTTAATGGACTAAGAAGACTGAAGAGCTTTCCTGTTCCACAGTCTCATTATGTTGTTACCCCTATATCATTGTTTCTGAATCAGGGTTCTGTGGAACCCTAGGGCTCCTTCAAAAGTTGTGAGGGGTTCCTTGATCCATAACCAATGATCTTTTTGGCTATCTGTAATGATCATTCACTGGCCAGCGATGTAAGAGGCATTCTTCTTACTGACCATCATGCTAGTTTACTGTGAGCTGGGCATATATTATTTATGTATCCTGAAAAATATGTCAAAGGTTACCCAATGTTAATATAGTTGAGAAAGGCTGCCCTATATTATGCACAGACTGATCCTCTAACAATATGGAATATAAAGCAAAAGGACGCCCTCTTCATTCCCCCCGATCCCATTATGGGGTAACCCAGAATTTATACCAGGTTTATTATCTATTACTTACCAGTGGTGAATAAATAAAGGCTTTTTCAGAATTGAAGATTCCATTAGAGGGGGCACATTAAGACACAGTTTTACTGCAGCATGACTTTGAAACCTCCACCGTAAGTAAAGATGAAGGCATTTACCCAGAATCAGTTTGAAAGTACTTTTTTTAAAATTTGCATAAAATTTAAGTGCAGGGCGGCTCAGTGGAGTCATAAGTCCAATTGTCAGCCAGGACAGTATCTGCGTGATCTGCGATGATCAAGACAGGATGGGATCACAGAGCCTCCATGGATACCTACGTCACGCATGCCCAGAGGCTCTGGCTGCTTCTTCTGCGCATGCCTATTTTTTAAGCAGACATGCATGCTTTTAATCAGAACACATAATTGTTTCAAGATGAGAGAAATTCTCTTTTCATCTATTTACTATCACACACTGATCATTGCAGTCTGTGTACTTGGACCACAGGACAGCAGCAGAGAAGCACCGGTCACTGAGCTTTGGACCTAAGCATTGACAAATCATTGAACAAAGCCACCAGTACCAAAATCTCCCTAACTTCAGTTTGCCTAATTTGTCTAATTTATTAATAATGGTGCAAATAAAATCACTTTTCAAATATAATACATGCTGGGTCTTTTTACATTCCGTTGCAAACCAAAATAATAAAATATTAGTGAACAGCTTTGTAGTTATTTAATGTCCTGAATTCATCCCGTAGATGTGTCTGCAAATGTTGGCCTTGTTGACATTGCTACAATTACTCATTTTAATTTTCCATGCATTTTTTTCAGATTCTGTAAGGAAATTCACTTTTCTTTTCCAGAACAAACAAGGTCCTTTTGTCTGTAATACGTGTCTGCACTTTTATGAATCTTGCCATAAATTTGCTGTTTCCACAATGTTCTAATAACAACTAACCTACCTCCTATATATAAGAGCTGGAAGGGCCATGTTTGGTTCTCTTCCATTATTATTCTCAACCTTACCTAACCACACTGATTTTTATTAGTGATCCAGCAGATCTGAACATTGCTAGCATTGTTGTTATACTGCAAGGCATCAAAAAATCTACAACCAAACAACAAGTATTCACATACATCATGGTTGTGGGGTATGGTTGTGGTGGGGTTGCAGTGCAGTTCCTGGAAGCAACATGCTGCTTCTAGCCATGAAGTTTAAATTACTCGTAAGAATAACCACATCGCAAACACATGATGTATATGCGCACACACATATAAAGCAACGCATGCAAGAACTTTAACCCATGGTGCAGGTTGCTGCTTCTGAGTGCAAAGCATCAGTTTCCTATTTGCCTGGCAGTAACCTACTCTGCAGTTTGCAACCACAAGTGTGAAATGGGCTTCAGAGAAGCAGCCATTATGAGTGTGTTTTTAATAAATGGGACTTACTGGGCATTATTCCTTGATTTTTCTTGGCAGCCTTATTTGTCTTCCTAAGCACTATGGTTGGAATATGTATTGTAATAGTATTTATTCTTATAAGTAGAAAAAAGATTTGATAAGTAAGAAAAGTAAGAAAAAGATTTGATCAGACAGACATTTGATCAGACAAAAAGATGTTGACAAAGATAAAGATCTCCCAAGCTAGTAAAGTATTTTCTTGTATTAAAAGAGGAATAGACTGCAGAGATGGAGACATAATCCTGCCCCTGTACAAAGCATTGGTCAGACCACATCTNNAGATGAGCAGGGTGATTGTACTTCCTTTCTCACTTATTTCTCAAGAGCTTTTATCTGTAGGATGAGCTGTGAGAGAAGTACAGAGATCGTAACTCCTGTTTCCGTGCCATACATTCCCCCTTCCTCTGAATAGTCATTGGTTACAGAAACTGGCATAAACTTTGCACTCCTCCTCCTGGCTCTCAAACATAAGTCTTTTGCAACCCCTGTAATGACATTGTTAGGAAACAATTATCTGGCCAGCAATCCCGTGCTGTAGACCAATGGAGGACAGCGCACCTGGTGTCGCTTGCAGCAGAAGGAAAGAAATAGCAATTATCTGCCAGTCCACTGTACTGCAGGATGTGGCATCCCTGGTTTCCCTTTGGCATCCCCTGCTCTGCCTCTGTGTGTAGTTAAAGGGAATTTGGAGTTGTGTTGAGACTAATGAGTAAAATAGTTCCTGATCTCCGTCTTGCGCTGGCATTGGCTGCTGGGGCTTTATAGACTCCCTGCTCCCAGGGATCAGTGCCTGTGGTAGCGTTTAGCTAGGCTGATCTGTTGTTGATGTGTATTTTGTGAGATTCACTGTTGCTGACCATTGCCTTTTCCTGACCTATCGATCGTACACAGTTTGGACTGACCCTTTGCCTGTGACCCCGACCGTGCTTGTGCTACTCCCTTTGTGCCTCGTCTGGTGGACTGATTACCCATATATGACCTTGTTTTATAATCTGGAATTCCCTTTGTAGAGCTTTGTACTGCTTAATCAGTGGGCTCCTAGTCCTCTGCCAATCCTTCCTCCGATGCCATCCCTTGTCCATTAAGTCCTGGGGGGCCACCATGTGCTGGGAGATGAAACCATTCTCCCGAGGCTGAGCGAGACCTTGCTATAGGTGAAGAGTTAGGCATTAGATTGAGGGCCTGCTAACTAGTGAGTGCTGGACCAGGGTCCTACAGACATCATAGGAACTAAGAAGAGGGAATAAACAGTACAGGGCCAAGCTAACTAAAAAAAAA
>NC_092859.1:148312210-148313889 GCF_032062135.1 Pyxicephalus adspersus
GCATCAGTTTCCTTTTTGCCTGGGAGTAACTTACTCTGCAGTTTGCAACCACAAGTGTGAAATGGGCATCAGAGAAGCAGCCACTATCAGTGTGTTTTTAATAAATAGGACTTACTGGGCATTATTCCTCCATTCTTCTTGGCAGCCTTATTTGTCTTCCTAAGCACTATGGTTGGAATATGTATTGTAATAGTATTTCTATTTGATCAGACAGTAAGATGTTGGCAAATAAAAAGATCTCTTGTATTAAAAGAGGAATAGACTGCAAGGATGGAGACATAATCCTGCCCCTTGTACAAAGCATTGGTCAGACCACATCTGGAATATGCCGTCCAGTTTTGGGCACCAGTTCACAAAAAAGGACATTGTGGAATTAGAGTGCAGAGAAGGCCAACTAAACTAATAAAAGGAATAGAGTAGCTCAGCTACTTTAAGACTATTCCAAAGCACTAGGGGGCACTCTTTGGCCCTGATTTATTAAAGCTCTCCAAAGCTGGATAGCATACACTTTCATCAGTGAAGCTGGGTGATCCAGCAAACCTGGAATAGATTTCTTAAAAGTCATTTGCAATTTGTTAGCAAATGTTTTCAATCCTGGACCAGATCTTGTCCAAGTTTGCTGAATTATCCAGCTTCACTGCTGAAAGTGTATCCTCTCCAGCCTTGGAGAGCCTTTTTTAAATTAGGCCCAGTAGGTCAATACTTGTATAGCAGTATTTGAAATTATTTTTTTGTACTTTAATATTCTTCTGATCATTGAAAATTTTGATGATTGATAGACCACACCCTTAAGACCTGCAACGACCATGAGCCTGATTTATTAAAGTTCTCCAAGGCTGGAGAGGATATGCTTTCATCAGTGGAGCTGGGAGATCCAGCAAACCTGGAATAGATGTCTTCAAAGTTATTTGCTAGCAAATATTTTCAATCCTGGACCAGATCCATTTCAGGTTTCCTGGATCACCCAGGCTCATTGATGAAAGTGTATTCTCTCCAGCTTTGTAGAGCTTTAATAAATCAGGCCCTTTGTGTCTGGAGGAAAAGAAATTTAAGCTCTGGATAAGGAAAGGGATTTTTCACTGTAAGGCCAGTGAAAATGTCGGCTCCCCCAAAAAAAACTTATAAAAGCCTTTTAGATGTTGTCTTTCTCCACTCATCAACATGTGAGCAGTTTCTAACATTGTACAATAAGATTGTAATTTCTTAACAATTTGTATGTAACCCGGGGGCTACCTGTATAAAAGTTATATAAGTTCCTCTTTTTAAACCGCTTATGAAGGAAAGTCCATTTTGTCCCTGAAATGCTTTGGCTGTTTTTTGTTCCTTTTTTAGGAGTTGGCTGTTTTGAATCAAACCTTGTGGTTTCTCCAGGTTTTGGACATTTCTCTGTTTCCAAACAAGAATAATTTCTTTTATGAGTTGGACTTTTAATTGCTTGTACCACAGTCTAAGTATTTCCTCTATAATCCTCAGGGGTACCTAATAGGCCTAAATATCTCATTGCTTACATTTTTCTGTGTATTTAGGTGTTTCATGGCTTGTTTTAAATTTTTAAAATCCAAACTACTTAATAGGAAGAAGAAACCCACCAGTTGCAGTTCATACTCTGTTGAGAATCTTCTAGTCACTCCTGTAATCAGGTTACCAAAGGAGGATATGGTGCCTGCAAAGCTAGAAAG
>NC_092859.1:148313979-148314676 GCF_032062135.1 Pyxicephalus adspersus
AACATAGACAATGTCTTCCCTATACTTTTGTGAAGGCTTTCCTCAAGATGTTGGTGGGTTTCTGTGGGAATGTGAGCCCATTCAGCCAAAAATTAATTGTGATGTCAGGCATTGATCCCGGAAAAGAATATCCTGAATATCCTGTTTGCAACTTATGTTTTAATTCACTCCAAAAGTATAGAATTGTTCCATACCAAACTCATTAAACCAAGTCAATATATATTACAATCAAGCTGGAATAAACAGGGCCATCATCAAACTGTGGGCAAAGGTTAGAAATCCACAGTTGTATTAAATTACTATGTATGCTGTACCATTAACAGCGTCTTCCACTGGAGTGCGATAATTTGGTGGGATTTTTACATACTTTTGGCCATATAGGTAGATGGTAAGGTCAGTTGTCCACAAATGTTGATCATGGAGAAAATTAAAATGTCAATCATATAGAGGTAAAAGGCACATTCCCACTAAGCCAAAATTTAATTTTTGCCTGTATCTCATTCTGGACTGTAAATACATAAAAACAATTCCCTAATTATTCCTTTGTTGTTCAGGTTTGTAGCCAAAACAATTGATTTCCACCACTTTCCACCTCTATAGCCTAGCTCCAGACGAATTGTAGCAGAACACACCAGTCACAAATTGCAAATGACTATAGAGGGTAAATCCATAGATACAAATTGCTATATATATATAT
>NC_092859.1:148315707-148316221 GCF_032062135.1 Pyxicephalus adspersus
AACTGCACACAATGTAACTGGCAAATAATATCTATTATAGTTGATCCAGGCAATATCGGTTTCTGATTCTTTTAAAGGTACCAGGGAGTTTTTTTGCCCTGTTGAAGAGATTTGCACTACTTTTTTGCCTTCCTCTGGATCACTTGCTGGTTTGATTCTGTATATGCAAGCATTGGATTTATTTATCTTTGGTTGAACCTGATGTTTTTAGACTAACTATGCAGTCTGTAAAATATGACTAGTAAAGAATATTACATTTAATGGCAGATCATGTACAAATTATATATCAGGGGATACAGACAATACAGCTTTCCTCATTAGAGCCTGGAGAGTTTACCAAATAAATATAATAAAACCAGGAAAAGGGAAAAACAAACACCTCTACTACCAATAACATCTATGTAATAAATTATTTACTACTATAGTGGTATTTGTTGATACTAAATTGTTCCTGAATTATGGACACCTCTATATATCTATAACACTTTTTGAAAGAATTTTGCCAATAAAAGGA
>NC_092859.1:148322935-148346387 GCF_032062135.1 Pyxicephalus adspersus
ATGCAGCCTGGAGTCATTGCTAATAAGAACTTACACAGATATATGTCAATCGTAGGTCCTGGCAACAGAATTGTCATATGGTGGACAAGTGGAATTATATTTTCTCTTATACCTGAAAGTAACAGGTATTTCTTTATTTCTTCCAACAGTGAATGGAGAAGGAACTAAGGAAGTTTATCACTTCCTCATGTCAGGGAACTGATGCTTAGTGGCAGAAGCTACATATACTCCCGGCGGCAGCACCATAGAAGATAAAAGGGGGCTGCAGTGAGCGGTACCAATAGCCCCAACAAGGTGGCAGCTATGGGGAGCTACACAGGATTGCTTAATCTTTATTTGGGTCTGAACATGCCCAAATTTACATTAACGTGTACCAGTTGTTTTGCTTTGCATATGCAAATCAGAGGCTCATTTTAAAGACTTTATACAAGAGGCATCATCATACCCATTTGCGTTCTACATTTTCTTTTGGTGTTTAATATCAGTAAATGCTTTGTTTTTAACAGCACCCATTCACACTAACATGTTGCATTGAGGTACATATTGCATGTGTTGTGTATTGACATGTATTTTGCCACAGCTGTAATTGTAATTTGCATATAATGAAGCAATTAAATAGATTACATACCTATGCGCACATTAAACCACCAATCTCCTTTTTGTCCATTATTTTTAAGATATGTAATAGGTACCTTCCAAATGTAGCTGAAAAAGATTTAAGAACAAATATTTAGTAAACTCTATTTGGCTTTGTATATAGAAAGTTTTTGGATTCTATCCTGCACAAATTTAATTTTCTGTTAGTTAATCCCATTTGTAAAGAAATTGTCTTCCCGGTTTTGGAGGTTGGAGGAGGTCAGATCATGAGGACACTGTAGAAGGAAAGCAGAGAATGAACACACTGCAGACAAAGAGCAGGGGATAAGAACTCAGCAGCAAAGCAGGGCAAGTGGAAAATATAGGAAGAGAGCAGGAAACTGCAAAAATAGGGGGCCATTAGGACACTGCAAGAGAGGAGTGGGCTTTAAAGACTCTGTAGATCTGGGGTGCCCAACACATGGATCGCGATCTACTGGTAGATCGCACAGGAGTTATTAAGTCCAAATACCGTTCCACCATGACTGATGATCATTTGGAAATCTGTTTGAGGCTGGCTACCAGCAACTACTGTCCGGACTATGCAACTTTGGCTGATTCCATTCAGTTTAAAATATCATCGGAGTAAGGCAATGGCCAAAAATGTACAGAGTTGTACTGTGCCATACATGTTCATGCTGTTATGCAGGGTAAACAATATATATTTTAAATACATGTAATCTCGGTATATATATAAATAAACATATGTTTAGCATTTTTATTGTTGGTAGATTATTTTGACTCGGTCATTTTAAAAGTAGCTTGCATGCCAAAAACATGTGGGCACCCCTGCCGTAGATGATAAGAAGGCAATATGCACACTGCATGAAGAGAGAAGGACAAGAGGACATTTTAGAAGAACAGCAGACTATAAAGTCAGGCCTGGAGCGAGCGAGAAAAGGAGCGAAGAGCAAGGCCGCAATGACCGGGCAGACAGGAAGCAAGCAGGACAGGGTAAGTAGTTTTGGAAGTTATAGGAGTTGGGTTTAAGGGTCACAGGTGAGGGAGGGGTTGTTGTTAAAATGTCAGAAAAGGGAAGTGGAGAGGCCATTAGCTTAGAGAGGGTGCAAAGAAAAGTTTCCCACTCACCGCTATTTTGGGAATAGTATTTTGTTATGTTTCTGGGTAGATGGAATAGTGTCTTAAGGTCGAGCAGTTGAGGTCCTCGAGGGGTAGTGTTTATTGGTACAGAGTGATGGTGCAATGGGGACCCGTTTTTGGTGTGGAGTCTCCATGGTTTGTGGAAAAGTTTTGTTTTGGATAACATTTGATGGTGGTCTGCGGTAAAAGGAGGAGGTACATCATTCCCAAGCTGGCGTCTGGGAGCAATGTATTTTCAGGTAAAGAAGACCACCTGTGTAATTAGGCTGCCTTTGAGGACCAGAAAAAAATCAAACCAAAACTATGGTGTGAATATTTTTGGGGGGTGGTTGAAGTGGGTATGGAGGGTTGATTGGGTTGGTTTGAAGTCTGCAACATCTGTTTTGCTACAGTCATGTCACCTTAAAAGGAGAGTAGAACATAGGGACACTGTAGGAAAGAAAATGAGCCAAAAGGAATAAGGAATGAGTAAACTGCAGAAGTGTAGGTCAAGGAAATGGTGTAAAAAGTAGATAAAAGCTGTTAGGGGTGTAGGTTATTGAAATCCAAAGGAAAGTGTGAGTGCAAACGGTCTAGAAGAAATGACTACTGTTGTGCCTCACCCCACTCTAAAATATGTTTTCAAGATTACATGTGAAAGCTTTGCTTTGAGCATGTGACACTCTTCAAACATTTTTTTACTTTTCCTTCCTCCTAACATTTCTAATTCAAAATTCTAATACATTCACCCATGCATCAGTCAAATATTTGAATAATTCATCATCATACTCAAATGGTGATGGACGAGTGACGATTGACTCTGGATCAAGAAGAAAGTGCTGCTGGTCTAAGGAACCTGATTCTGTATCGATTGTTACAACTGGAAAACCCATTTGCAAGACCCAGGTGTCCATGATTTCACTAATAGAGTTATTAAGTTTCACACGGTCCTGGTTATCTATTGCCTAAAAATAAATAAAAATAGATTTTATTAATGATACTGCACAATGTAAAAAGCTGACATTAAATGATAAAAAGAATGAGGTAAAAAATTTGAACTGAAAAAGGTCATGGAAAAGTAAGATGAACTATAAGCTATGTAGATACAATGTGAATTTTCTTTACAGAATGCAGAAGTATGCAATTTCGGTTCCCTTGCCCAAAGACCTGATTTATTAAAGCTCTCTGAAACTGGAATAGATCGACTCTCATGGAAGAACTTGGTTGATCCAGCAAACCTGAATTGGAATTCTTCAAAATCATTTGTTATTAGTTAGCAACTGTTTTCCTTTCAGATTCATTGCACGTTTGCTGGATCACATAGATTATCCCATAATAGTCTTCTTCTCCAGTCTTGGAGAGCTTTAATAAATCAGGCCCTATGAGACTGATTTCTTTTTATACTGTATCTTTAGATTATGTTGTTTCCTATTGGTGCATGATGTAATTGTGCTTGTTGATATGCACACTACAAGTTAGTCAACTACATCATAGCTGGCCACATCACAGCCATCAAGTCTGTAAGGTAGATCCAACACTTTGATTGGCCGCTCCACTCCATTTTAATAAATCTAGGATGGTGGACGTATGGTAACTGCTTCGTAGGTCTGTGAAGGTTCACATTCATTGAGGTCATCAACTGGTAAATAGGTCAGAATGTGACTAACTACTACTAGACAAACTAGTTAGTACCCTTAAAAAGACAAATGTCTTTATGTCACTAAGCTTGCTATTTGTGGTCCACAAAACTCAAAGCCAGTTTTGGGGGGGTGCAATCTTGACAAATGCCTGGATCCCCCACTTTCTCCAGGGTCCTATTGGGACAAAATGGTAGGTGGTGCATAGAGATAGAATTCTGTGTATTTGAAATTTGATATTTGCACATGGCCCTATTTTTGTCCCTGACAAAACATCTACTGGTAAAATCTAGTTACCCTTTAGAATATTATTACATTTTATGAAATCATTTTATTAGCCAAGTGATGAGGGAAGAAAAGAGGAAACGAGTAAGGCAAAACATTAATGCTAATAAGCTTTGAAATACCTGCTGCAGATGCACCCATAGGTCACTGTATATGGTATTGCCATATGCAAATTGATTCATGTAGCTCTAGAAAAAAAAATGAAACAATGTCAATATGTGTATGTGAATCATGTGATAATACTACGGCTCTGTTCAAACCAGCTTGGTCCACTGCATTAAACACAAACGCGTTATTTTGCTTTGATATGTGCACTAGGAAAGCCCATTGATTTATATTGGCTGCTGGTGCATTACACTGAGCACACAAAAGGTGTGCAACACAAATGTTGAACATGTAGTTTGGGCATCTATTTGGAATAAATGGGGCCACATATTCTATGAGTTTGTGCATTGGGGTGACTGAGCCATTATCATGTTCAAGCACTTATTTCTCTCCCACAGCTACCATGTAAAGTGCCAAGTACTGCCAAAATCTTCAAATCTAAGATTTGATCTGGGTCAGAAGGTTTTATTGCTGTCTATTTCCCATCTTGAGTGAGTCATTGTCATTTGATCAACATATGTAAATGGAAAATCTCCCACTGGGCACAAGTGTTTTAGTGACAAGTGTCAAAGATGATATTTCCGTCACTTTAGGGAGATCTTCTCAGACATCTTGTTTTGTCTTTGGGGTGAGAAGCGGGTGGAAAGCTCACCAGTAGCTGTCCAATCTGTTGAAGGATAATAGAGCAGGGTGATGGGTCATTAATGGGTAGATAGCCCCCGCTCATTTGTTCTGTCTGTAGCTAAGCTATGGCTGGATCATAGAAGTTGCCTTCATAAATTTTAAGATAATGAAGATAAAAGAGTATCATGTGTCCATTTTTCAATCGCCGACCTAGCAATGTCTTCATACCACAGGTTATAGTTGGGAGATACTTACGGTCAATCCTTGTTTAAACAGGTCTTCAGTGAGGAATGAGGACAGCATTCTAATAACTGATGCACCCTGATGCAAAGAAGTAAAAAAAATCAATGTTAAGTAGAAAATATAATTTATTGTTTACTTAAAAAAGCCCATAGTGACGTCACTAGCGGTCACTCCAATCTAATGTCCATTTCACAGTCTTTAATACAGTCTAAGGTCAATTTCAAGGGGAAGCCAAATTACCTAACCACATGTTTTTGGAATGTGGGAGGAAACCCGAGTACCCAGGGGAAACTACGCAAACATGGGGACCTGGCCGAGATTCAAACCTGGGACCTAGCTCTGCAAAAGCCAGAGTGCTAACCAATATGTAAAACTCTAATTGTTCTTAGTACTATTGCTGGTGATGATATTTTTATTATATGTATTATAATAAAACCCAACATCTAAAACACATAATGAAGATACAGCTCAGGTGTTGCGGTGCTGGTGAGAAAACTAGGTACAGAAACGTGATACCAGATGAAGTAACGCTAAATCAAGAAATGGGGTTATCACCCACCTGGCTATGCATTGTGTAAACAATAAAACGACAAATCTTTTAAGCTAAACCACTTGTACATTTAGAAATGTTGCCGGGGTTTCCATATCCAAAAAGGAATTTGTAGAAGTTAGGGTGTCTTTAGGGATAGTGTTTAGTAATCACTGGGATTTTTCATCAATGACCTCCATATTATTGCACGATTACTAAGCAAAACTGTACTTATGCTTTTACCCTACTAAGAGGACTAAAAATATCTGATGGAATATCTAATGTGTCGTAATAATAATTACAGATCATTCGATTATATTTTACTAGTGCAGCACTGGGCATTATGGGGTGGCAGAAGCTATATGACACTTACCTTGCTATAAGAAATGGAATCAAATAGCCCACTTATTTCTGATGGCGTATTCACTTCAGATTCATTTGAACTAAGAGGATGTGAAGTGGCCAAGGCATCGACTGCCATCACTCTGTGTACGTCATACAGCACTGACAAGTCTTTCTGTAAGAGTAGGATAATAACACAGCTAAAGTGACATAAATGCTTGCAAAATATGTAATATACTAATTATTTAACAACTCTGCTGGTAACAGATGAATATTTCAGGTATTGGATCAATCAATATATTGCTAAGATAAAACAATTTTGGTAGGACTGTAATTTCCATCTCATATAATACAGTTATTTATAAAAGTTTTTACCCAAGATTCACTTTGGATTTAATTAGAAATCATAGGTAAAAAAAACTGATTCACACTTTCAAATTGAATCCAATGTAACAAAATTATTAGATTTTTGGGTGAATCTTGTATTGAATGTATCTGCTTGCTGGTTAATAAAGCTATATATTCTGCATAATCAGGTTGTTTTGTATTAGATGACAGTCCCTATTCTTATTTTATCAGGCTTGAATGAAGAATAAAAATCGGATCAGTCCACGGAGAAAGAAACAAAAGAAATGTTTTATTGTAGCAATGAGCAGATCATTCCAAAGAAGTGTTTGGCCCAGACTTGTTACTGAGTTTTATTATTCATACTTTTTTGTTCGTTTCCTATCAAAAACTCACTTTTTTTTATTCACTATTTCTAGGTCATTATTTATGAGAACACATTAGGAAAATAAAGAAAAAAGTTCTAACGTACTATCTTCCAGGTGGGTTCTGCAAAATCTGCTCCAAGATATTCCACGTAGGAGGCAAAACCTTCATTCAGCCAAAGATCATTCCACCATTCTATGGTCACAAGGTTCCCAAACCACTTTAATAGAAGCAGAATATTAACATTAGCAAATAATAATAAATTAATATTGCTACAAACATCACTTTATGGAACACATGTACATTTCCCATGCAAAGCAATTGGCTTTATTTAATCAACCCCTTCCCACCCATCCCTGCAGCACATATTTATTATTCCTTCACAGTCTTATCACGTCAAGTACCATAAGCAAAAAATAAATAAATAGAATCTGAAGCCCTATGCAAATTACAACCTAAATGAATTGTAGCTTGATCAGGGCAATTTCTTGGTGCAGAACTGACTCGGGTTCCTTGTGCAGAACTTACTTACGAACCTCTTTTGGGTCCTTAGCCCTTGCAGCAGTACACTTTGCACCTCCCTATGTCCGCTTCTGAATTTTCTGCCCTTCCAGATAATAATTGCACTGAATACAATCTCATTAAACTAAGTAAAACATAAAGGTCATTTTTAATTGATACTTTATGTACACATTGGTGCCAATCATTTTAGCCCCAAGTGTCTGCAAGTAGTATTGTTTGTTGCATGCCACAAAGTGTACTAAATGATGAATCCTCATCAATGTATTATTATAAGGAAGAGAAAATTCAGTCCTGGACCACATTTATTCCAGATTTGCTGGATCATTTGGCTCATATTTGTTGTTTAGGATCTGATTATTTGTATGTTAGTAGCCACTCCAACTTTAGGGAACTGAGGCACAAATGTATGAAGATTGTATAAAAGATCAACTACTCTACACTCTAAACTTTCTCTGTATTCTGATTGTTAAGCCATTCTCTATATTTAATTCATATTGATAGAGTTACATTACTGTTGTATATATGATGGTTGGTATTGAATTAAGGAAAGCACCTGATGAGCAAGTTCATGAGCAATAACTGTGAGAACCCTCTCCTTGTTGCTGATGGAAGATTGCGTTTGATCCCAAAGAAGAGCGTTTTCTCTGTACGTCACCAGTCCCCAGTTCTCCATGGCTCCGGCACTGAAGTCAGGCAAAGCTATCTGATCTGCAGATTAAAACATATTGTTACGTTGTAGATCTGTTTGAACAGATTGTGACTATATGTTAAATTCATTTTTTGTTTCTTAATGCGTAAACAAAAAATAAAATCACTTTGAAGCAGACGTCCCTATAAAAAACTGCATGTACCTTTAAATATTTAATATATATATATTTATATATTTTATATATTTTCTGTGCATATTATTGAAAATGTATATTATGTGATATGTTGGGCAAGACAATATGTTTTCATCTCATGTTTTCATATATTTTTTCTACTATTGATGATGATAAAATCATTCAGATCACAAATAAATACAAATGAAGAACGTCACCAAAGCATTACTACCGTGAGGAAAATCTGTTTATTATTTAAATGTCTCTCTTTCAAATATTTATTTGAACAATTGGTATTTGTAATATTTGTACAATTCTTAAACTATGGGATTACATCTCTTTTACCCTCAATTTAGAACCATGAAGCCCCAGGAGCTCCATTAATACACTCTGCCCAATTGACTGAATATGTAAGTCCTAATACTTTATTGTTCAACAATTTACTATTTGAGTCATAAACGATTCTATTCTATTAGTCTTTTGATTGCAGTATGATAAATTGTGAACACTAAGACTTGGTTCCTATTAATTTTGCTATTACATTGCATGTCATATATGCTCATGAATAAGTCTATTAATGGCGAAACGCGTCGGAACCTACTAAATGACTGCAATTATTTACTTATTATATACTGATATACTGATACTAATTATTTACTTATATATTCTGGGACTGTCTGCTATGAATGTGAGAATAGGCTCTTATATCAGGAAAAAAATCTGCTTTTTGTATATACTTATATATACATACTTTTACTATATATATATATATATATATATATATATATATATATATATAAGTACGTATATATAAGTATATACAAAAAGCAGATTTTTTTCCTATAAAAACAAATATATAATACTTATACAATATATAATACTTGTTACATTTATATGTGTGTATACAATCACTTTGTAAATTTGTGGTTTGACAAAATATATTGTTTATATGCCTAAAAGCCTTCTTTTTTTCTGTTTGTCCACTTTTTTATTATTGAAAGGGCTGGCAAATTACCTTTGTTATGAGAAGTTGAATGGAACTTAACACCATTTGTTTTTGTCCAGGATAGACACATAGAGCCTGATTTATTAAAGTTCTCCAAGGCTGGAGATGATGCATTTCATCGGGGAAACTGGGTGATCCAGAAAACCTGGAATGGATTTTTTTTAATGTCTTTTACTATTTGTTACTAAATGTTTTCAATCCCAGACCAGATCCGTTCCAGGTTTGCTGGATCACCCAGCTTAACTGATTAAATTGAAACTTTCCCAGCCTTGGAGAGCTTTAATAAATCAGGCCCATTGATAGAGAGAAATATAATTTGCTTCAGGCTAACATAGAACAAAGTACATGAGTGGGTCATTATCCACATACCTGATTTGGGCAGAGGGTAGGGAACATTATAATAGCTCTCAAAAAATTCCAAAATCGGCTTTGTGACATTCAGTGCATATTGTCCTTGGCCCAGATCTATAGCTTTTTTACGTCCCCAAATTTTAACCTAAAAAACAGCAAAAAAATGTTAATATCATGCATAAACACAAGTGAGGTATTGTTCCTTGTGCCTTGTGCTATAAATATTATATCACATTTGCCATTCATACACATCTGCTATCCTATAAATAGCTATTTGGTAGTTCATGCATGTTCATGTACACAGAAGTAAAGGGAACACTATGGACCTAATTTGGTAAGGTTCACCAGGACTGAAGAAGGTAAACTGTTATGAAAAACCCTGGTCCTGGATTGAAAACATTTGCCAAACAAAATAATTTTTAAGAAATCAATTCCATGTTTGCTGTATCACCCAGCTTCTTCTATAATATTCCATCATCTCCAGTCCTGGACAGCTATATTAAAGCTTATTATTATATGATAAAGTTTATTACTATATTATTACTATATTAAAGCTGATTATATTATATCAGGCCTTATGTATATACTAATAACTAATATATGTAATCCTTGGATATTGCTATTATGTGCAATCTAAATTAATCTTTATCTCTCTTCCAAAGAGACATATACGGTTGACTTTTTTTCTGAAAATGCTAGTTGGTTGGTTGGTTGCCATGCTGATTCAGTGGGTCTGATTTATTAAAGCTCTCAAGGGCTGGGGAGGATACACTTTCAGCTAAGCTCGGTGATTGAGCAAACCCGGCAATGGATTTGGTCCAAGATTCCAAACATTTGCTATCAAATAGCAAATGACTTTGGAGACACCCATTCCAGGTGTACTGGATCACCCAGCTTCACTGATACAAGCCTTAGAGAGCTTTAGTAAATCAGGCCCAATGACTTTTTTAAAACAAAGAATCAAGATTTTGATTATCAATTATTAAGCTCATTGACCAAGAAATTAAAAACAATTCTGTAATATTATTATTATTATAAACAGGGTTTATATAGTGCCAACATATTACGAAGCGCTGTACATTAAATAGGGATTGCAAATGACAGAGTAATACAGACCGTGATATTGGAGGACAGAACCCCGCCCCGAAGAGCTTACAATCTAGTAGGTGGGGGAATTTCACACACAATAGGATGGGAGATATGTATTGCTGGGAAGTAGTGGTGGTTTCAAAAAACAGAAGAAGATGGGTAGGCAAGTTTGAAAAAATGGGTTTTGAGCACTCTTTTAAATGAGCAGAAAGTAGGAGCAAGCCGAATAGGACGAGGAAAACCATTCCAGAGAGTCGGGGCAGCTCTAGAGAAGTCCTGTATCCGTGTTTGTGATGAGGTTATGAGTGAGAAAGTCATTAGTAGGTCATTGGAGGAGCGAAGAGAGCGACAGGGGGAGTATTTTTTTACCAAGTCAGAAATGGGGGAGTCGGACAGTCAGAAGTGGGACAATAACTGTGGAGGGATTTGAAGGCAAAGCACAGGAGCTTGAATTTGATTCCAAGGTGAAATGGAAGCCAATGAAGAGAACTACAAAGAGATGCAGCAGAAGAGGAGCAGAGGGAAGGATGGATGAGTCTGGCTGAAGCATTCATAATATATTGTAGAGGAGAGAGTCGGGTTAGTGGAATACCAGAGAGGAGGAGGATACAGTAGTCCAGACGGGAGATGATAAGAGCATGTACAAGGAGTTTGGTGCTCTCAGGGGACAGGTAGGGGCGGATTTTGGAGATGTTGCGTAGGTGAAAGTGACAGGACCTGGAAATGTTCTGAATATGGGGGGTAAATGAGAGGGCCGAGTCAAAGGTGACACCAAGACAAAGTGCCTGAGGGGAGGGCCGAATAACAGTGTTGTTAACAGTTATACAGATATATGTCGGGGAGATTTGGAATTTGAGGGGGGGAAGATGATGAGTTTGGTTTCATTCAGGTTGAGTTTCAGGAGTCGGTCAGACATTCATGATGAGATGGCTGACAGGCAGCATGAGACCTTATCCAGGACTGAGGGAGACAGGTCAGGGGTGGACAGATAGATTTGAGTGTCATCAGCATACAGATGGTACTGTAGGCCAAAGGAGGATATGAGACTGCCGAGAGAGGAGGTGTACAGAGAAAAGAGAACCGGTGCAAGGACTGACCCTTGGGGAACACCAACAGGGAGGAGAGTGGGCGAGGAGGAATTAACATTGAAAGAGACTTGAAAGGAGCGGTCAGACAGATAGGAAGCAAACCAAGAGAGAGCAGTGTCACAGATACCAATGGAGCGCATGATTTGTATTAGAAGGGGGTGATCAACAGTGTCAAAAGCAGAGGAAAGATAAAGGAGAAGGAGCAGGGAAAAGTTGCCTTGAGACTTAGCTCTGATGAGGTCATTGCCCACTTTAGTAAGGGCTGTTTTCAGTGGAATGGGCAGCTCTAAAACCAGACTGGAGGGGGTCAAGGAGAGAGTTGGTGCTCAGGTAATGGGTGAGTCTTTTGTAGACAAGGCGTTCAAGAAGTTTGGAGACATATGGGAGAAGGGAGATAGGTCGGTAGTTGGAGGGTAGGGAGGGGTCCAGTGAGGGTTTCTTTAGGATAGGGAGAATTATGGCACGTTTAAAAGCTGAGGGGTATTTACCAGTGGAAAGGGAGAGGTTGAATAGTTAAGTTAGGGCAGGGGCCAGGGTGGAGGAATGGGCACGGAGTAGGTCAGAGGGAATTGGGTCAAGTGGACATGTAGTAGACAGAGATGATGAGAGAAGAGTTAAGACTTTGTCCACAGTAACGGGTAAGACAGGTATTCACTAAATCACAATTTGAGAAGACTACATCAGAAAAACTATTTTAATGTTCTACTAAAACTAGCTCAGCATGGTCATTTTTTATTAAATTGCTTTGAAGAATGTATGTATTTATGTATTATTTGAGTGTTTGATCTGAGACCTGTTGGTTCACAGGTGCCAAAAGTAAAGAGCACTCACCTTTTCATCCCCCACTGATGTGAACTCTGAGACTATGAAGGCCACTAGGTAGGTGGACATCTTCGGAGTTGTATTGAATTTTGTGACCTGCCATTGTTGACCATCGATTGTTTCAGTGGTAACACCTAGAAGAGAATAATGAAATCAGAAAACAGGCAAGGTCGGAAGAGTTTATTAAAAAGGTGGACTTTTAAGTCTAATAAATTAATGCAAAAAAAAATTAAATAAAATAAAAAATAAATAAAAATTTTCAATAATTGTCCTAAATTGAGCTCTTCATTGAAGACACGTGAAAATCCTATGGGTACATAAAAAATTCTGCTAGCCCTTTAAGTGGTCACAATTGCTTCTCCACCTGATGGACCAAACATTAGTCAAACCTTGGAAATCAATTATAAAGCAGCGAGTGTTTGCAAGAAAAATTGTGTTCTTCCACAAGTAATGCCACTTTTTCTAGTTTCCAGTTCTCTTGGTCTGTGCTGAGGCCATAGATTCCTACATGAACCAGTGGGTAGAATGAGCTAAATGGTGACAGAAACTAGAATGCAAGTATAGCCGGTGTGTTATATTACACAGAATATTCCCTCCAATGGACCTGATTTATTAAAGCTCTCCAACACTGGAGAGGATACACTTTCATCAGTGAAGCTGGGAGATCCAGCAAACCTGAACTGGATTTCAACAAAGTCATTTGCTATTTGCTAGCAAATGTTTTCAATCTTGGACCAGATCTATTCGGTGTTTGCTGGATCACCCAGCTTCACTGATGAAAGTGTATCTTCTCCAGCCTTGGAGAGCTTTAATAAATCATGTAGTCTAATAGAGCTATCATTAATTTAGCTTGATGTATATTGCATATCTGTGTGCTAGTTGATAAAATAATAAAAATTCTTTGTGACTTACTGATGGGGTTCATATTGGACAGTGCTACATAGTTAGGCTTGTGTCTGAGAGTGATGCTGAAAGTTGCTTTCATTCCGGGCTCATCAAAGCATGGGAATGCCTTCCTTGCATCAGGTGCTTGCATTTGGGTGGTGGCAATGATTCTGTTAAAAAAAAAAGAAAATAACTGGAAAACCAACGACTGTATTACTAATTCTCAAATTCAATTGCATGCTTACAGTCACACAGAATAATCTAATTATATTTCAGTGTTGGAAAAAAGGTTTAAACCCAATCAGCCTAAAAAATGTGAAATGATCATAAAATTGAGTTGGTTGTTCAAGCCATTGATTGTACACCTTGATTAAAGACTAATATTGAAATATGATAAAACTAATATAAAAACAAAATATATGAAACCAGAAGCATATTCAGCTTAGATCTAAGTTCTACATGGAAAATGCTAAGAATTATCACGGAGCACCAACAAGCAGCCTATCAAACTTATACCATTTACAAAGACTTCAGAGTCATAGTTTTTTTTTTAAAACGACTTACTTGGTTATACCATCTTCCACATATTCACTGCGGTAAAATCCTGCCAGATCATCTGCCAGTTCCCCGATAAAGTCTGTGTGAAGCGTGTATGTTTTACCACTTTGCAGATTCTCATTGAGGTGCAGCACCAAGTAATTGGTCTTCTCCACCAGCTTATGTGTGTTGGGGATTTCTCTGTTCGTATCATCCTTTAGCACAGGAGCCACTGTATAATTTAGTTTGTTGCTGTGTATAATAACAAGATTAGTGGGATTTACACATTTAAAAGAGGCAACACTTTTTCCATAAAAGACATAGAGTCCCTGAGCATTCTTATCCAAGACCGGTCTGAGTTCAACATCATAGTGGTCAGGTTTTAGATTTTTTGGAAGCCGGAACTTGTCCCAAGGTTCGTTGGATGCAGGAGTGGTAGGGCTCACTGAGCTGCCGGGGGTTGTAATTGTGGGTTCTCCATTCTCTTCTTTCTTATTATTGGCTTTTTCATTGGCATAAACTACCGACAGTGCAATGATGGTAGCCACTGCAGCTATGGCAAAAAAGATGGCAACAAAGGCTATGAGCTTGCTAACATAGAAGCCCTTCCCCATGGTGTCGGGATGAAATGCCACAAGAACTAGGATTAGAGATGAATCCCTTTATATACTCCCACGGGGCAGAACCAGGAGTTTGTATTGCAGTACAGTCAATTAGTGAAATGTTAACTTGTTGGAGCAAAGGTTGCAAGTAGTTTAACCTTATTGCCTGTCCAAATATTCAGCATTTGCTCTATCCATTGATAGTTCAGCTTGTTAATGGATAGCTGATGTGAAGAGTTCACCTAAGAAAAAGAAAGGCATCATTACACATCTTTAATTAAATTAAAGCTATGTATTTATCCAAATACTTGAATCATTTAACAGTATTCCCCCCAGAATTTTATTTAAGACAGGTGGAAGCTATAGCTGGGTGGCAGCCCCTTTATTGTGACCTAACATTTTCCTAACCACCCAAAAACAGCCGGGTGGTCACTGAAAAGTGCTGGGGAGAACAATTAAAATTATATATATTTTTTTGCAAATATCGGAAAAGAACTGAGACAGGGTGCTGTAAATGTTTTTAGGTAATTATGTACTGTGTAACTCCTTGCTAGCCCTTCCGACCGCCCTTAATCTTCATGTATTGCAGAAAGCTCTTAATTAAAAATGTTTTTGAAATGTGGATCAAGAGGAGAAGAATGAATCGGGGGAAGCAAAATAAAAGCCAGCCTTAACCTAGTATTGGTAACCTGGTAATATCCACATAAAAAGAATAAGGAATTTATATGGAATCAGCGGAGAATGTAGCCAATATTGGGCCCCAGTGGAGAACTGATTGGGGCCACCTGCCGAACTGACTTGGGGCCCTGTGGGAGCCCCTGTTGGCCGGGGAGGGTCCAAAGCCCTTGTGTGCAGTGGCACAATTTGCACC
The DNA here is from genome assembly GCF_032062135.1 of Pyxicephalus adspersus. Lineage (NCBI taxonomy): Eukaryota > Metazoa > Chordata > Amphibia > Anura > Pyxicephalidae > Pyxicephalus > Pyxicephalus adspersus. The sequence continues at coordinate 148,337,722 of NC_092859.1, forward strand.
TCCCTATTTCCTCCCTTTATGTAATCATAACAGACACCATAAAAACAATGGTCAATCAATTGGTCACCAAAAATAGAAAACCTAAATAATTTGTATTTCCTTCCATTCAATCCCAAGATATTTTACAAAGGACTCATAATATTACAAAACTTTTAGTAGAATCTAATCCTAAATTTACCATAGGTGGTGGGATGTTTCTAGGTCTATTTCCACTGAGTTAAAGAGTCATTGAACATTTAACTTTAAGGTTCTCATAGGGTGGTTATTATTCTGATTCTCATGTTTTCTATGTCACTCCGAACTGTTTTCAGATCTTCCTTTTTATTGGTTCCTCCTGTTCATAGGTTGCCATATTTGGCCTGATTTATCAATGTAGTCATGTTGCAATGTTACTTGAAAGATGGTTTCCTGGACATATAAGGCCTGATTTATTAAAGCTCTCCAAGACTGGAGAGGATAATTTTCCATGGGAGAACCTGGGTGAACCAGCAGAACTGGAATGCATCTGGACCAGGGTTGAAAACATATTCTAAAAAATAGCAAAAGATTTTTAAGAAATTTAATGAATCAGGGCTGATGTGTTACCAGGATTTCTTATTTGAAGACATTGACATTGAATATGTAAAACATGAATAATATGACAAAATTCAATGAAGAGATACCATTCTTAGGTGCTAATTCCTAAATTATGAACACCATTGGCATTGAAGCTTAAATGAGGTTGCTGAAGCCAGGCCAAAAGATGACCATAGTACATAAAACATAAGGATGGATTAATATTATTTTTTGTTTTTAATTTTTAAAAACAACCTTTTAAGAACAGGAACAAGTGACAGCATAAGCGTAAAAAGAATAAAATCCAAGACAAAGCACCTGGGTGTCATACGTGATACTACTACACTTAAATGATATAAAAGGCACAATAAAAAAAAATCTAAAGAAAAAATGACAGCCATATTTGTCTAAATATATATAAACACATCAGAATTTACTATATTACATAAATCAATGAATACCTGGAAAGCAGCTGCCACACATCAATATAGTAAAACTACTTGCTGGCCAGGGAGTGGGGGAGTGGTGAGAAAAAGCTAAGAATTCTGACCCTGAACTACTAAATCATGATTTATAACAATTTAAATGATAAAAAGTAATGAAATAAAAAGGACAGATGTCACTGTAAATTTTTGACCACCAACGTCTTAAGTTAATTCCAAAGTGCCTGAATATGGTATTGCCCACCCCAAAAAAATAAAGGCAAAAAATAAATTAAAATTAAAATTAGCTTTAAGTTAGCTTTCCCTTAAAAAACAAAGATTTTCATTTACACAAATAAAACGGATAACTATAACTGATAAAAATGATAACTGTGAGCCTGGTGGTGGTTGTGCTAACTGTAAAGCATGGTGGTGAAAATGTTATGATTTGGGGTTGCTTTGTTGCCTAAGGGTCTGGGCAGCTAGCAGCGTTATAGCATCTAGAACTAAAAATTCTGCATAGTATCATAATGGTCTTGAGGAGAATATGAGCCCATTGATCTAAAGCCAGCCTAAAGTTGAATCAAAATGTTTTTTTAGTAAATGAAGGAATGGCTCAGTCAGAAAAAATAAAGAGTACAATGAGAGCATGTAATTTATACCATATGAGTAGTGATTACAATGCTTTCATTACCTGCTGAGTGTGACACCTTTGCTATAATAGACCATTGACAGGTCTGAATGATATGAGCTTTATATGTAAGACAAGGCCCTGTTTAACTAAACCATGCTGCCACTGCACCTGGGAAAACACACCTCTGCCTCTGCACCTCATGAGGAACACCTCTGCCTCTGCACGCCAGGAGGAACATCTCAGTCTTGCAACTCAGGAAGCACACCTCTGCCTCAGCACCCCAGGAGGCACACCTCTGCCTCTGCACCCCGGGAAGCTCACCTCTTCCTCTGCACCCCAGGAAGCACACCTCTGCACCCCAGGAAGCTCACCCCGATGCTGTCCATGAGTTGATTCTTGAAGACTGGCAAATATCCGCAAAAAAGATAGCCCAGATACTTGACATCTCATGGGAGCGTGTTGGGTTTGTTATCACCACTATCCTAGACATATGCAAGTCTTCAGCGAAGTGGGTGCCGAAATGTTTGAACAGTGATCAGAAAAAGGAACGAGTTGAAGCATCCAAAGTTGTTTTGGCCCATTTTGAAGCTGCACAGGGCTTTTTGGCTAGGTTAGTGACTGAGGATGAAACCTGGCTCCACATATTTGATCCTCAAACCAAGAAACAGTCAAAGGAATGGCGCCACAGTGGGTACCCGCGGCCGAAGAAGTTCCAAACCCAGAAATTGACCAAAAAAATCATGGCGTCTGTTTTCTGGGGCAAAGACGGTTTTCTGTTGGTGGACTACCTACCTCAGGGCTCCAGTATCACCGGACATTATTATACTAATCTCCTGGACCAGCTGAAGGAGGAAATTAAGACGAAACGTTGTGGAAAGTTGACCAAAGGGATCCTTTTCTGCAGGACAATGCACCTGCGCACTCGTCCAACGTTGTGGCTGCCAAATTGAACACCCTGGGTTTCCAATTGGTCCACCATCCCCCTACTCACCTGACCTGGCCCTTTCTACTATCTGTTCCCAAATTTGAAGAAACACCTGAAGGGGCAACGTTTTGAGAACAATTCTGAGGTCAAAGATGCTGCTGCTGAGAGCTGGTTTGCAGCCCAACCAAAGGACTTTTATTTGAACGGTCTGAAAAGCTGCAACTTCGCTGTACCAAATGCATCGGTCTCAGGGGGGAATATGTTGAATAAATGTGTTATTTCATAACTCTGGCTCTCTTCTTTCTGGGCAAAGCCAACAACAATATAACTATTGTTATGTGAATTCAGAATTCAGAATAAGCCTAAAAGAGTGCCAACACAAATAAACACCAAACCCGAAAGCTTTAGAATATAAAAATATTCATTCTTGATGTAGCTCATGCCTGTTCTACAATCAACTTGAGAAGAACTTGTTAAACGTACCACATGTGTACAAGCTTTTTCGATGCCTCATGCAACACACATGTACCTATGTAACAGTGAAGTTGTAGCAATTCACTGGCCCAAAAGGAATAGAATGTGGGTTTTGTGTCAGGGAGCAGCAGCCTCTATCCATGCCTTCTCACATGGATGTTTCCTTTTCCTAGTTATCCTTTCAGATACAAGCATGGTATGGTTTGGCAAAAGGTGGTCACTGCCACATGGGTATCAAGGGCAAACTGGGTGCTTGTGTCCTTGGATTTATAATATGCCACTACAACTAAATCACTATGAGTATTCCCTTTTGTACTTTTTGAAGATCACCATATTTTTCTTTGAGTTTAAGAATCATATCTGTGTACTATATTTAGCAAAACAGCAAGAAAGATAGACAGACCAAGCTCAGGCCAAGAGTAGCTAAAAGAATGGTCCTTAAATAGCTGGTTCCATGCACCTGTGCCAGGTAAGGCCTTCTAGATTATAAAGAGAAGGGGGAACTGATTGTTTTTCATTAATATCTAAAGAGCATAACTAATGATTAAGGCTTCAATCTCATGGTGAACAAAGCACTTGCCACTTGTATGACGCGCCATAGCCTGTATGAGATGGTATCATGGTGACCTCAGATGATGAGGCTGTGCAGTGTGATAACCCACCAGAGTTCATGAATACATTTTAATATTTATGTATACCATTGCATTACATGGATGCAAACTTGAAGGAAATTATGCAGATGGTTTACAACCAGATTGTAATGCCTAGACAGTGGCGTATGAATGGCCATATCGAACAACATGGGCCTAGAATAGGAAGGGGGGCCATTAGGAAAGCTGCATAACAAAATAAACTGTGAAGCTTCAGGTTTATAATGGCTGAAGACAAATATCAAGATTATTTCCAACCACAGTCCCTTCCCTGTGCAGCATGAAGTAATGCTCTGCTAACTTTTTGCTCTGTGACATTCTGCTACAGACTAAATTAACCGTGTATGCCCAAAGCAGTACAAATCTCAGTTACTCCTCAATTACAACTTTAAAAGATACTGTAACTGAGGTTTTAAAGTTCTGTTAAAGAAAAGTTAGAGTTTAATGACATTTGTATTATTCACGGTGTCATCATATAAAATACGATAGTGGTTGTTATTATTAGTAATACAGTTCTAACTTTTATCCAGGACACTGGCATAGGACATAGGACACAGGACATCTGAGTGATCCCACAAACCTGGAATGGACCTTCTCCATATAGAAAACATTTGCCAACTAATAGCAGATGAATTTCCCAGAAAACAGACCCCATGACTTTTTTGGCCGATTTTTGAGTTCAGAACTTTTTCGGGCACAGGGACTCGCTGTGGCGCTATTTCTTTTACTGTTCCTTGGTTTGAGGATCATAGATGTGGAGCCAAGTTTCATCCTCAGTCACTAACCTAGCCAAAAATTCCTGTGCAGCTTCAAAATGGGCCAAAACGGCTTTGGATGCTTTAACTCGTTCCTTCTTCTGATCACTGTTCAAACATTTCGGCACCCACACTGAAAGCTTGGGCATGTCTAGGATAGTGGTGATAACAAACCCAACATGCTCCCGTGAGATGTCAAGTATCTGGCTATCTTTTTTGCGGATATTCGCCGGTCCTCAATAATCAGCTTATGGACAGCATCGCAGGTTGCCAGGTCAGTTGAGGTTGGGGGGCGCCCAGTATTGAAATGAGATATCCAGGTTTTGACAGTCCTGTAGGAAGGACACTTCTCCCCCAGTGTTTGTGACATCTCAGTGTGAATGTCCTTTGCTGACTTTCCCTGGAGAAACAAAAACTTCATGACGGCCCATAACCCCAACGATGTGAAACTTGCTTCTCACTAAAAGAAAAAACAAGAATCGCAAAGACCTGATATTTGCTACACCCCCTCGTAGTTTGTTACAGTCATACAGTGAAACCAATGATGATTTGTCACATGCAGAATGATTTGCAAAATCAACGTGAGCAAATTGAGCAAAATCAATTTACTTCCCGGCACTTTGGTTTCTCAGGGGATACAGAGACTTAAACAATCATTGGTTCAGTATTAGGTACTCCAATATGACAGAAATGGATAAAATGGTCAGAAGAATCAGCATTGTATTGTGTGTTGGCTATGTCTGTTGGTAAGTAGATATAATTAATTTTTGTTTAGTAAACTAAGAGGTTATTCCAGTCTCTACTTCAAGGGTTAAATAGGAACCATGGATGGAGGTTAGTACACATAGAAGAGGTGTAATTCAATGTGAAATCCAAAATTGTCTTATTGGAAGAAATTGGGCTTTCACTAATCTGAGAGATCTTCCATTAATGTTGCAACATTAATTACAACGTGTTAATTATTTAGTGCCATATGAGATGAAAATGTATATTCAGTAAAATGAATCTTATGTAAAGAAGAAAGGAACTGTAAGAGAGTTCACTTTTTACAACGTTGGTGGTAAGTGAAAGGAGCAGCCTGTCCGCAGCCAGCCACATTAAATATTTTAAAAATATCTGCCTGGACTCTGGCTTTAAATTATATCTAAACCAAAAATATGCAAAAGGAAGAAGATTACTGTTAGGGTGTTATTGGCAAGAAGACCCTTTCATTATTACCATGTAATAATATAACACTGACATATTGCACATAATCTATAGTCATGTCACTAACCAGACCTCAGAAGAGCTCACAATCCAATGTCCCTACTATAGTCATTACCACAACCTAAAGCCAATATTTAAGGGACAGACCAATTAACCTACCTAGATGTTTTTGCAGGGTGGGAGAAATGCCATTCAAGTAAGATGAGATTGAACAAATTTCTCCATTCTGGTTTTATGGAAGCTCAGCATATCAGTTTATAATTATCGTGAGCATAAATTCTATAAAATCAAAAATATGCGTACCGATTCCCTACACCTTTTTTACGGCCATTAAATGAAAATTTACTGACACATCATTTACAATAAAACAATATTGCAATTGCTACATGTGAGACCCTAAAAAAATAAAACACAGTCCATATTATATAAAAGTCCTCATTATCCTATACAGGAACAGTTGTTCAGCTGTCTTTGTACTTGATATCCTTTTCCTTATTTCCCACCCTGTCAACTGACCACAGCGGAAGTCTACGAAAATCTCCCCAGGCAGATGTTCTAACTACTTAAACTAATGCAAAATGATTGAAACAAATACTTAGTAAAAATATATTAGAGGCTTATTTAATAGGAAAATCAATATCAAATTATATAGAGAACTGCATTTGTTTTATGATATACCGGATAGGGAACACAGTTCTGTAAATTGTAGTATAACACAAAGTCTTTTTTTCTATCTCTCAGATCACTCATTATTATTAATATTATTATTAATATATTTAAAGTGTATTTATATAGCACCATCATATTGCACAGCGCTGTACATTAATCAGGGTTTGCAAATGACAGACAAATACATCAACACACTTGTTACTTGCTTTAATGAATGTTCAACATAAAAAATGTTTTAATTACTCATTTTTCTCATTCCAGTAGATCATTGGGGTTTACATGAACAATCAACAGTTATTGAATCAAGAAGTATATAAACCCAACGAGACCTTACCTTGGAGGTATCCTCTCTGCAACGTCTCCCGAACGCTTGCCAAGCTAACTTCCTTATTTAAGTTCTACTTACTGCGCACTACACCCATTTTACAAAATGTGTCAGTTACAAATACACATATTGGCATAACAATTATCATGTTATTTAGGTAAATCCCTTTCCAGCTCGTCTAGCATGACATTAACTTATTCCTATAAATCACTGCTATATGCAAATAAATATAATATATGAAACATAATATGAAATGTGGGTTACAAACCTTTTAAGAGTTACTGGATAATAGCAATGTCTTCTAATGTAAATCAGTCTTGTCTAAGCTAATAATAAATGTTGAAATTAAGGTTTTTTGGCCATGGAAGTCAAATTTTTAAAGATACTAGGTTATTTCCTGTATGGAAATCTTATTTTTTTTATTCGTGAGTTTTTTTGTGACTATTAAGGAGAACTACCTAGTAATTTTTTTGTGTGCAACCAACCCCCAATATTTATAAACATGAAACAAAAGACCAATAAACCTACAATAGGTTTTGTTGGAATAAGAAAGGAGTGCTTTTTTGGTTTGTAGTCAATCTGAACACCAAAAATACATAATTAAAATGAAAAAATAACAGCACAAATAACAACTTTGTTATAGAAGTCTGTTGCTAACAAGTAGACCACTGGTGGTCCACGGCTCTTGCCACTGCGCACCGGCCAGAGCCCTGGACAATGTCTCCAGTTTGGATTGTAGGCTCAGGGTGGTGTAGTGGGTTGTGTCTCTGGACACAACCCGTCCACTCTCCCATCGAAAGCTCAGATAAGTGCATCAGCAATTATATACTATATATAGAATTCCTAATTGGGAAAGTAGTATGAGATATGCTGAGTTCTTACTTTGGGGAATCCTAATATCCCAACGTGTTTCACAGAAATGCTTCTTCAGGGGATATAGGAAATTTAGAACTCTCACATCTAATGGGCAATGCCAGAGGACAAACTAAATGCACTTTGGTAAGATAGTGTTATTTGTATGTATGTATGTGGGTATGTCATCACTAGGAAATGCATGGAGACATTTTAACCAAACTTGCTATGTTCCACCATCACTCGGAAACACATCGACACAATTAATCCAAACTTGCTGACATATGACTCAGACTCATGTGAGTGCACTGCTGATCGTTGTAGAGCGCCGTGCTATATGTCAGCGCTACATTTGGTGATCACTAGGAAATGCATGGAGACATTTCAACCAAACTATATATATATATATAAATTGGATGTATGTATGTGTGTGTATGTATGTTCCACCATCACTCAAAAACGTATAAAGACATTACAACCAAAATTGGTATACATATGACTAAGACTCATGTGAGTGCACCAATCATCTTTGTACAGCTCTGTGCTATATGTTAGAGCTATATTTGGATGTATGTATGCGTGTATGTCATCACTAGAAATACATGGAGACATTTCAACCAAACTTGCAGACATATGACTCAAACCCATGTGAGTGCACCGCTAATCTTTGTACAGCCCTGTGCTTTATGTCAGAGCTATATTTGGAGATCACTAGGAAATGCATGGAGACATTTCAACCAAACTTGCTATGTTCCCCCATCACTCGGAAACGCATCGAGAAATTTAAACCAAACTTGCTAGACATATGACTCATGTGAGTGTACCGCATATCGTGTATCTTTTTACAGCGCTGTGGTATATCTTAGAGGTATATTTGCATGTATGTATGTATGTGACTATATATTGCTTAGTGACCTTTTGCCTTTGCTTATATTTTTACATACTTTTTTTGGACTCTTTTACAAATTTGTGGCAATTAATAATGCCTTCGAGAAAACGTAAGGCAATTGGCCGAGTGCAACCAAAGGCAAAAAAAATTAAACAACACTGTAGACAAGAAAATCCCGAGGACGGGAACAGAAGACTTGCCACGCTGCGCGAGAAAGCTACTACATCTAGAGCTTCAGAGACAGTACAACAGCTTGACATCCGAGTAGGGAAATGAGAGAAAGAGCTACTACATCTAGAGCTTCAGAGAC
>NC_092859.1:148347268-148352215 GCF_032062135.1 Pyxicephalus adspersus
TACATAGCATTTATCCTGCAGGGTGTCATAGTATGTGCTCTGCAGCATTGCTGTCATTGTGTGACATACAACAGAGACAGTACATTTTTTACATTTCTGAAAAAGAAAATCAGATAAAAAGGTAGAAGTCGTCGATTTATTAAAACTCTCCAAGGCTGGAGAGAATACACTTTCATGAGTGAAGCTGCGTGAATCCTGCAAACCTGGAATGGATTTCTTCAAAGTCAATAGCTATTTGCTAGCAAATGTTTTGAATCCTGGGCCAGATCCATTCCAGGTTTGCTGGATCACCCAGCTTCACTCATGAAAGTGTATCCTATCTAGCCTTGGAGAGCTTTAATGAATTAGGCCCATAGTAAGAGTCTTTCAGAATAATGATGTCAGCCGCATAGCCTGGTAAGTTATCATGTTCTATATACTCATACAGATGACACATCTAATCATATGTCTTGTGTCAGCATGTCTAATACTGATCTAATAAAGGAAAGACATCCAATGTAACATTTCAGATGCAGCTGTAGTAACAGATCATCTGGAGTAACAGCAGGGGGATGTGATGACTTGCAGTTTGCTTTCATTCACTTTCACTTTTTTTTCTTTTTACATAGCAGAGGGGAAGACAAATATATTTAACATTGTTTTTTTGTAATTTTGTATATTTAGCATAATATGTTTTTTTAAGATGCTCCAGGTAAGTCCTTCTGGTCTAGAATTTTTTTTCTACAGAACAGAAGGAAATTGAGTTTAGCCTAATTCAATACATTTCCACTAATAATACATTTTAAATATGACAGATCTAAAATGCTAAACTATTGGGTTTTACCTAACCACAGGGAACTTGTAAAACTTAATCAGTGTTTTTTTTAATTATTTGAATGGGACAGCATAATAACAATGGGATTAAATCTAGGTTGCCAGTCAACATCAAAATGGTCATAAGTGAATAAACAATGCCATGGTAATATTCAGTCAATTATTTCTTGACAGAGAATAATTTTTGCATTGTCCTGAGTTATATAAAGTATAAAATTAGATTTGGATAGACAAGAGAGGGATTACCTTTGCAAAAATGCCATCAGTTCCTGGAGGTCATGTTCAGGTTTAGATGTCTTGCAAAAGTGCTTGATGAGCTTGAAGTTGTCCTTTAAAATGACTATACAAAGCATACATAGGCCTTGAATTAGCTGGGGATTGTGTCGAGTGTATGGTCACCATGACCTGAAATTCTAATTCTCAAATTTTTTAGATTTAAAGATGGATGGTGTATGGCAAGGTAGGGGGCCTAGGTGGGAGTATTTCCTGAACAAATATTGCTGACTGACCTCTTCAAGTTCAAAGGAAGGGATAGTGGGGACTCCAGTGGGAACTGGACTAATCATTACATTTTTTTAGCAGAGTAGATAAAAGTACAAAAGAACAAAATACAGTCAGAAAAAGAAATAACAGTAAAAATTTTGACAAGAATACAAATACAGTAAGTCAAATGTACAACATCGCTACGTCATCCTCTCCTCCATTTTCTGTTTTNTTGGCGTAAAACAAACATTTTCAAAATATAACAACAATAAACGAAAGAGCAAATAACAAAACAATAAAAAAAAATCAGATGCTTCACAAAAAACAAAAACCTGCTCGCAAAATGTGATTAAGACAAAAATATTGTAAACAAATAAAATACTAATTGTGTAGTACTAAGGTACATCTTCTAAAAATCATTTACAATAATATATGTAACCAAGCACACAAAAGTTCCACTTTTACAAATGGCTGCTCAGGTAGGTCATTATTGCAGAAAGGAACTGTCCTTTCTTTTCACTACGTGTTTCTGGCCACGAAGCTTAGATGCTCACATGCAGTCACAGCTTCGGTTGACAGTGAAACCCATCAAACCTGGCCCCCATCCCTACAAGAACAATGCAGATGGCCAAAGATCGTCTCCAGGGAGAATCACGTGGATAATCAAGTTGCATGTCTTTAGTTCCTCTTTAAGACTTTTACATCTGTTCCTGGCTAAAAGGACCCAGGAACTTGATTCCTTGCTTTTGATTTCTGGTTTGTTTCCTTGCAGCCCAAAAGAACATTTTTATCAAGACTTAATTGGAGAGCTGAATATTTAAAAGCTGAGAGGAGAACAATGAGCATATTCTGCCTAAAGCTTTCAGAGTCAGGCCTAGGGAACTGGACTGCAGAAGTGATTGAGGAAAATTTTTCCTTATTGTTTGAACTTCTATGGCAGAGGTGTCAACTCAAATATACAGTGGGCCAAAATTTAAAACTTAGACAAAGTCGCAGACCAAACTTGAAACTGAATTAGCACTGCTACTACAATTCCCTGCTTCTATAAAACAGTCCAATGCGGGGCTTAATGTTATGAATGGCTGGAACTCCTTCTTCACTGAAATAGCCCTGCTACTACAATTCTCTGCGTCTATAAAACAGTCCATCACTGGCCTATTGAGGCGAGTGATGCTGAGAATTGTAGTAGCAGCGCTATTTCAATGCCGCGGCCGGCCATCTACAATTCATATGTAAGATTCCTTTGGGGGCCAAAAAAAAAAACGTTGCAGGCCGGATTTGGTCCGCGGGCCAGAGCTTGACAAACCCTGTTCTATGTGTTCATTTCTAGTTAATAGGTCTGAGAGAAGCAAATGTTTACCACCACTTCTTGGTTTCCGATTTCACAATGACTCAGCAGATCGTAATTTCCAAGACATTTTCTCTAATACTTTCTATATAAACAGTATATAATTATATATATATATATATATATATATATATATATATATATATATATACTATATATTATTGTAGTAGATCTGTCCAAGCAGGCCACTACATTTTCCCATTCGTAAATGCAGAGAACAAAAACTCGGATTGTTTTGTATTTGTACTACGAGAATTTGAACTCTGCTGGACACATGACTGATAAACTTTAAACTTCCCCTAACTGAGGACACAGCTTGGGAAACTCCTGTGATTCATAAAATAATAAAACACTATGATAATGAAAGCTCTTGATTTTGGAGAACAGGAAAGACTGTAGCACCTAAAAGCCCTATAGCTATATATTGAGTTAGTTATTTATTATAGATTTTGCACTGGGCTCCATAGTCTTACATGTGCTGCTGTTTTTATCACATATTTACTGCAACATAAAAATTATATAGTAGCATCCCAAGAATAATCAATGGTAATCATTTCATGCTGCCTGATCTCTTATTTAAGTACATGCAGTGTAGTTGTTCCAGGCCACAACAACCTAACCATGTCGCTTTTGTGAACTGTGCCATGACCTGCTGCAGCTGCATGCAAAAAAGAGTGAATTGGAGAGGTTGGGACTTTGGTCTAGCCTGTGGAAGACCACTGTGGCTTACTTCAGATCTAAAGCGGTCATAAAAGGGAGTCAACTTCAGTTTGTCCAGTACAAATTTCTTGTTTAGACAATGGGGTATGATTGCATATCAGACCACAAGCAAATATATTGGGGATCAGAACACTAACCCCGGGAACGAAGATTAGTTTTAGTAATAGCTTCACCTCTTCTACCCCTATATTAACATACCGCTGAGTGAAAGACTTCTCCTTTTGCACATTATTACATTGAAATTATAGATGTGTGCAGTACACATTGCAGGGTTGTACATGCCAGTTATTACAAGTTTATGAAGCACAGAGGGAAGCTTCCCACACTGTGTCTTAGCAATAGGATTGCTATAGCAATAGTTGCTCCAGAACAGTGCTGAACACAGAGCATGAATGTCCATACTCAAGTACTCCAGGCACCATGACAGTATTTTTGGCATGCAGGGGTATGGTACTCTCTAGGGCCTGGCCTTGCCATTATATAAACCACAACCTCATTAAGATATGGAGAGCTAAAATAAAGTGCATGTTGCTGTACTGGTGTGCATAGCATACATGTAAATCTAATATATACCTAAGGCTGCGTACACAAGTGCAGTAATTGTCGTTGGAAACAAACGATCCACAAAAGATGGTCAACAACGCAAACAAACGAGGAATCTCACTGGAAACGAACGACCGTTCTGGCGGATCTGATTGGGCAACGATCATTCATAATCTATTGTGTGTACGGTCACTCAGTGTTCGTGGATTGTTCTGTGATACACTTTCTCCTGTACATGTCACTCCCTGCATCGTTGGAATGATCGTTTAAATGATCGATCCAACGAACGTTCCTAATGTGTACATTATTGGTGTGTTATATTTGAACGATCATATCATTACAACATGTACAGAATTGTGCAGAATATGATCGTTCAAAATAATCGGGAATAATCGTGGATCGTTCGTTTTCAAGCTATAATTATTGCATGTGTGTACCTAGCCTAAAGCACAGTGTTATTAAAAGTACAGTACAATGCACACCCCGGAAAATCAGAAATGGAAAGCCAAAAAACTTTGGGTTTGATGGACATAGTGTACACATAATGGGCCAAGTTTAATGTGCAGTGTTCATTTTTTGTGTTCATATAGAGTAGGTGGTTCGAGGAGCAATATTTAAGTCCTTCATCCTCAACCAGGGGTGTAGTAGATGAATAGAAGGGGACGGTATGTGCCCGCCCCACTACACCTCTGCCTGCGTCACTCAAAGGGGCAGAAACTTTACCCAGAGTGACGTCATGATACCAGACCCCTGTATTCAGAGAGACACCCCGCCCACCGCCTGGAGCCTGCAATCTGTATAGTCCATGGCTCTGGCCAGTGTGACCCCTCTAGCGGGGTCCTTCTCCTGATCCCGCAGATGGGGGGGCAGACCGGCCAGAGCTGCGGATCACCAAAGACTTATTTGTAAAAAAAAAGAGTGGGTAAGCATGCCTACTCCGGAAAAAAGTGAGGGCACAGCGTTCCCACCCGTGCCCGCCCCACTACATGACTATCCTCAACCCAGCTATCGTCACTGTACAAACTTGTCACTGTACAAAC
>NC_092859.1:148352636-148364512 GCF_032062135.1 Pyxicephalus adspersus
AAACTTTGTTTTTCACAAGCAGGGAATGTGAGGATATCTATGTGCTAGAAAAATGTATACTGAAATATACAGAGCAACACACCACAGCAATTCACTAGCCTTCACTTCCCAATGTGACCATTGCAAATGGTTTGAGTGCCAAAGGACATATTATTCAACATCCCCAATAAATTGAATCTGAGAACTGATTTGGGAACCGAACACCCATAAAGGACAAACACTTGTTTTACAAGTACAAGTTGCAGTATACAGGGATAAGTACTTGTTTTACATTTTATTAAGCATTGATCCCTTTTCCACAGAATTTTGCACCATTCACACCAGCCCTACCTTAACGTTACACACACATACATGGTAGAGACCATTGTTGATTAAAATGAGCTCCCAAAAAGTTCATCCAAACATGGGAAAACATTAAACTTTAGCTATATAATCTTATATATGAAGATGTAACCTTCTAATCTTCAACCAGCCTTTCTCAACCGTCTTACCCCTGAGGAACCTTAGCCATAATTTATGTTATTGCAAATTTTAAATTATATTGGGGAACCCCGGCTATAATCAGTCTGTGGGAAAAATACTATTGGTTGTCATTATGAAAAATGCCCCCCCATAATGGCCATAATTTCCTCTTTTACTGACAGCTTAAATTGTCATTTTCAAGCAGCTACTCGTGCCAAGTGGTATGGTGTCAGAACTATTTGGGCACAAATTTGTGAGAGGTCAATCAGCCACAACTCAAGGAACCCCTGGCAACTTCTGGAGGAACCCTAGAGTTCCATGGAACCCTGATTGAAAATGGATCTTAAACTATAAGAGGAGATTTTGCTGAGTTACAATAAGAACAATATTGGATACGGTAACTTCAGGTGCAACTAAGGTAAGAACTAAGGTAAGTACCCTGTTGGGAATTTGGCTTGGAATATAAATATTTTGTTCCCTTCTTGTAGTCGCTGTTACATAAATGCATAAACAAGGTGAAAAAGAACACATTACCCACCTTGCATCCTCTGAACCATAAACCAATGGTTTATCCAGAAAGCCAGAACCCTTTTTTGCCTCATGGATACCCTATAAAGTTTGGCATATTTTGCTTCCCTGAGACAAAAATGTTTCTTGATTCCCAATTGGCATAACTCCTTAGATCAACTCTGTACAACGTTACACTGTACAGCAGAGCTATTTATATTTTTTACACTTAGACATTTAGCCCAATTGGATTGCTGATCTGCTCAGTAGTCATAGTACTTTATTTCCGTAGTCATACACATATTCATCACCAAGTACGTCCTGTGGTTTTCCTTCACACACCCACTGACTCACAAAAGAAAAGAATCAGCTGATGTCAAATAAGAAGAAGAAGCTGCGTAAAAATCAATGCATTTTCTTGCATGTGTCTCCCTAACAATATATTTACTCAAATGGAAAATAATGCCTAGCAAACAGAAGTGAAAGTTACAATTTTTAGCGCAGTGTTTTATCCAAGCCAAGAATTTTAATTCAGCATTTTAATATAATTCAGGTAAATTGGCAGGTCTTTAGGTTTTAGGCAAACTCTTTGAGACTTTCCAAACAAAACAGGAGATTCCATTGAAAAAGATGTTACGTAGATTGCAATAAATGCAAGAACTGCAAAAAACAAAGACAAGCTAGGAGGATTTATTGACAGGTGATTTGATCTCATGGAAGGTTTCGCTTGAGTGTACGACCTTTCTCAAGCAGGTACAGTTTATTGTGTATCTGACTTGGAGCACTGCATACCTGGATATACCGGTAGAAGCACAGAATATAACTGGGGATTAAGGCTTTAGGTAAAAAATAACAGTGACTGTTGATCCAGGGAACATCCGATTGCCTTATGGAATCAGGACGAAATTTTTTTCCCTGTTGGAGCAAATTGTACCAGGGTTTTTTTGCCTTCCTCTGGACCAACTATGTCTATAGGGTTTTAAATCTGGGATATGTTTATTTCCCTTGTGGTTGAACTTGATGGATTTATGTCTTTTTTCAACCTAACTTACTATGTAACTATGTAACCTTGGCTCTTGATTATTGTGGCTTTGTCAAAAATGAATGTATTGAACAGAATTGAGGATTATATTTTTTTTATGCCAGGAAACCTTTTTACTGTCACTTTGAATTTTCATATTTCTTTCCTAAGATGATTTGCAGTTATTATTAGCAAATGTCACTGAAAGAGTCATTCACACCCACCTTCTACGTCTAGGTTATATTGATATTAGGAATCTAATTTAGATATTTAAACCTTTTTGAATTAGTTATTATTGTTTAGGATTCAGTGGTGTCTTCCAAAGAGATCAATTTAGGACTGTGCAGTAGATTACAACTAAAGTCTAACCATCAACACTTCAGCCACATTGGGGCATCTCAGGTAGCAGAAGAGTGGCAGCCATGTGGCCATTGCTCCTAAAATAAGCCAAACTCCAAAATAGTTTGAATGCATTGATGTTAAATATTTTAAGGAAAGCAATAAATTTGCTTCATGAGGCAACACAGGAAATTTAAGCAGAAGCATTAAACAAATGCCATTTTCCAGTTTTAGGAGATAGATTTAGTAATCAGTTATTTATATCAATATAGATATACATATGCCAGCAATCTTTCTATTACAAATCATTATAAAACCAACATTCTAAGAGAGTTGTTTGAAATGTTGGATTTGTTGCTTGGTGCATGGGGTAGCAAGACAAGTGGTAGATCCAAAAAAGCAATGCAGGTAGAACATGAATTTTATTTTCTGGGAATTTGTTACAGGAAAGGTGAGTTTTTTTATTTAGATTTTTATTGAATGATTTTTAATAGAACAGACAAGAGACAATAGTGAAAGAAAAGAAAATACAATGACCAATTACATACATGAGTAGCAAGGCACCTAAAACAGAGTGTATAAATCCATTGTGAATACATCCTGGTTCCATAGTATTTAAAACTGTCTCAGAGGCAATCAGAAACTTCTAATGTGTACAGATACATTGCATCAGAACATATCAGATACTGTCCCGAAAAATAAATGGTCAGGTTGATTAGAAAAAAAAAGAGAAGGAAATAGAAGAAGGGTGGGAAGGGAAACAGAGGGAGAGGCGAGGAGGGAGGCAAAGAACATCACTTTCCATTCCTTCCATGATACTGAACTCAGGGAAAGATGAGTTTTATCAATATGTAAACATCATGGGTAAACTATCTAGCAACTGCTGAAGGATTGTTTGAAAAATAGCAAATTCCTAGCCATCTTCCATTGTCCCCCAGCCATCACTGTTATGTATATTATATACATTTGCTGGGGGTGAGAAAATGAATGAGAAATGTATTTTTGTGAAAAGTCTAGGCAAAATAAAGTTTCCACAAGAGGTTCTGATAACCACAATCCCCTCAATCTCACATTCCCCCACCAATTGTGGTGACAATACCACGTTCCGTGACTTTGAAATTACCTTGGAAAGTTAGCAGAAGGCTTCAAGAACATGTTTTCCCTTTTTATTTGTTTCCCTTTATTTATACCATGTTAACTCAGGTCCCTAAATATACTGCAAATTACAATCTGATATGACTTGCAATCTAATAACGATTGATGTCCATGTTGTATTTATTACTGTACCATTGGGAATGCAACTTCAAATAAAAATTCATGTTGGTGGAACCAGAACGGGACAATACCCTAAATCTACTGCAAACCAGCCTAACATAAACACCTGCTCTAAGAATTCTTTACTTTTCCAAACAACTGAAAACACCATCAGATATAAGATGCCTCTTATGTATGTCTAATATAAAAAACACACATTTGTGCATGTTTTATCTTCACGTGCAAAATGCAGATAGGCATCAGGAGAAACAACTTTGGTGGCATGAGTGGCCTTTAAGCATCACAATCCTCAGTTTGAATCTCAGCCAGGGTGTTTTTTAATTATCTGCTTGTTCCCTGGGTTTCTCCTGGGCATACCAGTTTTATCCTAGGAAAAATACTGGTAGGTTAGTTGACCTCCTTCCAAAATCGTTCCTTAGAGCAGTGGTCCCAAACCTTTTGCAGCTCACGGACCACTAAATGCACGGACTCTAGACTGCGCATGGGTGGGGAGCCGTGTGTCACTCAAGGGGTAGAAACTTCCCCCAGAGTGACATCATGATTCCAGAACCTGCCCACTGTCCCGTCCCAGGTCTGAGCCTGAGACATAACCAGCCCACTGCCCTGAGCCTGCAAACCGTACGGGAGACATGGTCCACAGCTCCAGCTGGTGCACCCCCCCCAAGCGGGGTCATTCTTCTGACCCCGCTGGAGGGTGCATCGGCCAGAGCCGCGGCCCACCTGTCAGATGGACGTTGCCGCCTTAGAGTATGGTAGGGATGTTAAACTGTAAAGAGCTGTGGAAAATATCAAGGTTGTATAAATTAATAAATTATAAATGATAAAATGATAGATATACATATATCACATTGAAGGTTGTATAAATTGAACATTGCTGAAATGTTCATCATTTAGTGATTTAACCTTTTTATTTTATTGTTTTTAATTTTACATACTTATATTGTTATTATTATGTATTGTATATTGTTGTATATATTACATACTTTATATAGTTAATAATCATTGTCTCCCCTGTCTTGTATATACTGGCCCCCAGCCATACAGAGGTTATCATGAGGTATGACCGGGGGTGTAGTGCTGCGGGCATAGGTGGGAACGCAGTGCCCTCACTTTTTTTGTAGAGCCAACTCTTATTTTGCAAAGGATTCTTTGGTGCTCCACGGCTCTGGCCGGTCCGCCCCCCTCAACCCTGCGGGGTCAGGAGAAGGACCCTGCTGATGGTGTGCACCGGCCAGAGCCGCGGACCATGTCTCCTGCATGGAATTGCAGGCTCAGTGCTGTGGACGGATTGTCTCTCTGAACACAACCTGCCCACTCTCCCATCGCAGGCTCAGACTTACGATGGGAGAGTGGGCAGGTTCTGGTATCATGACGTCACTCTGGGGGAAGTGTCTTCCCCTTTGAGTGACACATAGGCAGGGGTGTAGTGGGGCGGACACGTACCGTGCCCTCTTTTCTTTTTTTACGACTACACCCCTGGGTATGATAGGGCCCAGAACATGTGTAGGAACAGGAAAAATATTGAAATGGCTTTTGGCTTCCACAACTGCAGGCTCACAAAGAGTTGGGGATCATTGGGACTGACCAGGGCGCTTTGTTGACTTAACACTTAATATTTTTTAAAATATCATTTAATATACATACAGAACCTGATTTATCAAAGTTTTCCAAGACTCCAGAAGGTAGACTATCATGGATGAATATAGGTGATCCAGCAAACCTACAAACATTACACAAAAATTTGCCAAATATTAGCAAAAGATTTTATGAAATACATTTCAGGTTTGCTGGATCATCCAGGTTCTCCTATTACGGTCTATCTTCTCCAGTCTTGGGAAGGTTTAGTAAATCAGGCTCACTACGTAGGTGCAAAGGCTCAGAGTCATTATATTATGTGGCCAAAAACTATTACATACCATGGCATATGTGGAATGTTATGTACAGGGCAGTGGAAAGAAGGTTTCTTTTGCCAGCTCATAAATGTGTAACAGGAAACATCTAAACCCAATGTCATTTTTAGAACCACAATACACAGGAAGTCACCCATGCAATCTTTAAAATTAGCTCAAACCTTCAAAATTAGGGAATCTTGTCATGCAAAGATGTTGATGAGTCTGTTCTTTGGTCCATTACACTGTGGTGAATCATTGACATTGTGCAACCATGTGGGTAAAAAATTGTTATTATGGGTAAAGAACTATATTTGGTAATTGATGAATCGTAAATATGATACTGCTTGCTTGCCAAACCACGCTTGCTTTGCAGTTAGTTTTGCAGTGTCCTAAATAGTGTTTATTACCCAATATGTTTGATTTAAACAAAGAAAACAATTGACGTGTTCATTGCTTTATGGTCACTTAGTGTACAAGAATAATTACACTTTTGAAATTAAAGAAACCTGGTATTTTTTTTTTCCTCTTCTTCCTGGAAAAGGGAGATTTGTTTGTGATAAATGTTGCTTTTTTGTCATTATATTAGCATGTTTAAAAACTAGACACACCTACATATGTCACTTGATGTAGCTATACAGGTAGTCCCCGGGTTACATACGAGATAGAGACTGTAGGTTTGTTCTTAAATTGAATTTGTACGTAAGTCAGAACAGGTACATTATTTTAATAAATACAATTAGGATAGATGTTTGTCTCAACATATTATTAGGCAGTGTGGTGTCAGTTACTGTAAAAAATCCTCACTGTGAGTTAATCACACACAAAGCAAAAAAATAAAACTTTATGGAGCCTTCATTACCTTCTGGAGCAAGCTGTGCTTTGATATACAAAAAGAAACAACTGCAGAGTTTGTCTTGGTCATTAGGTGATTTAGTTGTTTTCCTGGTAGGTAGTCCCAACACCTAATTTGCACATAAATATAAACTCAATCAAAATATAAACTTGATCAGAATCAACATTCTTTATGGTCTCAGAACTAACTCTTCTTTGCTGTGTTTAGCAAAACATTTCTTCTGCAAGTCATGCAACCGCCATCAAACCTCCGTCCTGCAGTCCTCCGTATGTCAGATGTCCTTAACCCAGGGACTACCTGTACATGTAATATTTGTCCCAGCTTTAAAATGCATAAAAAGATAAGCATGGGTGAGAAAATGACCAATGCCTCTTAACAATTATCAACAATAAATACTTAAGTAATCTAACAGACTATAATTAATTGATGAGATCAACGTAGTGATTTATTACCGTGGATAAATGTAAAAAAGCATCCACGGGTCACAATATATCTCAAATCTGGTTCCATTATACTGAAGTTTATTATTTTATATTTAGTGTTAAAAGATGCTGTTTATAAATTGGTCACTGAAATCTGTTTCCTAAAATGTGAATGTATTGATATAGATTTAGATTTTGTATAGGCCATACGGCAGCAGCAGCTTAAGAGATATTTTATTTATATATTAATCTATTGATTAAATGTTTAAATCTAATGTATTTAGAATCATAGTGGTACAAGTGCCGATAGTGAAATAATTTATTATTTAGTAGTAGTTTTTTAGTTAATGGAGTTGGAATACAAATTGCTTCTTATATATTTTTGGTTCATGTTCTTCTGTTAAACATCACATTTCGCAATCAGACAATAAAGAACTACATATTGTTATAATATGAAAAACATATTACATCTACACTTGTGTAAGAGGTAGGTAAGGCTGGTGTATTATCTATTTTATTGCACTGTATTTATATAGCGCCAACATATTATGGCTCTATATAATATATTATAATAATATTATTATTACAGCGCTGTTTTAAATAGGGGTTGCAAAAGAAAGATACAAACAATGACACAGGAGGAAGAGAGGACCCTGCCCAGAGGAGCTTACAATCTAAGAGGAGGGGGAAGCAGCACACAATAGGTGGGGGATATGGAGTGGTGGGTGAGTAGTGAGGGTTTTAGGAGACAGAAGACCAATAGGCAAGTAAAAAAAGATGGGTTTTCAGGGCTCTTTTAAATGAGCAGAAAGTAGGAGCAAGCTGAATAGGATGAGGAAGGCCATTCCAGGGAGTCGGGGCAGCTCTAGAGAAGTCTTGGAGCCGTGCGTGTGATGAGGTTATGAGTGAGGAAGTCATAAGTAGGTCATTGGAGGAGCGGAGAGAGCAGCTAGGTGAGTATTTTTTTACCAGGTCAGAAAGGTAAGTGGAACAATACCTGTGTAGGGATTTGAAGGCAAAGCACAGGAGATTAATTTGATTCTCAGATGAAATGGAAGCCAATGAAGAGAACTACAAAGAGAGGCAGCAGAAGAGGAGCGGTGGGAAGGATGGATGAGTCTGGCTGCAGCATTCATAATAGATTGTAGAGGAGAGAGTCGGGTTAGTGGAATACCAGAGAGGAGGAGGTTACAGTAGTCCAGACGAGAGATGATAAGAGCATGTACAAGGAGTTTGGTGGTTTTTGGGGACAGGTAAGGAATTTGAAGATGTTGAGCAGGTGAAAGTGTAGAAAGTAAGTGTAGTGTGAATATGTGTAGAAGAACAAATTTATAGAACAAATTCTGAGTTAGGAGGCTTGTAGTAGTCTTCTATGGATTGGGCCTATATTTTACTGTATCTTCCATTTTATCATTGAGCCATAGCAAGACAGAAAAAAAGGAATACATTAACGGCAAGCTTAGGACATATGCAGATCCAAAATAAATCATGAAGAAAGAAGCTCATCACCACCAGGGATTAGGCTCAGACACCAATAACTATTGCAGCAGTCTGTAGTATACCAGTTCCGGTTCAGTACACAGGTAGTGGTAGACCTACAATAGGGAAGCAGAAGTATAGTCAGGTTCAAGCCAAAGTCAGTAGCCAAGGGTCCCAGGGTAGAAGGGGAAAGTGATGAAGAGTGTCTGGCGAATCAGTAGCCAAGGGTCGATAGAAGTGTAGTGGAAGTTAAGGGCTCAGTGTAACTATAGAAGCAAAAGCAATATATTGGCATAAGCAAAATAAAAAAAGGAAATGCAAGGCAGAGCTTAAATAGGGAGTTAAGGAGTAACAAGAAGTTTAGTTTAGCAAGACACTGGGTATCAGAAAAGATTGCATGGAGCTATCCAGCACTTCAGGTGGCTCAGTAGGAAGCATATCCACCAGACAGCGAAGCAGCCCTGGGTATGGATCCTGACAAAGCTAGAAACAGGGTTATATATAGGGCAAAATTGCATCACATTTGTTCCAGGGTATGTTTTTTGTAAATATAACAAACATAAAGACATCTTTTTATAGCAGTATTTCCAAGCAGTGTTTCTCCAGAAGTTTCCAGGGGTTCCTTGAGCAATGAGCAGTTTGTGACTCTTAGGTCAGATTAACACATACCAATAATCTTTTTGCTTCTCTGTAGGGGTGGTAGTCTTACCAATGGCTAGAAATCTAAGAGGCATTCCTCCAACTGACTATTTTCTATGATAATATTGGCTGTGGTTATAGTAAAGTTATTTTAAGGGGTTCCATATGATAAAAAGGTTGACAAACTGCTTTTTTGGGTCTGGTCAATAAAATCCGCTAGAAGAAATGTCAAGGCAAGGGGTAAGGTGTCTAGCATTTCTTAAGTTGGTCTGGATCTACGGATACCAGTGATCTCAGATAAAGTGTCTAGCACAGGGGTGGGCAAACTTTTTCAGTCAGGGGCCACAATCTGATATAAAATTTGACAGAGGGGCTAGGCGGATGGGAGAGTGTGCGGGGTTATGCCATCATGACGCCACTGAATGTGACGTCATGATGGAATAACCCTGCCCACTCTCCCATCGCAAATCTGAGCCTGCGATGAGAGAGTGGGCAGTTTGTGGGCAGGGTCACAGCCCGCCCACCTCCACGAGCCAGGATACAAATGGGGGCGTGTTCTGTGGCTCTGGCTGGTGCACCCCCCCAGCGGGGTCCTTTTCCTGACTCTACTCGGGGTGGCACCGGCCAGAGCGGACCACCCAAAGGGCCGGAGAAACAACCTTATTGAGCCGTATACAGCCTGCAGGGCATAGTTTTCCCATGCCTGGTCTAGCATATGTGAATAGTGGTAAAAGTCAAGCATATGTTAAGAGTGAGTAACAACTAAAAGGTTGGAAAGATTCAGTGTTGGAGTACTTAGCCAATAACCCCATACTTTGACAGTGGTAGAAATATATTACCTGTTCTAGATAAATGGAAAGTGTTTATATGTGTACTCCCATAAAATAAATATTGGGATTTCCAGTTATTAACAATAAGTTTACATGCTTAAAAGAGAGCTTATGAAGTTGCAATGTAAATTGATTGTCCGTGAAAATATTACTGAGCTCACCAAGGATGAGGTTATTATTTTTTCGATATAGAGAAAAGCCTGAAAGACGCCATTATGGTGAATGAAACATTGTCCTAGTATCTACAAGTGCATATGGAGAAGATCTTAGTGATCCTTCCAGTATCTATAACACATACAATTTTCTTCCTTCCTCATTTGAAACAGATTTTTAGGGTCGTTACAACAATATATACTTAAATAGAGACAGGAGGTATGCCTGGAAGAATCTATACTTAAGGGTCACCAGCAATGTGTTCTATGTTGCTATCCCACAATCATGAAACCTTACAGGAAAAAAGAAAAGATTTTTAAAAAATGCATCCGGGAGATGAACCTTGTAATATACACATAGGGTTAGACCAGGGGTACCCACACATTTTTGGCTTGTGAGCTACTTTTAAAATGACCAAGTCAAAATTATCTACCAACAATAAAAAGTTGGACTTAATAACTCCTGTGCCCGATAGAGTTTAGTTTGAAAGGCAGGGCTCCGTGATCTACTTGAGTTGTCTTTGTGATCTACCGGTAAATCGCGATCCACCTGTTTGGCACCCCTGGTTTAGAAAAAGATCTAGAAAGCTGGGGAATAATAGGAGAGGATTGATATGTGGCCAGGTAGTAATGTATCTATAGAGGGGTCTAAATAGTTATTAAACCATTGTAAGAGGGATACCTGGTCTGCCCAAAAAAGTTCCAACAACATTTTAAGTACTATATTAGAATTTTGAAAGGAAACCTTCAACATGATTGATGAGGAAGCACGATCAATAATACATGCAACAGGAAAATTCTTGCAGTCGGGATTCTCTTTCAGGTAAAATAAATAAAATTAATAAAATGATGGATCAAAGAAATAAACTGGATACAAAGAAATGTTTAATCTGGGATATACAAAGCAATCCTAAATACATGTTTTTTTGTTTGTTTGTTTTTTTGAAGATGTAGAAAAATGAATGTTTTAAAGGTCCCCTATACTCCGCTATACTTTATGTCCATTATGTACTTGTAGAGGGCAGAAGAAAAGGATCTGTGGATAATATAGTGGTACATAAAGGTAGCTACAAATGGTTATGATGCCAATAATTCAGCAAGCTATAAAGAAGACAACAGAAGACCTTAAAATCAAGATTTTTTCAAATATTTGTTAAATGTCTCTGGAGAGGTAAGTGTTAGCAAATGGATCCACATACATTGGGCAAACAAGTTGAGTAAGTAATATTAATACTCATAGGGTCAGGACCTAATGACCTAACGATAAAATTATAAAAATGGATAAAAAAAATTGTATGTTGGTCTTCACTTCCTAGCAGCTTATGTAGATATTGATACAGGTAAACTTTTGTCTCTATTTATCTAATATTAATAAATATAATTTACAGGTAGCTAAAAACAATAAAACATAAGGGAAAGAAACAGGATCCAAACATGTAATGAGTGGGTAAGAAAGAGCACTTTTTATAACTAAATATTAGTCCAGGTTCTTATGCTTTTCATCAGCCTCAATTCAATGTCAGACATCTGCAGACTTTCCCAAAGCAAAAAAAATAATTACTGGGAATAAACTCAATGGCCCTGATTCATCAATGAAATCCGCGCTCGCTGGACGCGCGTACGTTCGAGCCGGTTTTCCGCGGTCCGGAATCGAGTGCGCTCGTACACTCGCCCCCTCACTGCCAGCCGGATTCCTGCCTTGATAATAATGAGCAATAGGGGTCGCGAATCTGCGAGAGATCATAGCAATTAATTAGCGCGCACCTGCTCTCTGTTCTCTGCGTATCTACAGTCCATTACAGGTCAATTAGAATCTTTAATGCTTCATCTTCTTTTGGGTAAGTGCTACTTTTTTAGGTTACATTGTACTCATTCACAAAATATTTAATTTATCGTTACATTTGTTGCATTGTTTTTATACTTTTTGGTTTGCTTTGCAACACTGCAAACTAATTGAGATCAAGCTGTATATATACTAGTAAGCACTTCATAAATATGTCATCTC
>NC_092859.1:148366931-148380451 GCF_032062135.1 Pyxicephalus adspersus
ATATATATATATATATATATATATATATATATATATATAT
Source organism: Pyxicephalus adspersus (assembly GCF_032062135.1). Taxonomy (NCBI): domain Eukaryota; kingdom Metazoa; phylum Chordata; class Amphibia; order Anura; family Pyxicephalidae; genus Pyxicephalus; species Pyxicephalus adspersus. The sequence goes on from NC_092859.1 coordinate 148,366,972, forward strand.
ATACACACACATATACATAAGAAGCAAACACAAGAATGTGTGTGTGCTTGTGACTTTTGTGGGAAAATCTAGTCCAATGGCTTCGCGCGCGGTCAGTCGCAAGATAGTCGCGGGTTTTACCCGCGAGCGGCTTCTCCGATCAGGCATCGGAAGCTTTTATATAGGCGCCTATGTAGAGGAGTTGAACTCCGTTAACTCTTGCATAACAGAAAAGAAATGAGTGATTTTAAAATATGCTTTTTTTTTAGCTCACATACATGTTTTAAACATTTGAACAGCACAAACATTTTTTTTAGGGCTATGGGTAATGTGTGTGCCATTAGAAAGAATGATTTTTTAGGGGAACAGTGACTTTGTGTAAAGCTGCCGGAGATGCGCGGCTCCGGCCACGAGCTCATTCAGTTGCTGAATTGCGCGACGGCTTACGATTTCAGATCGCGAATATGAATGCGTGAGCGAGCTTTCGATTTTGCTTGATGAATCAGGGCCAATGTTTTTACTTTACATAAAAGGGTAGACAACACTTTTATATAAAGTAAAAAACTTTTTTTTTTTTACGTGCTACATACCTACGTCACACATCCAGGGAGGCTCCTGACTGCTCCTTCTGCACATGCTCAATATTGGGCATGGATAGAAGGGGCAGCTTCCTTCACTAAATGGAAAGAGATGCCAATCTCATACATGCACAGTGAGATCGTTTATCTTTTTTTTTCCCCTTTACAGCATTTCGGGTGATGTAGCAAGGAAAAGGAAGAAGACCAAAGAAGAAATCCAGGATGGCACGGGACTTGATCCAGGAAAGGTCCAGCACAATCCAGGGATCTGCAGAATTAAAGGTAAGTGATTTTTTTTATTTTTCGGTTTAGTTCTGCTATAACTTAATTTAGCTCACCTGCTTTTCATATTGACATTTACACTATTGTATACAGTGTCCTTTTCCTGAGGAAGATATTGCATTGGGCAATAACAAAGCCAAACACTGCTGGTGTGAATGAGTAATTTCCAATCCAAATGTTTTTTTAAAGCAAAAATTACAGTAAAGTATGATAATCTGAACTGATTAACAAAACACAGGGGCTAGGCACTGGGGTAAATAGAAGAGGTGTAGGCTGCCCACTTAGCAAAGTGAATGATTACTCACAAAACGTGAATGGGGTGAAGCTCACCTTACTTCAACTATCCAATCATGTGCAAGAAAAATCTGTTTTCTTTAGACATTCTTGCATGTGATTGGGTATTCTTTGCAAAGTGAATTTTTATCATATTCACTAAATTCAGTGAAACACCCATGCAAGTGATCAGCCTACACTCATTTACTAGATCGTCCCCATTGTCTTTGGTTTTAATGATGAAAATTTCTCAATACATTTTTTAACTTTAAAGTTTAAAGTTATCAAAAACCAGGCATATATATTTTTAGTTTTGAATGTTGCAGTAAAGAGCTACAATTTTGTACAAATGTACAATTTTGTACAATGAACTCCCCCAATGGCATGTAACCAAAAGGGGTGATCGGACAATGGTGGCGCTGTGCAATGTCCCCATGTCCTCGCTACATTGCCCCAAAAAGGTTTTGCATTCCCATGCGCAAAAGCCCATCAACACGGACACGTAAGGCTGGAAAGGATACACTTTCATCAGTGAAGCTGGGGGATCCAGCAAACCTGGTATGGATCTGGTCCTGGATTGAAAACATTGGCTAACAAATCGCAAGTTACTTTTAAGAAATCCATTACAGGTTTGCTGGATCACCCAGCTTCACTGATGAAAATGTATTCTCTCCAGCTTTAATAAACCGTTCCTATTGTCGTTTTAGCAACATTATTTTACATATGTCAGATTTTCTTCATGATTTACAAGGTTATACCATTCAGCCTCTTTTTAAAACAAAAAACAACCTTCATATTAATACGTTCTGATTTAAACCAATACATAATGACCGGGGTATGAGTGATGTTAATCAGCATTATTTGGCTCCTTCTCTTTCCACTGATTTTTTTTTGTTGGCTGTTTATTATTTTTTATATTTCATGTTTAAATCTTTAGCTTACTAAAATAATCAATTCAGACCAATTACTTGACATTGTTTATACAAACCAGCCATGATTTACTTTATCTCATAGAAAAGTACAGAATAGGCATTATTACAGGCCAAAAATTTGTAAAAGAGTCCAAACAAGTATGTAAGCAAAAGGCACAATGTCACTGAACAATACATACACACGTATATACATAAATGCAAATATACCTCTGACATATACCACAGCGCTGTACAAAGATCAGCAGTGTACTCACATGAGTCTGAGTCATATGTATGGCAAGTTTGGTTGAAATGTCTCCATGTGTTTTGGAGTGGTGGTGGAACATACATCAACATGAGATGCATTTTCAGTAGCAGAATTGGAGATATGCCCCTGCAGCAGGGTACACTATAAAAGTATTTAGAACATATAAATACAAGTAGCCAATCAGGTGTGTTGCAGTGAAAGTTGGATGCTAATAGGAGGAACAGATGGACAGAGACATGAGCCCATCATTCTGCTGCTTCTCTTTTTCAATCTATTATTACACAGTATTTATATAGCGCCAACATATTACACAGCGCTGTACAAAGTCATGTCACTAGCTGTCCCTCAAAGGGGCTCACCATCTAATGTCCCTACCATAGTCTTTATTACAGTCTAAAGTCAATTTGGGGGAAGCCAATTAACCTAACTGCATGTTTTTAGAATGTGGGAGGAAACCCAAAGGAAACACACACAAACACAGGGAGGGCCTGCAAACTCCATGCAGATAATGTCCTAGCTGAGATTTGAAACTGGAACCCAGCACTGCAAAGGCCATAGTGCTAACCACTGAGCCACCGTGCTGCCTGTTATAATGAAAAACAAAACAGTTTTGGGGTTTTTAAGACATCAGTCAATACCTGCTTAGTTCACAGTTTTAAAAACAACTTTAATGACAATAAAATAAGAACAAAACCTTGTTGTAACAAAGATACAATTATATCTGATAGTATCATATTACCTATTAGCATAAATCACATATGTCCACCTGCAGCTCAGCTCAACGTGTTTCGCAGCATTTACCTCTTCTTCAGGAACATACAATAGGTTGAGGAATCATATATTTTATTGATGAAATGCCACTGATTCAATATCATATCTATCCCATCCTCAAACTCTCATCCACAGCAGGGGACCCATGGAGGCAAAAGAAGCCCGGGAACCCAAGCAAGCCACAAAGCCAACTAAATGTCCTCAATAGATTGATTTTCCTGGTACAGCCGCTTCCATGTCAGTAAATCAGGACAGCTTTGCTCTTCTTGCTTTTTTATATTACTATTGTTCTCTTTTTTTCTTCCAATCACAGGTTGGGGAAGGGACAAGTCCTGTACGTATTACTGAAATACAGGATGGGAAAATCCGGTCTGCCTTGTAAAGCAGAGCTGTGTGAAACAGAATTGGAGGGGCAGACATACAAATCCTTTGGCGGGAATAGCAGTTCTCATTTATGTATTTACCTATTTCCCTGGAGTTAATTTTTATTCGGGTTCAGCGGCTAATAGGTCACATTATTGTATTTTCATTTCTGTTCTATTAATGTTATTATTCAACAGTATTTATTTATATATAGAGCCAACATATTACGCAGCGTTGTACATTAATTAGGGGTTGCAAATGACAGACAGACAGTGACACAGGAGGAGGAGAGGACCCTGCAGAAACAGTTTAGGATAGGGGTGTCAAACTCTGGCCCGAGGGCCAAATCAGGCTCACACCGTCCTTTTTTATTTGGCCCCTAAAGGAATCCTAAATATATAAATTGCAGCTGGCCCGGGGCTGTATTGAAATAGCGCCGCTACTACAATTCCCAGCATCACTCGTGTTTATAGACCAGCGGCCTCTCTGCCTATGCGAGGCCCCGCATTGGACTGTAATAAACACGCAGGGAATTGTAGTAACGGTGCTTTATTAGTTTCAAGTTTGGCCCGCGACTTTGTCTAAGTTTTGAATTTTTGCCTACTGTGTATTTCAGTTTGACACCCCTGGTTTAGGAGAACCATTTATAAAAACAGTTTTCTCAAGAAAAGGGTTTTATTTTTAAGGTACTTTGTGTATCCCTCAACGTTTAGGATGTTTGTTTTAAGTGTGTGCTATATTTATCTGCACCCGGATTCAGCGATTTTATAATTTCTGGGTGCTTCATTTTCATTTATATTTTTTTTTTGTGCTTTTTCCTTTCAGCGTCTGGTTGATTTGATCCAAATATAATAATAAGATATTTACAGATATAGTAAAATATGTTTGTTTGTTTTTTTTGTTTTTGCTGATGTGTCCTTGACATTTACAGTCAGTGGAATGAAATGGAAGCATATGTGGTAAGAGGAGGGCTGTGTACTGCTATCCCATCTGGCATTGTTCACATCGGCTGTTTCTTTTGGATGGCTGTTTTGCCTGCAGACATGAGATGGAATCCAGGTGCACAGAAAAAACCCATTCTCCCGAAAGTACTTCCTCTGTAATTCACCTGCTTTACAATTTTACTCCTGGAAATAGATATATTTACTATGTAAGGAATAAGTTGTACCTGTACATCCACCTACATGCTAAAACTGCAGCAGCAAACCAACATTCCTGAAATATGGATCAGCAAGAACTGAAAGAGAAAAGGAAATGAATGTTTTGTATGCTGAAACAACTTTTTGGAATGGAAGCAGAAGTTTATTTTGCTAATGTGGAGTTGGAATGAAAAGTGTTAGCACAATGTGACAAAGCACATAGCACAGCAGTTCCTTGAATGTGACAGTGCCTAGACACAATGATTTATTAAACATCTCCAAGTCTGGTTAAGATCCATGATTGTATAAAAAACTGGGAGATTCAGCAAATCAGGAATGCATCTGGTCCAGGATTGAAATATTTGTCAACTAGTAGCAAATGATTTGCTGGATCACCCAGGTTCTCTCATAGCCCGTATTCTCCAGTTTTGGAGAGCTTTAATAAATTCGGCTTTATCTGTTTTTCTGTGGTCACAGGTGCCAGTGTGGAGTTTAGCATTAGGGGCTTATATTACCACTTCTGCTTTTTCATAGCATCTCATTGCATTGGTACATTAGGGCAACCATTCTAAACCAGCGTTCCTCCTGAGGTTTGTAATATGGTGCCTGTATAATTCTGGTGCCAGAACCATTTGGCAGAGCCATCTGCATGAAGACTATTAGGGGGGTCATTCTTCCTACTGGCAACCAATGCAAATAGCACTTTCTCATTGACTGATTATAGCAGGGGTTCCCCAATACATGAAAAATATTTTATGGGTTTATGAGGTTAAGAAAGGCTTCATTAATGGGCAAAAACTTGGAACAAGAAGAGCTGCCTTGTGACAGCTTGCACCTCCAGTAATATGGAGGCCACCTCCCAGCCACAAATCACTGTCAATGCATAAAAAGAGATCATAAGCAAAAGAGCAGCTGACAAAAATAAAATACATTAAAGAGGCCCTGAAACTTCTCCCTGAAATTTATTATTCTAATATTTAATTGTATTTATAAAGCACCGACATTTTATGCAGTGCTGTACATTAGACAATCCACAAGGCATATTGTCTAAGGTGACGTGTCCAGTTCTTGGAGCCACTCAAGGAAAAAGTAAGAGAAAGGAGCAGCAAATATATCTTGTAAAAGTCCAAGAAACAGTCAGTTTATTTCCCGAAAAAATACATGCACCAGGAGAGTGTTGGGGGCAAATGCACATACCCCTGTAGTGTCAGTGCCAAATAATTTACAATGGACATATCACACTGCTTGAAAGATAAGATTGCATAAACCTAGACAGACGTGAAGTTCAGGAGGCAACATTGAATAATCATCAATCATTATCTTTTGCATAACATTGATTACCCCACCTCTTAGATTGTAAGCTCTTCGGGGTAGGGTCCTCTGCTCCTCCTGTGTCACCGTTTGTATCTGTCTGTCATTTGCAAACTCTATTTAATGTACAGCGCTGCGTAATATGTTGGCGCTATAAAAATCCTGTTTATTAATAATAATAATGCTTGTAAGAAAGGGCCCCTCATTCCAAATATTAAGACCAGCGAGGCAGGCATTGGGTTCCAATTGTTATATAACTTAGTTGGTTTATGGTGTGGAAGGGTGTATCTGTCCAAAAGTTCCCATCCTGCCCCAATGCATCATTGGAGTTGATTTACTAAACATTCACTAAGCTATGTGGATTATCTCTTGCCGAAAGCAAATTTATTTTGCTAAGTGAACAGCCCAAACTCCTCTAGTAAATTGACTCCTTGAGTCTGTGTGGTGCCATTGTTAGTCAATACTGAATGGTAGAGTAAGGTTGTTTCACCAAAACACCACAAATAACTAGCAGTCCATTATAGTGCCTGACTGGGGCTGTAAGGGGCTCATATGTTCTGTAAAAAGATCAATAATTTTGGAGCAATGCTTTGCTGCTGCGTAGAACTAAGGCTTGGTTCATGTCTATGTAGATCTGTTAGTGTGGCAAATACTCATGTGTTTCTCATTGAACCACCATGCATGCCCAGACATTAGAAGGGACTGCAAAACACAACAGCAAAAAAAAATCATGCAACATTTTTGTTTAAGGTGTAGTTGTGCTGTTCAGCGTGGTGCATTGTAATGCAGGACGACTGGCAAGGTACATTGGGGTGCCATTCACAATGAATGATACAGCAGTGCACCAACAAGGGACTATAGTGAGTTGTAACAATGCAAGCAGTAACACACAGCACAACTTTGAACCCGATCTAAAGGTAAAGAAACCCCCAAAGTGTGGGGAACACTCTGATAGAGGAAATAGAGAAAAGGTGAACTTTTGACTCACTTGTTAGTTCTCTTTTATGGAATAGATTGCACATAGATCAGACAGTTTTATCAATTGCAACGGCATAAATAAAAAAGTAATAAAAAAGAAACAAGTTATCCAACATTGTCAGGAACAACCATCAGTTGTCCAAATCTGCAGCTTGAAGTAACATTAATAGACATAATTAAAGCATATCTACATCATTAGGGAAGTAAGCAGGGAGTAAATACAGATTAATCGGGGAATATTACTGATAGAAATGTTTACCTTACTGTTGCACTTTTCCCCTTTTCTTTTGAAATTCTTGACCTTTCTTATCAGTAATTGTGTTGGTTGTAACATAATAATGTATAACTATTAGCTGGTTATTAATAACCTGGTAGAACAAATTGTTCAAAAAAATGTTGTATCCAAATTGTCAAGTTGTCAGGTGAAGCAAATAATTTAGACCTGACACTCCCAACCTGTGCATGTGCCATATCATTTAACCTCCCTAGCGGTTCATTTCTTTCCGGTTTTATATGTCTAAAAGCGGTACATTGTTTTTCATGAAAATTTATTTTACAGTATAATATAATAGTATGAGTATAATAAAGTTTGAAAGACAAAATCATTTAAAAACAAGAAATTGAATAAATTAAAAAATCTATATATTTAAAAAAAAAATACACATTATACTCATACTATTATAAATGCTGTAAAATAAATGTTCTTGAAAACAATGTACTGCTTTTACACATAAAAATCCAATGTATTGCATTCAATACAGTTATTTTGTATTGAATGCAATACAAAATTTTGAATTTTCCCCGCTGGCAACGTACACACGCACCGACGTCACCGGGAACTCCCCCAGTGACTCATCGGATGCAGAAGCAGGAAAAAGAAAGAAGACTAAGATCGCGGCGCTGGACGGCACGTGACCCCGGTGGATCAGGTGAGGCTGTATTTACTAACCTTCCACAGGTGTTACCACTTTCAGCAACTTTTTTCTACCCCGAGTCACACTCGGGGTTACCGCTAGGGAGGTTGAAGCAGACCTAAACAAAAATTTTTACTTTACATAAAAAGGGGAGACAAACATTTTCTATAAAGAAAAAATAATATTCTTTTTTTTTCCACTGCAAGGAGTGAAGCCCCTCCTAATTTGTCTTGATCGCTGCAGCAATCAAGACTGAATGGGAGCGCAAAGCCAGAGGCCTCCCGGGATGCATGGCATATGTACACCCTGGAGGCTTCTAGCTGCTCCTTTTGCACATGCCCAATCTCAGAAAGATATGGGAAAGAGATGCTGATCTTACGCATGCGCAGTGAGATCAGTTCTTTTTTTCCCATTTACAGCAGGCTACATCACCCGATCTCGCACCTGTGCAGTGCATGATCAGCTGATGTAGCCAGAAGAAGGAAGAAGACAGAACAAGATGGTGGCACCTGGCACTGGGATGAAGAAGAATATCAGGAGGGCATGTGTTACGGGTTGCCTCTGCCTGGCAGGTGACACGGGATTACCTGAGACATGGAATCTAAGTGACCCCCGGGTCTTCACCAGCACACCCCTCAAGGAGTGATGGGCCAGTGACCCTAGAGGCCAGTGGGCTGATTTGCTGGCGCCTGGCAAGGTAAGGTCAGGTAACAGGCTAAGGTTAGGAAAGGCAGCAAGCAAGGCAGAGTCAGGTAACAGACCAAGGTCAAACACAGAAAATCCAAACAGTCGACTAGCTGGCAGAGAGGCAGAAATTGCACTGAGGATCCAGCAACCTGAGACTGGAACTGGAGAGGTTTAAAAAGGCCCAACAGCTAATGGCAGGACAGGACTGAATAATCTGTAGATTGGCTGCAGCACCTAATCTAGAATCCCCTTCAGTTCTGCACAGCCTCGGTTTCTGTGCAGGGGATGCCGAAAATGGTGTAAATTTCATGGCTACAGGGATGCAGTTGATGCTGCAGCATGCTGAGCAGATAATCTGCACGTGGAGTGGTAACAGCACGGGACCCGATCGAGGACTTCTTCAACCCAATCAAGGGATCTGTGGATTTACCAATAAATGCAATTTTTTTTTTTATTTTCAGTTTAGTTCCGCTTTAAGCTTGCCAATATTAGGCTATTCCATGTCTTCTTTCCAGACCAGGGGCTGTTTCTAGAAAATGGATTGTACATTGGAAGTATCAGGAATGCCCACTTTCATTTTACAGCAACCAACCAAGCCCCAACCTGTGGGTAAGGTAGGCATCTTACAGCGCATATTCTGATGTGTGTGTGAATTTGAACCAAGCTTTCAAAATGTTGTATTCAAGAAGAACTCTATTTTTAGTTTCTCCCTCACCACTTAATTACCATGCTGAATACATTTTTAGTAAATTCTTCTGTTTTCATTAAATTGTATTTTAGACCCAGGGATATCATCACTGGATCGGTGTGCTTGTCTATGGAAAGAAGACTGATTGTGGCTGGTGAGGTACATAGCTTCCGAAAGACACCAAAGCACCCTGCATCAGTAATCCTCTCACCCCCGATGCAAACAGTAGGTTGGCTCCTAGAAAGAATTAGGTAATAATAAATTCCTGGATGTCCTCCAGGAATGAGGAATACTCTATTTGACTTTCTACAACTTCTGATGTAGATTGTGAGAAGCTCACATTGTACAATGAGCCATTTTATTACACAACTAACAGACCAGTACAACTGTGCAAAACTCAAGGTAAGGTTCAGATTCAAAGCACGCTTGAAGTCTGCATGTCTGACTCTTTCACAGGAGCTAGCTCTAAACTTACCCTACTCCAGAAGATAAATGTTACAAATGACGAACAAGATAAAATATGTTGCAGGCATGTTATTCTTCATTTGCTGAAGTTTGGCTTCTTGTAACTTCTGAATGAGAGTGACGGAAAGTTCATGTATTTACACAGGTGAGATCACCTGAAGAATGGAATTACTAAGAGCCAAAGTAAAGGTTTGTGTTTTCCTGGTACCTTTGAAGATCATAGGTGTACCCCAAATAAAGACTGACATTTAGGTGTATAAATATGTCTATCTCTGGTAAAAATGTTTTTTTTTACATGTTGACTTACCACAAATGTACCACACAATGCTTTACAAGTTACACCTCTGCCATACTGCAAGTGTTCTCTGCCAGGGGATTTGTCACATCCTGGCATCTAGAACACACACGCCATTCTTCTATTAATCCTGAGTTTCCTTTGCAATAATTGTTGCTGTATAACAAAGATGCTTTTATTTTTATTGTACAATCCAATGAAGTGTATTGCAATTGCTGATATTCCAGGAAGTAATATTTAAGATGCTTGCATCAGAACCAAGATCAGTGCTGCTAGAATAATACTCTGTTTATTATTTGCATTGTATAGGTGTTATGTAGGTGCTACGGTATGACCAGGGAAAGAGCGGGTCAAGTGATTGGTGATTTCTATGAATCATAGAGGTGGGATAGGCTAAGAAAATCTGCCGTGCAACCAAATCATGTGATGAATGGAGCCAAATATTACAATACCATATAGAGGAAATTTTATGCATTGGGGAAGTATACAATAGGGATGAGCGAGCAAGTTTATAAAACTCAATCTCGCAGTGAATTCGGCCGTCCTCGGTTAATTGTAAGGGAGAATGGCCAATGTAAATTCACTGACAAAAGATTGTGGGCTGTGCTGATTAATTAATGCAGCGCCAGCTGCATTCATTGATCAGCTTAGTGTGCAATCCCTGGCACTAGAGGTTAAATGGGGACAAGTCTCCCCATTCAAAACCTCTAGTGCTCTCTGATTGGCTGAGGAAAGCTTTCAGGGAGCACTGGAGGTTTTGAATGGAGAGACTTGTCCCCATTTAACCTCTAGTGCCGGGGATCACAAACAGGATTCCCAGGGCTGCAAGAATGATTGCAGGCCTGAGAATCCACTGCGATCCGGGGGCACTAGAGGTTATTTACTAGAGTTTCTCAATTGAGAGTTCATCTGCAGTTCCACTGCGATCCCCGGCACTAGAGGTTAATTAACCTCTAGTGCCGGGGATCTTCTCAATGAATGCGGCCGTGGTCGCATTCATTGAGAAGAGTGTGCGATCCGCAGCTCTAGAGGGCAATTAACCTCTAGTGCCCTGGGGATCACAAACAGGAGGATTCCCAGGAGGAATCCTGTGAATCCCCTGTGAATCCTCCTGTTATAATTTCCTTGATCTTCCAAAATCGCTTCGCCGAAATTTTGTGGAACCATCAGGAGTTCGAGGAAATTTTTGCAAGAATGCCGGAGGCATTCTCGCTCATCCCTAGTGTACAAAACCCACCTGAACACTAAAGGGTGTATTTATAAAGCAGTAAAAGCTGACATTCACCAAACATTCTCTGGTGGAGAATAAATCACTGCCATTAAAAACACAAGAACCTGGATGAGTTTCCCTTATGTTTAGATGTTTGGTGAATGTCAGATTCACTACTTTATAAAGAAATCCCAAATGCTTATGTATAATTTGGAGAAATGGTCCACTGGGCTTTAATAAAATGATGGCCATTGATTACTATTGATATGATAAATGCCCAATATACCTTTAGAACTTTTTATCCTTTTTGACTTCATTGTTCATTTTTGTTTTTTTCATCATTATATTATTATAATTTTCAATGACAATTTATAATAATATCATTATAATAATAAAATGACAGGTATGGCTACAATTTATAGACAAAATCCTCTTATATGACAAAGGTAATTTCCATATGATAGAAGTATCTTGTATTACCTGAATTGCACCACAGTGCACCAATACACATACCATATGTTACCCCTTAATGCCATGCAATAATATAAATAGTCATTTGCAAAGACATTTTAAGAACATAGCTTTTTATTGCAGACAGAACAAAGAAAGCATTGCTAATAAATAGCTTTGCACATCACTGGTTTTAATTTTGTTTTTTGAAGTAAACCGACCCTTATATTTTATTATAGACAATAGATTATGAGCATGGCTAAACAAAGACTCATTGAAGGAATTAAATATTCATTTTTCCCAGAGACAATGGACCTGATTTATTAAAGCTCTCCAAGACTGGGGAAGATACACTTTCATCAGTGAAACTGGGTGATCCAGCAAACCTGGAATAGATTTCTTAAAAGTCATTTGCTATTTTTTTATCCTGGACCAGAATAATTTCAGGTTTGCTGGATCACCCAGCTTGACTTATTAAAGTGTATATTCTCCAGGGCTTTACTAAATCAGGCCCAATGATGTTAAAATGTGTATTTGGTGCTGGTTAAAATATTAAAAGTTTAGTAATTTGGTCACATGACATTTACTAATGGGGAGGATCAGATTGGCCCCGTTATTCTTTAGCATAGAACATGTGACCAAATTAACATTTTGAATTTCAAAGCAGGGTTAGATGGGGAGACTTTTATAAGCAAAACCAGAATTGTGATCCTTTATCACAGAATCAGCCTGTAGATGTGAATTCCCACACTCAGAATCTGCCAAACCTTTTTTTGCTCTTTCCTTGACAAGTCACCAGCAGAAGACATCTTGAGAATGACTCATTCCATTTTTTTTTTGTTCACTCGAAAAAAGTAACAGCTTGATTTAGGTTTTATAAATACATTGTTATCGTTGATGCGGTCAATTATCATAAAATGTGAACAATCTTCTGTCCCATTCAGATCTCCAGAGATGAAACCTTCTTATGTGTTTTGCAACAAATGGGATTTATTGGCCATATTATCTTCCCTTTTTTTGGCTGTAAACACCCTCCTTGGCTTTCCAAGCTCTGTGGTTAGAATGTGTAAAGTTATATTGCTCATAAATGGATGAAAAATGTCTGATCATAAAGGGAATTGCAGATTCTGTAGCTGTTTGCAATAAATATAAAATATAGAGTATATGAAGATCTTTTAAGATTCTAAACTAATAGATGCTGTTTGCTTGCAATGTGTTGCTCAGTCATCCGACAGAGAAAACCACTTACAGAATGTAAAATTAGCTAATAAAAATCATATCTGCTCACAAAGTTGTGGCCTGTGCCTGCCCATACCATTCCAAAGGGAAAAGGAGTGTTGAAGTGAAACATATAGATGAATGAGCTTCCTACGTAACAGCACCAAAGTATTTGCAGCAAATTGCAGCACTCAAGTTGGATATGGTATGTGAACGTGTTTATTGAATTAACTTTAAACTAAAACTCATTGCAAACACAAACGGAATAAATATACAGCAATCCTTCCTCTTGTTGGTGTGTTGCACAATGTTGGCACATTATCCTTGCAGCACAACCGGTTCCACCGTCTACTTATCATCGTTATTGCTCTACCCAAATCAGATGTTTGTACTCTACTTGTATTTAATATATATTTAATGATATGTTGGTGCAAATAAATGTAAATGTGTGAGTAAAATTACACCGCTGGCATCATTCTTCAAGAACTTAAAGTGGAACGTTCACTTTTACCTGTGCAATGCCCTTGATCCATCCACAAGCCCAGCACTGTCTTGGCTTCTATCTTCTTTTCAGCACTCGTCGTTCCATCCGGTGCAGCCATCTTCTCTTTTCTGGGTTCTTCTTTATGCCACCTGAACTCACACCGGGCAAGTGCTAGATTGGGTGATGTGTCTTCCTACAAATATAACAAAAAAATGC
>NC_092859.1:148381791-148385279 GCF_032062135.1 Pyxicephalus adspersus
TTGATTTGATGGATGCCGATCGGCGCCGCCTTCGCCTATTTTACTACACTGGTACAATTTGGTTCAGAATATTTTTTTCTTGTTTTCCCTTCTCTGAAAACCTGGTGCGTCTTATAGTCCGGTGCGTCTTATGGTCCGAAAAATACGGTACATTTTTATTTATATAAAAGGGTTGTCTAGCTTTTTATGTAAAGTAAAAAAGTTGAGTTTAGGTCCGTTTTAATTTTCCATCAGGCTGGTGCATGTCCTGCTCTGAGGAAGCGGTAACTGCACCACAACGGCACCACTAATCTGAATATAGTCTAAAGGCTGGGATTCTGCTGAAGGGTTGAGGTGACTGCATGCCAACTGAGGTTTAGCCATACACCAGGGGCATGAAACAGATGATACAAGTTGCAGGGGATGCCATTTCAGTAATATGGTGTTCAGCTAGCAGAGGCCTAATTCTGTACGCACAAAGAAAGCATCATAGCACTGAAGCATAGTAGTACAGGATACGTAATACGTGAACAGTACAGTGACAATTATGGTCATACTTTGGCTTCTCCCAAAATTGGCCCTACACTATATTAAAGACATAGGACTGTGGTAGGGACATTAGATTGTGAGCACTTTTGAGGGACAGTTAGTGACATGACTATGGACTTTGTACAGCGCTGTGTAATATGTTGGCACTATATAAATACTGTGTAATAATAATAAATATTATGGGCAGCACGGTGGCTCTTTTGCCTTTGCAGCGCTGGGTCCCAGGTTGGAATCTCAGCCAGGACACTATCCGCATGGAGTTTGCAGGTTCTCCGCGTGTCTGCGTGGGTTTCCTCCGGGTACTCTGGTTTCCTCCCACATCCCAAAAACATGCAGTAAGGTTAATTGGCTTCCCCTCAAATTTGCCCTTAGACTACATTAATGACATATGGCTATGGTAGGAACTATCAACTGTACAGCGCTGTGTAATATGATGGCGCTATATAAATACTGTATATTTAATAATAAAATAATATTATTATGTGGGAAACATATAGGCAGTTGGAATAATAATGGGCAATGAACAGGCTCAGTAAATGTGCCACAAATGCAGATAACATGACAATGGCTAACAAATGGGGAATCCTGACAACATGAATGCAACAAAGGGGGAATTTTTACAAAAGGCTAGTTACAGATCCTCAATCCAAGCAATAGGCAAAATATATTGCCCTGTCCACACAGTCCATCAGAAAAATAAGTCAAAGCACACCTTCATCTTCACAGTTTTAATGAGGGGAATCTCTATGGTAAAGAAGGCAACCTGACATATAAAAGCAGCGAACAATCTCAGATAACTGGGTATTACTTTAATCGTTCACCATAACAGATATAAGATCCGCACCAGGTTTGAAATGTGATATTCTTGCTGCGTCAAAACTTTTATTCTTTTATATACCAAATTGTGACCCCAGATAAGTGAGAAGGGATAAGGAAACCACAAGCCTAAGATTACAGGACAAAGAGTAGACCAGCACAGGTTTAGATAGCGATAATAAACAGAGATAAAGGAAAATGGTGAAAGCTGTATAAAATATTCCAATGTGCAAAGTTCTATGGGTTATAAATACTTCATTCCTCGCTCTGGGCACATGATTCCTAAACAAAGGGCAGTGAGCAAAGTTCAGTATCCTATAGCAACCACTTAGCAATAACTAAATTGCTCCATCTATTGTAAACTGAACCCAATAAGACAGTAAACAATTTCTCCTTTCATCTTTGTGCCCTGGGCGCCCCTGAACCTGTCAATATGCAAACATTCATCTTCCAGTTTAGAAGTCAGGGTGTGAATACGAGGCATGTGATAGTGGGCTGAGATGCCAACAATGGTAATTCAATTGCATTTTACCAATGCACGGCGGTGCAATCACCTTAACGCCGTGTGTTGCTGTGTGCTTGATTTGTAAAGTGGAATTAAACTATAAAAACCCAAAGCACAGCAAACAGGCTAATTATTATTTGCAATGTCGCTGCAATACAACAAACATACCGGCCTGATTGCAATCGTTAGCTAAATGTATACTGAGCTGAACATGCTGGTTGCAGGGAATGAATGAACTCTTGAGGCTTATACAGTAGTTATGTCATTGCGACCTGGCCAATGAAGATGGCTTTGGACCCAAATTCGGGAAATGAAGATGTCGGTGTTGGCAATGGAGTGAGGAGAGGTGAGTTTAGTTCCATGTTAAAAGCACAGCAAACACTACATTTCTGGATGATGTGGTCACCTAATCAGATGAATAGACTGGAGAGTGCATGGCAATGCACAAACCTTGCATACATTTTGAAAAATGCAGCTATAGCCATAGTAGAAATGGACCTTTAACCGATCAGTATTTAACTTGTGACACTTGGCTGTTTATTATTACTACACAGTTTTTATATAGCACCAACATAATATGCAGAACTTTACAAAGTCCATAGTCATGTCACTAACTGTCCCTCAAAGGAGCTCACAATCTAATGTCCCTACCATAGTCATATATCCTTATGTATGGTAATATTAATCTTTAATACAGTCTTAGGTCAGTTTTTTGGGGGGAAGCTAATTACCTAACTCTATGTTTTTGGAGCGTGGAGTACCCGGAGGAAACCCACAGAGACACAGGGAGAGTCTGCAAACTCCATGCAGATAGTGTCCTGGTCAAGATTCGAACTTGGGACCCGGAGCTGAAAAGGCCAGAGTGCTAACCACTGAGCCACCATGCTGCCAACATACTCCTTGATACTGTCTTCTGACATTCTGGTATTTGCACCACTCCAGGGGGGTACAATGATGGAAAAATACTTATTAGTATTGTCTCTCAATAAAATTATTATGTCTGTTTTTAACCTTTTCATCTTTTACCACCATGTTACCTTTATACTGATTACCTGATTCAATAATTCGGAGGTTGTGAAAAAGGTTTAGTGCAATGAAGCATTTTGTTTGTTAACATTGACAAACTCTGCATAACATTTTTTTTTTTTGCAAAGGACTCAATTAGGATAGCAATTGTATGTTTTCAGAGGAAAACCAGAAAACCAAGGGAAGAAAACACGAACTCCATGAATGCAGTGGTGTCCTGACTCCTATTCAAAGCTTTGACCTTAGTACTACAAAGCAGGAGGTGCTGACCACTTGGCTGATACCATGGTAAAGTTTGGGTAAAATTTTAATGATTGGGGTTATATAAATTTTAAGAAATAAGCATAAGATTACAGCATAATTTATTGTTCCATTTACCCTATCCATTAGTTTTTAGTTCACTATTCTTATAAACTGATTTCTTCTCTTGAAGTTCTCCCTTGACAGATCCTGTTTTTGTGTTATATTTACCCCTTGTACACGCCAATATTATACCAGGATGGAGAATGCAGCAGCAGGGAGTGGTAATCCCAGCTCATCTTAATAATGCCCGCAAGGGTAGGCAGGGTCGGTTTTAAAGCTAATAGCAAATAACAGGATGTTTCAGTTTTAG
>NC_092859.1:148385419-148386909 GCF_032062135.1 Pyxicephalus adspersus
TATTTTCTATTCAGTGCCAAATGCAACCAAACAGTAATTCTTTTAGCCTATTTAGGTAGAAATTCACAGAGACTATGTTAGGAAAAATTACTTATTATAAGTCTGGGCATCTGCATGGAGCATTGGCTTCAAAGTTGCTTTAGTTTTCTCTGAAACTAATCTTAGTAGCTTGTTCAGTGTTCTGACAATTAAATGTGGCAAGGACATATCTTTGTACAATTTTCTTTTATTAAACTTCTACAAGTGCATCCCACCAGGACAATGTCAACCTTCCGCTTCAATCCACTTATCTTCCCCGATCTTTTTCCTGGAAATGTCAATCCTGGTTCTGCTTCATTACTGTTCATTGGGTGCATTTATTTCTATGAAAAATCCATAATCATGGTGGTCTCCAGTAGTCCAGCTTAGTATGGATCCTTCTCATTCCCATAGTAAATGAAGAAGTGACAGATGTACATGAGGCAGTAGGAAAAAGGTGCAACTTAGGTGGCTTTAAATGGGGCTGTGTAATAAGGATTGTTAAATCAAGAACGTAGGGTATTTATTTGTCCTGATGGGGTGAAGGGAAACCAATTACATTTTAGGCTTGTGTATTTTTTCGACTTGGGGGCTCCAACATGCATAATTATAATATGCATGTGCACTTGAAATATTACTTTACTAAATGATACTGCAATAGGAGGAATAAACCCTGCCTTAATAATGCTTTTTGCCTGACACCAATAAAGACCCTTCAGATTAAATACTCTCAGATAGAGGAGAATAGGGATGAAATTTCTGACTGTCCCCTAACTGTTCAAGGTCAGGGGCCTAGAAGGAGAGTAGTTCAACACAACAGACAACTAGATAAAATTTTGAGGTTTACTCATCCTTATTAACAGATGAAAAATTGAAAAGAAAATATAAAAGGTGTCCAACAATAGGAATGTTTGGTCAGCTGTTAGCAAAACACCAAATCTGGGACTCTCTAGGACAGCCATTCCCAACCAGGGTTCTTCCAGTGTTTTTTTAGGGTTTCGTTGAGCTGTGGCTCCAATCTGATGGTGCTGGTATTCCACTAACCCGACTCTCTCCTCTACAATCTATTATGAATGCTGCAGCCAGACTCATCCATCCTTCCCACGGCTTCTCTTCTGCTGCATCTCTTTGTAGTTCTCTTCATTGGCTTCCATTTCACCTTAGAATCAAATTCAAGCTCCTGTGCTTTGCCTTTAAATCCCGCCACGGTTCTTGTCCCACTTACCTTTCTGACCCGATAGAAAAATACCCCCCCAGCCGCTCTCTCCGCTCTTCCAATGACCTACTACTGATTTCTTCACTCATAACCTCATCACACACACGGCTTCAAAACTTTTCTAGAGCTGCCCCAACTCTCTGGAATGGTCTTCCTCCTCCTATACGGGTTGTTCCTACTTTCTGTTCATTTAAAAAAACACTCAAAACCAATTTTTTTCAAACTTGCCTACCCGTCTTCTTCTGTCTCCTAAACC
>NC_092859.1:148388137-148389386 GCF_032062135.1 Pyxicephalus adspersus
TCAGTGCTTGTTGATGATGGCATGTTGGAAGCCCCCCAGCCTAGCTGTCCCTCGTTTGTGGCATTTATCTACATGACTGTGCTCAGGAATGCATGAGAAGGGATATGTGGTTATAAGGTATATGCAAATGATGTTTAATGCTGCCAAATTTATGCAAGGGTGAAATTGCAGAATTTTGGTTAATATGAAGAAGTGTTTAATCATAGAAACATTGAATGGTGTTTCTCCCGATGAAGCAGCTTGTGCGAAATGCGTTAATGTTTTTTTGATGATACAAATAATACGTAATCATAGTCATGTATGGGTTTATATGTAACTTTAATATGTTGTAAAAAAAGTTATGATTATGACTTTAATTATGTACCTTAAAAGTCCCATTCATTGAATATTGGTTGTTCGAACTTCATCAAGTGTTGAACAGAGCAGAAAGAGCCAGAAAATGTAGGATCTACCAAGGCAGTTGATAAACACCCATAAATCACCTATCAAAAATACTCTCATTTGTTCAAATGATTGAACACAGGGAAAGTGGTCACATGGTGGTTGATAGGCTATCAACCTGTTTGTAATCTCATCTGCAAATGTGGAAAAAAGATGCATCTGAACAACCCCTTAGCAACAAAAATGGAAAGTCATGTAAGATCCAAATAGGTTACATAGCATAACACATAAGATGCCTGAGAGATGTAACCACATGTTTAACACTAACAAAAAATTAGCATAAACCCTCTGCACACTGCTATACACCCTTACATATTGCTAGCAAACTTTTTAAAAAAGAGGATTATTAGTGCACATATTTTGCAATACATATTTAAGCTTGCCAACTGCATCAAATTGATTCATCTCTGGCTGTTCCTTACTCTGCAAATACAGTGGTACCTCGGTATAAGTCCGCTTTGAAAAAAAACAACAACTTGGTATTAAGTCTTTTTTGGAGACAAAACTGTTGCTTGGTATACATATTTTTGTGCTAGATCTTGTATGGGTCAAAATGAGTCATAACACCGCGCGCTCCCCTTATTTACCTCTCTCCAAAGCCACGACTGCCCACGAGGGTCAGTACGCCAGTTTCTACCATTCAGTGAAGAACCCGCGCTATAACTCTCTGTGAATTACATAACATCTCCTCCTCCTCCCTTCTCAGCACCATCCTAATAGGTACTTGACTATTCTCAGAAAGGTAAAGGGAGGTTAAATTTTCATTTATTTCATCTAATTGCTTTTGTATTTATGTATTTTAGTATTA
>NC_092859.1:148390815-148414208 GCF_032062135.1 Pyxicephalus adspersus
GTGAAAGATCCTTTCCAACAAATTGCACGTGTGTACGTAACCTTCTACATCATTCCAGGTTTTCTTTCAGAGGTTTCCTTTAAATAAAAAGCTAGTCAATGTATTTTCTTCAATGTGGCTTCTACGGCACAAATTCTGTTTAACAATCAAGAGATGACCAATTGATTTCTCAGCATTAGAAAACACATTTTACCATCTTATTGTATCTACTAATAAACAATATGTTGCCAAGACACTGGACTGTCTCAGACATGCTGACTGGTAATGCCTACCGGGTCAATTAGGGCAGTAGTATAAGCAATGATTCTAAATTACTTCAATTATATTGCAACAATACTCATAAAAATGTCACAGCTGGGTGTTTAATATACAAAGTCATTTTCCAGGTAATCTTTATTTAAACCCCCCCCCCAAAAAAAAAAAACATTAATTCTACACAA
Source organism: Pyxicephalus adspersus (assembly GCF_032062135.1). Taxonomy (NCBI): domain Eukaryota; kingdom Metazoa; phylum Chordata; class Amphibia; order Anura; family Pyxicephalidae; genus Pyxicephalus; species Pyxicephalus adspersus. Next base: position 148,391,256 of record NC_092859.1, read on the forward strand.
CTCCAAAATGAACTGGAAAATTTGTAAAGTGCAACGTGCAGGTAAAATTTCCTATTCCTTTTCATGAAAAGATGTCGACTGATGGATTGATTTGATCCACATTTGACCCTGCCCAGAGGAGCTTACAATCTGAGAGTTGGGGGAAGTATCACGTGTAAAAGATTAAGGAATTATAGGAAATTATAAAAAGTAGGGATTATAGGAAAATCAGCTATCAGCTACTATGGGGGATTCAGGTATATGTTGATGATGATGATGTAAAATGTACAGTGCTGCATAATATGTTGGCACTATATACATACTGTTTATTATTACTATTATAATATTTGTATACATATATATATATATTAATAATAATGATCAGTTTTATTTTAAAAATTGGATAATTGAAATAAGAGAAATACAGAGCTGACCCAGAACTGACCAGTTTGATTTGACATTTTGAGCATCTAACAAAAACCGGGTACTCCGATTTCCTCCCACATTCCAAAACATGCAGTTAAGTTAATTGGCTGCCCCCAAAAATTGACCTTAGACTGTATTAAAGATATATGACTAGGATAGGGACATTAGATTGTGAGCTCCTTTGAGGGACAGCTAGTGACATGACTATGGACTTTGTACAGCGCTGCATAATATGTCAGTGCTATAATACTGTGTAAAATTAGGAAAAACTAAATACTATGTAATAATTATTGTTTATAGAATGGTAGTATATTGGCTGCCAAACTGTTTAATCTAGTTTAGACTTCTAACAAAAAAATTGTGCAAATACCAACATGGGTTCAACATCCACATGGGTCCTGTACTCAATTTCAAACCAAAAAAGAAATACACATACATCACTATTCCCTGTTTTTTCTAACACAAATAAAGTTAGTCCTCGGTATTGTTCATCGGAACTCTACTCTTCCTTCAGTCTTTGTGTTCCAAAAACCTTGGAGACTCAGATTACAGACTGAATATTGTGCAGCCAAATGTTAAGATGATTCTGTAATTACAACAGTCATGAAATACTCTCTGTTCTTGATAATGAAGAATGGTGCCTGTAAATGTTACTCAATGTAGATAGCAGGTTGAAACCTGCACATGTGTTCCTATCAGCAATAAGTCCGGGAAGGTATGACGTGAAATATTATTCACAGGTGAGGTGAAATTTTTGAGTTAATATGCACCATCTATATCAGGGGTCGGCAAACTCCGGCCTTTAGGCCAGATACGGCCTAGCCGGTAGTTCGTTCCAGCCTAACGCCCTCTGGTGGATCCGGTTGCCAGCTGGATCTGCCAGGAGACGTTAGGAACTACTGGAGCCGCCGGAGCTCCAGTGCCGCCTCCTTGCTGTGGCTCCCCTATTTACCGCGGCAGGGCTGATACTTCCGCCGCTGCGGTAAATAGGAAACGCTCCCTGAAGGTAAATCCCTCTCCTCCGCAATGCATACGGAGGAGAGGGATTTCACTTTAGGGGGCCTTCACTGGTGGGCGCGGAGCCATTAGGGCGCGACTCAGAGCCCAGCCTAGTGTGCTCCTGCCCACCCCTGAAATGGCCTACTGGCTATAAAAGTTTATTGACCCCTGATCTATATCAGTATTTGTCAACCTTTTTAACATGGGGAACCCTTGAAATAACCTTCAGCTCTTCAGGGAACCCCTTCTATAATTACTATATCCACAGCTCACAGTATATTAGTGTGGTGGTCTCTTACATTGCTGGCTATTGGGAAGAATGTCATCCTTAGAGATAATCAAAAACATCATTGGTGTCACTTAACTGACATGAGAGTCACAAATTGCTCATTGCTCAAGGAACCCCTAGAATCCCCAGGAAGAACCCTGGTTGTACTGTTGTACACTGTGCTGTACATTACATATTTCTCACCACTGCACTTTGAAAGCTGTGTTGTGGGAAAAATACTCCTCACTACTCTATTCCATACATTATATAATTATATAATATACATTATCCTTTGACTTTACAGTGCAAGAGACTGTTTGTATCATGATTTCAAAATCAATTGACCCCCTTGGTTTTTTAGCCCTTTTACATTTAAGATGTCAGATGTTTGTCTCTGCAAATCCAGCAACCCGGTTGAGAAAGTTTATTCAAAGTAAAAAGTTACATCACACCATGTAAAAAACCCAGCCAGGAGCTCTTTCTGGTGTAAAATATACATTTTACTCAACCAGTGTATTGTTGCTGCTTATGGAGTTTATGTAATCCTTTTTGACAACATCAACCATATGAAAACCAGAAATTGATCATTTGACTCGGTAATGATCCAAACTTACTAACTAATGGTTAAAAAACAAAAAATGGGTTATAGACTGCTTTAGCTAAATCCTAATTTGAAATGTTGTGGGGGAATTTGGAAACAGACAAGTTAATGTAGGGTAACCCACCATGGTCTTTCAACTGAAGGCATTTTGCATGAAGGAGTGGTCAAAATTTTCATCAAATTAGGTTTACTTGTAACAAGTCCCTTCTGTGATGGCATTGTTCCCTTCTGCAACAAAATAAACATACCTACCTGATCGCAATTTCTTTCATTTATACTCACCTGTCCTTGCTCCATCTTCACTTGCTTCTCTTCCAGGTGTTGGATCTTCGGCTATCATTCATTCATTGGCCAAGCAGGCATGACGTAACTACTGAGCATGTGAGTGGAAGTTCATTCAGTCCTGCCAACCCCAGGGGAAACCCGGCATATTCTGGCATCCTGTACATGCACAAACCGGCAGGTAAAAATGTTTTTATTGCAATAAATCACCTGCCTGCTTACAGTTTTGTAATGCAGAACTATAGTTCCTCTTAGAAAAATGTATTTAGCTATCCAGGGTGGAGTAAAGTACCAGCAGACCAGTTGTTATTCTTGCGATTTGTTTCAGGCAAGGCCTTCCGGAACGCCTTTTTTTACTGCAACACACACTGTAGTTCTGAGTTTGATTCAGAGTTCATATGGTTAGAAAGGAGTTAGTAGACCAAGCAAGGAGAATGTGGCCCAGAAAGACATAGGTGTTAAAAATGTGTGTTACTCGGGATGGCTTTTGGTGAAATGGGTTCTGGTGACATCCTCAAAGTAAAAGAGTTGGGCCACCATGGTGGTGCAAGCTTCTTCTTACTAGTTTTCTCCCAGTTCTATTCTCTGTATATCCTTACCATGTTATGTAAAGTAAACCTGACCTGGCCTACAAAGTTACTAATGTAATACAATTTCGTAAGACCAAGCATTGTATGTAAATTTTAATGCATTTCCTGTGGAGAAACTTGGGAGTCTTGAAAAAAACGTGTAGCTTCATTTTGGAATCTAGATTTACCTGATTTATATCCCTTAACAATGCGATTCAACTATCATACGGCATAAGTCGAGAGAGCAGTCGATGCTCTGGGCTATTGACAGTTATATGGCAATAGTTGAGCATTAGAATGAAGAAAAGTGGAACTTGACCGTGAATTAGCAGAAGTTGAATGTCCAATTTACAGTCAAGACCTGGGATCAACGAAAGACTAACAAAGGTGTTTGCAGATATTACAAGTTTTCTACTTCTGTTCCAGCACAGATTTACTTTATTGACTTCAGTTATCTGGAGAAAAAAAAAAATAAAAAGCATAAGATATGTAAAATGAATATTTGCACATTCTGTATAAGCTTTCTGAAGGTTGCTCATGGACTCTGTGCATCAACAGTGTGGGGCTTCTCTCAGCCAGGCAGGGATCTCCATGAGAGGTGAGATGGGGAGACATTTGCCCTATTTTTAAACCCACAAAGATTTGATGCAAACAGCTGTACACTTGGATATAATGTGGAAAAAGTGTACTGATGACTTAGCATTCTATTTTATTAAAAAGAGGGAATGATCAAGGACAGGGTGAGAGGTTTTCTTAGTTGAAGCTATTCCTGGGTACTATATTAAATGCTAATGACAGTCATACTTAAGCCTAAGCTTATACTTAAGGTGAGCTTTACACATGTAAGAAATGCCTGAATTGAGCTACATATAGCCAACCTAGAGGTATAGACCTAAGAAAACATTCACCCAATCCAGGTGGTAATGTAGTTGTGGGGTAATTGGTCAAGCTCGTTTGGGAGAAAATAAAGTTTCACAATGGTCATGATGATGGTTATCGGCCAATCACTTTTCCCCCCACCCAAGACAAGATGCACTGCTTTTTCCCAAAAATATGCAATAAAACTTTAACGTCTATAGAATTATTGGTAGAATGCTTCTTTAGCAGTAAAATTGTGTTTACATGGCAGTCATGACATATTTGTAGGTATTTTTAATCACAATCCAATGACATTCTCGGCAAAACTAAAAAAAAAAGCATTAAAATAGATATACTAAACAAAACTTGTCCATATTTTTCAACCTTCAAGTTTAAACCTAACTTCATTATGACCTCATAGTACAAAACTGACCTGTTCAAGGGTTGGAACACAAGTATATTTAGAACAACAGATGTGAGTAAAGTATTTACTTTTCAGTCCATTTGCTATGCAAACATAAAACCATAAAAGTTTATTCATCTTTGTGGTTTTAAAGCAAAGAGGAAACTCCCTAAATCTGTTTTTTTAAAGGTTCAGTAACTTCGATTTCCGAATCAAAAAAGTAAATAATTCTGACTGCTCCAATTAGAAACTAAAGTTTGTGCAAATAACATGAAGTTTCCCTCTTATCTTCATGTAAAACGAACTGTCAGCAAGGCTTTTCCCATGTAGTAATGATCCAAAGTTAACTCCTTGGTAGCAGACCAGGAGGTGGAGCGAGAGATGAACTGTACCCAGTAAATATCCATTATAATAAATTCAGCTGCATCTTGTTTATAAGGACTTGAAAAAACTGCTATGATTATTAATTCTGGTATAACTTTGGGCACTTCCAGTCTAATTGTTTATTTCAGAACTTAAAAGAGGCAAACAAAACTTCGACAAAAAAAAAAAAAAACCAAACTGCAAAAGTTTTCCTAAAACCAATTGCAATGTTGAAAATGAATGAAAAATGAGAATGAATGGGAGACGCAGTGAACGATTCAGTAACAATCATCGCTGCCCGATTTAGTGATTTTAAGGAAAATCCTGTTCCTTAGGGGTTTGTATACAATCTTGCCAGGACATTCCCAGATCTAAAAAACCAAAAGTGATCTAGAATAGAAGGGTCAGGGGTTTACTAGTGTGGAGTAAGGCTAGGTACACACGTCAGATGATTCTCCTCTGATAATCAGGGTTAGTATCAGACGAGTATCAGCGTGTGTACAGCACTCGTCGCCCAAATGACCGTCCCGGCAAATCCACGGATGAATGACGAATGATCATAGTGTAAGTGAAGGGAGAAGAGAGAGCAGCGGGGTGCCATTTCATTGTTCTCCCCCTTCCACTTCCACAGCAAAATGGTGCTGCATGTACAGCGCACCTTCCTGCATCGTTAAGTCTTTTGTCATTGGACAGGACCGTGAAAGATCCTTTCCAACGACAATTCTAGCACGCATGTGGGCAGCCTAGGAGCTGTATCTGGATTTAGAGTGACAGCAAGTATGGCACAATGGAAGCGGATCTGTTACATAGGGAGACAAGGCTGGGCAAAGCATGAAGGCCAAATACTGGCAGCATATATTTGAGGCCTTTAGTATATTTTACACATGACTCAGCCTGCTTACCTACAGATCTGCATACCTTTTGGGGTGAATTATTATTGATGACAATGAAACCTTAAACATGTCTTGACATGAAAAATAAAGTTTTCTAGCAATGTATAATTCACTAGAAGGCGTCTAACAGACCACTTCAATCTAGGTAGCAGAGGATAAAGAAAATATCAATAATCTAAATATACATTTGAGATCAATCATTTCCACAACCAGGACCTGATTAGGCATGTAGAACAGCTGTTGTTAGGCTTCACCCTCATACTAAGTGGGAGAGGTTTGGAACCTTGATGTTGAGGTCACCGATGTTGATATTGCGTGGTAGTTCTGGTAAATTCATACTCTTCACAGCAGAAACTGCTCTTGCTGGAGCTGCAGAAAAACCACTCTGAACCAAGAAAATGAGAAACAGAGAAACAATTAGGAGAGCAATAGAAAACATATCTTTATGTATTAATGGAATAAAATACCCTAGAAGGTGTTAGACTATGATTACATATTAAATAGGAACAGAAAATAGAGAGTAAAATCTGTCTTTTGCTGTACGAAGGCCTAAATTAAGGGGAGTTATCTTAAGTCTGGATTTTCCGCATCTATATATAAGAAGACTTGTTCATTGAAGGAGACTCAGCTACATTGTGTGCAATGTCTGATCTGCTAAATGATGTAGTAAATGAGTTCTCCCTACTACGAAGAACATGACTTATAACTAGGTATATGACTTTTTAGCAGATGTTCACTGCAGCCTTTTGCATATGCTAAAAAGTAAGTCACCCTCCTCACCGACCTATAAATGAAATCTAATGCATATTCAGACCCAAAACATAAAGCAGAATAAAACCCCGCTATACTCACCTGTTCGCATTCCATCGCAGGACACCACCATCCTCTTCTCTTCCTAGTTGCAACCTTTGGCCATCTGAATTGGCTGGGTTGGAATGATGCAAGTCCCACGCAGTCACCCGAGAGTTCATTTAGTCCCAGCAAGTGAAGGGGAACCCAGGATTGCTGGATATTCTGGCAACCAACAAAACATTTTGTCAGTTCACTGGACCAATCAGGTAGGGAAGAATGAATATTGCGGAAGGGACATCACCTGTCCCTTTCTGCAAAAATGGCCTGCCCGGTTAAAAAAGTGGAACTAAAGTTAAACATTTAAAAATTGCAAGCAAACAGGTACTTTATTGCAGAAGGAATAGGAAATGTCCCTTCTGCAATAGCAAAAATCTACCTGCCTGTTTGTAACTTTTAATATAAACTCACCTGTCCTCGCTCCATCACAGGCACCAGCATCTTGATTAGCCAGGCTCCACTGATGTAACCCTACACATGCTCCTCTGTTGCATGAAAATAATCAACATTCCTAGGAAAAAGAAATAGGTATGTCACCCATATATTCAGGGTGACTAAAGGCACAAGATACTGTAATATAGTCTGTAAGGTTTTATTTAATAATGAGGTTGTGTAACTGTACCTAAAAATGAATGAGGAAGTTAAGGTGTGTGAAGCTTTGGGGAGATATGTTGTGCAACATAAGCAGTGACCTTCAAAAAAAAAATTCTGTAGTTATGAACTTGCATGATGTAACATTTTAGATAAATGTATTACTAACAGAACACTAATTATTAGGAAACAACTTCATTTTATAGCCTGGAAAAGATAAAGGACACCAATAAAACAAAGCCGTGTTCAGATAAGGAAAGCATGTGATTCTTGGGTTGTTACAGGTACTGTATAAAATTTTCCCAGTTCTTCTTTTTAAAGAATCGAACTTTTGTAATTTAAAAGAAATTCCAGGCAAAAGGAATGACTGAAGCTACTAAAATAGGAACTTCAAGGTTACTGAACTCACCTCTGACTTTTCAAGCTTGTTCTGTGCCTCTACCTGAGCAACAACTTCATTCATATTGGTCTCCAGGACCATCCCACCCATCACCATTTCATGTAATATATAATGTACCTAAAAAGAAAAGAGAAGGTAAACCAATAAAATAGCCAATACAATTTTAGAAAAACACACAGAATGAAGAAGCCGATATCTTTTAATTGAGGCTTCCAGCTTTCCATGCTATTTACAATCAGTAGCAATCTAGAATCTATACATTTAACAATATGAACAGAAAAGAGAACATAACACTTATGTATAATGGCCATAAAATTAACAGCATTATGTTGAACGTTTTTTTCAGATCTATCAGATTTGCACTCTACGTAACCGATACTAAAATTACTGTGCAGACCCACAGTGTTGATGAACTTAAAGTAGACTATAATCAGAATGTTATTATTAAAAGGATTTGTTTTCCTTTTTACATAATAAAAAACATTCTTTTTTAGGTTTCCACTTCTTACATCTTTCCCATCATTGGAAAAGATAAAAGGGGAAACAAGGGGTATACTTACATCCCAAATCCCAGGAGGCTGCAGGTTGCTCCTTCTGCACATGCCCGAGATCAGGTACTGCATCATCAGAGGCAGTCCTCATATGTATCACTCAGCACTTTTCAGTAACCATCCGTCTGATTTTGGGTGGTTACTGAAGAGTTGGGTCACAATACAGGGGCTACCACCCACCCAGCTTAAAATAATTTCTGGGTTGAACACTGGCTCTAGGTATATATAAACCCCCAAAAATGTAATTTGATGTAGCTTACCAGTCCTTGGATACGGTGTCTCTATTAGTTTTTCCAGGTACATAAAAACAGAAAACATTTAGGAGTCTGGATGTCTATAAGCTGAGGCTATAGACACAGGATCCAAGATATCTATGAATATCTGATGCCATTTTGCATACCATTTTGGGGATTTTTAATGAGCAACAAGTGTCAGTCAATGAAGCATTATCGGATCAACAGAAGAGGTTCGTGCTGCGAAACGCGTTAAATTATCAAGGGACTGAGTGAAATTTTATACACCTGCTGTTGGGGATATAAGAATTAAACTCTGGTCATGTCTGTAAAACTGTGACTAACATAGAATACAGTAGGCTCTTGACTATCTGGAAAGTACCTAGTGCAGAGGCCAGAAAAAAAAAACTCTCCATAATAAAATGCTGGGGCGTTATGGGCAGGCATCTGCTGCGGTCCTCCTGCATGGTGCAAGTTGAGACATCCCTTGTGCCTGCTCTCCGGTTGTGTGTTGGATGTCTGTCGGTGCGGCGAGAGGAAGGCTGGCCTGTGTGTGGAGGTAAATACTGTACTGTATTATTAGAATTCCAGATCTGCTTTTTTGTTATCTAGCTTGCCCTTCTACTACATTAGGCCCGATAGTCCAGAGTCTACTGTATATTGTGGGGTTGCTAGACAGTTTTTGTATACTCCCCATGTCCTCACTTTGTAGCACCCACTTTAATGAAGTACAGAAAAATTCTTGTACATCCTGCTAGAAATCTTGTTTCCTTGTAACTTCCTGTGCACTGAGCTATTGGGTCTGATTTAATAAAGTTCTTCAAAACTGGAGTAGATAGACTATCATGGAGGGAAATTTGGTGATCCAGCAAACTGGGAAGACACTGCATAAATAGATGGTTTAAATACTCTAAATCAGGGGTCGGTCAGATACGGCCTAGCCGGTAGTTCTTTCGGGCCTAATGCCCTCTGGCCGGTTCGACCTAATGCCGGCCGGCAACCCGCTGCTCCTGTGGATTGGCCAGGGGGTGGAGCCATTAGGGCAGGTCCGGCCTAGTACGCTCCCGTCCACCCCATAAATGGCCTAGTGGTCATAAAACTTTGCTGACCCCTGCTCTAAATCATCACATTCTGTTTTTTATTGACAATTTGAACATTCAAACTTCTTTGAAAATGAAGCCTTCAAGCTTCCTCCATTTACTGCTTTTAAATGGACATTGAGGCGATCCAAAAATGAATGCCTAGAGAAGTGTTTCTTAACCAGGGTTCCTCCAGAGGTTGCTGTAATTTGCAGTAATTTGTTCCTCGCAGGTCAATTTAACTAACTTTGGCTATCTGTAAATTTGGCATTATTCCCACTGGCCACCAATGTAAGATGACCCGTGGATATGGTAATTATACAAGGGGTTCTCTAAAGCCTTAAAATTATTTCTAGGGTTCCCCCATGTTATAATGGTCAAGAAACAGTGGCCAAGAGGTTTGAGGCCACCCAAAAAACCAAAAGTTCTTTAACCATTTGTTTGAATATAGATTTACTTTTATCCCCAACATGTAACAATCTGTATTCTTTATTTCTGCAATTTGTGCTCCTGATTTAAATGTACTATACCTACAAGGCTTTTTTTTGCTACTCCCAGTCATGGGAGGTGTGTGTCATGATTGCATAAAAATCCCTGAGGAAGTGAGGACATCACCACACAAATCAGTTGTGGTTTTGGAAGGGCCTGGTGCCCACATATATCGTATGAATATGATTATCAGCAGAAACATAACCATTATCTAATATTCTGCAATAAAACCATTTTATGCTTATTTCTCAGAACATTAGAACAATGAAACAAATACATTACACAACATAGAATCACTGTCACATGGGGCAACTGTGCTATTACTGCTACTTTTTCTATAAAAGTTGCTATTTTCTTTTAGACAGTCACTATAATCTAACACAGACTAGTCATTTCAGTTTATAAAAGGAACCAGCAATTGTTTTCATGCTGATTGCTTACAAACACACCCTTGACACGTCACATAAACAGTTTTACATTTTTTGGGAAAAGAAGTTGTTTAAAGAACTTGAAACCTGAAAAATAAAATTATTGTAAACAATGGAAGTGGTGTATCACACTTAAACAAATGGCTTGGCAGAAGACATAAATCTGAAGCAAGAGCCTTTGGCTGATACTATTTTCACCCTCCTTTTTAATCCCTTATCAGGAACTTCCCCAAATTCTGTTAGCACATATGTATCTTTGAGCACAGATTCTGTTCCAAGCCATGAACATCTGTTTTCTACAATGCAAAATACTTGGGCAAGAAACACTGTTAAGCGACATGAGGACCTGTCAAATCTGTAAACATTTTAAAAATGGATCTTAATTGCAAAAATGTGCAAGCTGCATGCAGAATACACCAATACTAAATTATTGCAATTCGATGACATGGAGGCTACCTAGTCTTTATAGTAGCTGTCAGGCAAGGTGGCTCCATGTCTCATTGCTGGCAGCAAGAGTGAAGCTGGTATTGTAAGCTTTTCGGGGCAGGGTCCTCCTCTTGTATCACTGTTTGTAACTGTCTGTCATTTGCAAGCGATGCGTACAATGCTGCGTGTTATGTTGTGGCTAATTAAATCCTGTTTATTTTTATTATTAGAAATGTACAGTGCTAACACAGTGGCTCAGTTGTTAGAATTCTGGCCTTTGCAGCACTAGGTCCCAGGTTTGAAGCTCGGCCAGGACACTTTCTGCATGGAGTTTGCAGGGTCTCCCTATGTTTGCGTGGGTTTCCTCCGGGTACTCCGGTTTCCTTACACATTCCAAAAACATGCAGTTAGGTTAGTTGGCTTCCCCCCAAAACTGACTGTGTTAAAGACATATGACTATGGTAGGCACATATGAGCTCCTTTGAGGGACAGCTAGTGATATGACTATGGACTTCGTAACATGCTGCGTAATATGTCGGCACTATAAAAACTCTGTATAATATTAATTTTTAATAATAATATTTAAAATACATTAGAACTGTTGGAGAGAAGATGGTGACATATTATGTAAGGATATACCCCTTAGGGTTCATATACATATACTTTGGACTGTAGGCCAAACCATCATCTATAAATAACCTGCAATAAACAAATGTGCTAACAGGAATTGTACAATAAATACCATATCTAGAAATACATCCGCAGTTACAAAAGAGCAAGGCATAAAATGCGCAGGCTTCTAACTATAGTTCAGGTGATTATATGGTAATTACAAATAAATAGCATAACTAGTGAAATAGATAAATACCTATCTACAGATACCATTATCTGTCAAAAACAAATCATCTCAGTATTGAATGTTAGGTAACATGTAATAAATAGGTTGAGGCAACATATATATTATATATATCATATATATATCTAAGGACAAATTCCAGGATATTACATACACAATGCAAATATATGTTTATATATCTTTGAAAGATAGAGAGCAGCTAGTCCAGCCTTTCTTCTTGTTGACATGGGGGGAACCATTAGCTTTTAACTTATATTATCACAGCACTAAATTGTAATATCACAATCATTATGAGTTACTTGTTGACTGGTCTTGCTTTATACCTTTAAGAATAAGATTTCTCCATACTGCACAAAGAACAAGAATAACATATATTGCACACACACGATATGAGCAATACTTCTTTGTGTAAGTAGGGTCTAAGTGTGTTCTAAGTCATGTATGGTAATTTGATTTACCCAGCAAACTGGATAAAAGTCCAACAAGTAGTATGGGTAGCTTTAAGGTGGACCTAAACTCAACATTTTCACTTCAAGACTGAATAGGAGTGCAGAGCCTCCATATACCAACATCACGCATCCCAGGGGGCTCTGGGTGCTCCTCCTGCACATGCTCGATATCAGGCATGCGCAGAAGGGGTATTTTTTCCACTAAGGGGAAAGAGATGCTGATCTCACGCATGCGCAGCGAGATTTGCTTTTCCCCCCTTTACATCGAGCTATGTCACTCAATCTCGCACATGTGCACTGCGAGTTCGGGTGATGTAGCAAGTAACAAGGAGAAGACGAAAGAGAAGTTTGCAGATGGCAGTTGCCGGCGCTTCCTCTGCACCAGGGCAAAGAGGAATTCTAGGACGATGCAGGATCAGATCGAGGGAAGGACCAGCGCCATCCAGGGATATGTGATATTAAAGGTAATTGTGATTTTTTTTTATTTTTTAGTTTAATTCTGCTTTAAGTGGCTTCGGTTTCTGTATGCAGCATATGTGGGCTTTCAATGTTCCCTAGCCTTCCATATTTATGTTCAGTTCCCCTTTAATAGAAACCAATAAAAAAGAGTAAGAAACAATAAAAAAAAATCCTTTGATAGGTAAAATTAGTGAATATATTCAACATGACTGCTGCTGAATTATCTTCTAGTATCAATATCAACATGCGGGCCACGTTTGTTCACTGAAAAAGTTAATGGAAGTTCAACAACTAGTAGAAGTCCTATAGGATTCGGCTCAAAGCGAGCATAGGTGGGGAAAAACATCAAGCAAAATAAAGGGAAAACATCCAGAAAAAAACAAATAATCCACTTGCTTTTCATTATACATATCTTTGGGCACCATGGTTCCTCCCATGTTTCCAGACACAGGGCCATAATTCAAGCTAGGTCATACAGGTTGTGGCCTAGGATGCTGGGGCTGCATGAATAGGTTGTTGTGGGCCATTGCAAGCAATTATTGCTCACTTGCTGCTTTACATAAACAAAAATGGGGAGTTTAGTAAATGCAGTTGGTAATTTTATTCTTGTTAGGAGAACATTAGCAGAAAAACCTAGAAACCTACATATACCATAGCCGTCTTCTTCTCAGTCCCTTTTAGCTGGATGAACCACCTGGCACTTTTTGGTTAATTACCGAAAAGTTGGGTCACAAGACAGGGACAGTTGGGACAAAATACAAAGACTATGGCAAAATTGGACATACTAAGATGGAGGGCAAAGTTGGAACAAAGTATAGGGAAGGGGTAGAATGCAGAGAGAGTTATTAGGGGCTACCGGATATCTATGGTACAAACAACCGGGAGCACTCAATGTGTCATGTATTTCCCCTTTTTTGACCACCCGGTCACAGCTTCTTCCTACCCCGATGAAAAAAATTCTGGGGAGAACACTGTATAATAAAAAATTTTAAGTTAACAATGGTTGGAATAGGCCCAGTGTTCTCAAGCCAAACAAGCAAGGATGTACAAAGCAACATCCAGTTCTAGTGTTTAACTTTTTTTCTGACATGCTTTATGAACTGCGCTTCTGCTGAAATCTTAACTCTTATATCTGCCAATAATTCATAGAGGAAACAGGGCATGTGGGTACAGAGAATACATATGTCTTGTATAAACAATGCTAGCAACAAAGAGCAGCTTCCTTCCTGGAACATAGACCTACTACGGGTCAGTTAGTAAGGCAAATAGATATCCATGGGAAGAAGCTAAAACAAATGACTTGGTATTTTTATAGCATCTGATAAAAAGTGAGCAATAAAACCATCCTGACAAATTTACAAAAAAAAATTAAACTAGGAGATCATAGATTTCAAATTGCCAGATATATGTGCAAAGTCCCAAAATGAGATGCTAAAATTCAAGATCCAAAATCTCCTCCAAGTGCCTAAAGCTGCGTACACACATCCAATAACTATAGTTGGAAATGAACAATGAACAACTGACAAATGATCGATTGGCCAAAAATAGTTAAAAAAAAGTGACCAACAAGCCCAACGAACGAGGATTGTCCTTGAAAATGAACGACCAGCACGGTGGATCCGATTGGCCGACGATTGTTCACTATTCATCATGTGTACAGTCATTCAATGATTGTGCATGTTTCTGCAATACACTTTCTCCTTTACATGTCACTCCCTGCATCGTTCAAACGATTGTATCTAGCGTGTGTACACTATTGGTGGATTATATTTGAACGATCGTATCATTACAGCATGAACATAATTGTGCATAATTGTTGATGGGTCATAATAGTTTGTTTTCTAATGATAATTATTGGAAGTGTGTACCTAGCTTAACACTATAGTATTACTATTAAACATATGTAAGCATATGTGCCTTTATTTACTTTTAAGTAAAATATACTGCATTAGTAAGTATTATTAGTAGTACTGGCCAGCATTGGTAGAAGTAATGGTAAACCACAGAAAAGAGAAGGATTAGTACTGGAGATGGGTTTGTTGGGTAACCTCTCACCACAAACAAAAGTTTTTTTTACATATAGGTATCATAAAAGATACAGTACAGGCTTCACAATGTAAAATATAGAACAGAGATTGAAAATTATCCCAAACTCCTCTTAAACAAGTGACGTATTTGGGGGATTTAGGCTATACAAACACTCTTATTTTGTGCAAAAGGGATGTTATTTAGTACAGGGCTTACTTGAAATAACACAAATTAAATCCTTAAGACTCTATACCGAATGCGTTTCGCCTTATTGGCTTCCTCAGGGAAACTCGAGACAGATAAGCTAATAGATTTAACAGTATATTTGTCCTATTAGCTTATCCGTCTCGAATTCCCAGAGGAAGCCAATAAGGCGAAACACGCCGGGCTACAGAGACTTAAGGATCACATTTGCATTGTTGAAAGTAAGCCTTTTTTCTATGTACTAAGTAGGATCCCTTTTCCACAAAATATGGGTGTTTGTATAGCCTAAATCCCCCCAAAAAACTGAGAAATTCCAGGACAATGCAGGACTGGATCATGGGAAGGACCAGCGCCATCGAGGGGTCTGTAGGATTAAAGCTAAGTGTAATTTTTATGTTTAGTTCAGTTCTGCTTTAAGGATATTGAAGTATGCTCCCGCAGGCAATGCCAGGCTTGGTGGATTCCATTCGGAGGTTGTTAAATAAAATAAAAAATGGATCTAGGAACAGTAAAGGGGTTGAGGAAAAGCCTTGAAACCATTCTGCAACAGGAACTAGAGCAATGACTCCTTGATACAAAAGACCTAAAAAAGGTTTAATGAAGAAGGTAACAATGTAATGAGCTGTGGAGTCGGAAGCAGAAGAATTATGTAGGAAAAAAATCTACAGACTCTGATTATACAGCCCTGGGTGTAACACAAGAAGATTGGAGGCAAAAACCAAGAAAGATAAAAAAGCAAAACTATTTTGTAGCATCTGGAAACCACTTCCCACATCAGCTATGGCAAAAATTGTTTACAGGTGCTCCCCCATGTTGTGGAGGTTGTCGTTCCTAATCTATCATGTTGGATTATCAAACAGAACCAAAACCTCAACAAGATGCTTGTCAAAGAGCTGAGCATCCTGGATTTATAGCCATAATCGCTGAACTGTCACAGTAACAGTAAATGTGACTGTGTATTTATCCTAAGGATCCTAGGCTCAAGCTAATATTGAGCCAAATGTTTTGGAAGTATTATTATTATTATTAGTATTAATAATAATAATAAACAGTAGTTATATAGTGCCAACATATTACGTAGCATTGTACAATAAATAGGCTTTGCAAATAGCAGACAGATACAGACAGTCACACAGTAGGAGGAGAAGACCCTGCCCCGAAGAGCTTACAATCTAAGAGGTGGGGAAAGGGGGGGGATATGGATTGGTGCTTGAGTAGTGAGGGTTTTAGTAGACAGAAGAAGATGGGTACGTGAGTATGATGGGTTTTGAGTGCTCTTTTAAATGAGCAGTGGTCTGAGCAAGCCGAATAGGACAAGAAAGACCATTCCAGAGAGTGAGGACAGCTCTAGAAAAGCTTTGGAGCCGTGCATGTGATGAGGTTATGAGGTGAGTGAGGAAGTCATTAGTAGATTTGCATTGGTGACGTTTGCTTTCACTCCTGCCAAGCTATGACAGGGTACAGAAGTGAGTGGAAATGACTCTAAACAAGATACAAAACAGCTAATAATTTAACTCTGTCTGTGCTAAACTTGGAAAAAGTTTGCTGTAGCTGAGTAACATCTACATATACACAACAAATTATTACCATTTTTTTCCAGTCAAACAAAATAGGTTTAAAGATGTCATGCTGAAAAAAGTACCAATATACACAGATATAATCAGTAAAACATTTTGCTGACAGATTGTTTACGGACTATGCATTTTGTTATTTTTATTACCTTGGAGGTAAGAGAATTACAGTGGACCATAAAAAAAACAACATAAAGCAATTGACAGGGTGTTTAACCTGCTATTTAGTTTCTAATGGATGTTGTATATTATATCTGGTTGATCAAATTATTTTATTGCTTTGTTACAGACTGATATGTACTTATGGTAAGGTAATGGGATAACCCTGACAACACAATGTTTTCCTAAAAGCTAAAAATGCCACAAAAAAAAACACAACACAATTCAAAGCAAAAAGCTGAATCAGAAGTCCTTGTTGTCCAAAGTCACCTGTGATTCCTGTAGACGTTTTCAATGTCTTTAGGACACAGGAGGAGGGGAAGACCCGGCCCCGAAGAGCTTTAAATCTAGGAGGTGTGGGAAGTATCACACAACAGGAGGGGAGATATATCAATAAAAAAATTGAAACAGCAAAGTGAAGATATGAAGCTTCCTGGGGAAGAGGGGGCATTGAAAAATGCTTTATTGCATTGTGGTTGATTAACAACTACTAGAAATAAACTGCTAATGCAAACTTTTGTGGCAGGGGACAAAAATTAGTACCAGCAGGGCCACACAGTTCACAGTAAAACTTACCAACACATAAAATGTTCCTTAACACTTCAAATGCAACTCGGACACCAACGGACGTGACTTTACTTCCTGTTAGTGTAGAATACCCATGTCTCATTATATGCAATCTACAGGGCCCATATAAGCCATTAGCGAACCCCGGGAGTGTCCTGCTGCAGAAGCAGGCATATGATAATGCAAACTGTGACCACTGGAATTTTACCGATTGTATATTCACTTTCAGAGCTTTACAGGTAGATTTTAAAGGGAAAAATGACAGATTTATAGTCTTGCTGACTGCATAATGGAGCAAAACTGGTAATAAATATTCACATTTAATCCTGTGCAAATGACATAATTATGGAAACCCCGATACCTGCTCAGTTCTCGGTTAGGGTCACCAAGATTTGGCACAGATTTGCCCTTGATGCAGGCTCTGAACTTGTGGCTTGCTACAAACTAATAGCATTGTGTTTACCAGGGAACAAAAGATGAGAAATTACTTCCTCCTGCCTGCAGGAGATTGAGGAGATCATTTCAAACTCTGAAAAGCCATTTAATGGATACGTTCACTTTCCCCCTGTCAGAAAAAGCATTAAGCTAAATGGGGTTTACTGCACAGACAGAAGGGGAATACAAACAAATGCTGGCCCCGTAGTCCTCTGGATCTCCATAAGTATGGAACATTGAGGAGTAGAAGGATTAGGTTAGTGTAGGGAGGGATAAGTGTATATTGCACAATGATAAAGGCTACACATTCACATTCCTAAAATATAAAAAAATGCAATTTAAAAGGTGCTGCAATGCAGCCTTTCCTTTGCGTATTTTTTCAAGTGCTTGATGTGTTTTACGACACAGGCTAATGTGCATTTTCACTGGAAAAGCATGTGTGTTAAAAAGACATATGTGAGACTGTATGTGAGTCTAACATATTGGTATAGTTTTTTGTCTTGAAAATTTAACCTGTCAATAAAAATCAAGGCCACTTAGGACTATAATAATAATTTGGAGTCTTCAGGACAAGCACACTAAAACTCTTTTTTCTTCATGGAAAGTATTCGATTGGAACAAGTAATGGGGGCTGGAGACTCACCTTATCTACATTAAAGATCAAGTCCAGTTCACATACATTTTCAAAACATTTATCCAAAGTTTCCACGAAAACCTATAAGAAAAGCAAAAAATAAAAGAATTCAGTTATACAAGAATACTAAAACATTCAGTTCCTTCCCCTAATTTAATAATAGGGATAGCAGGGTGGCTCAGAGGTTAGCACCCTCACCTTTGCAGTGCTAGGTCACAGGTATTAATCTCGGCCAGGACACTATCTGCAATGAGTTTGCAGGTTCACCCCAAGTTTGTGTGGTTTTCCTCTGGTTTCCTCTCACATTCTAAAAACATGCAGTTAGGTTAATTGGCTTACCCCCAAATTGACCTTAGACTGTATAAAAGACATAGGACTATTGCAGAGACATTAGATTGTGAGCCCCATTAAGGGACAGCTAGTGAAATAACTATGGACTTTGTACAGCGCTGTGTAATATGTTGGCGCTTTATAAATGCTGGATAATAATGTGGTAGGGAACCAATGCAAAAACACTGAGAACATCAGAAAGTTGACAAAACTGAAAAAAACCCTTGCACATAATGTCCTGATGGAGATTTAAATCTGAATCCTAACGTTTCAAAGGCAAGAGTGCTAGCTACTGAGCCAACTGTGTGCAGTATTACTCTGCAGCAGCATTCTTTATGTATCTTGCAACAAATCTTAGAAAGTTAGGTTAAATGTTCCTATAGGCAGTTATGGTTGCAATGCAATAAAATAGCAGCTGTTTAACCACCACAGTAACAGTGACAAAGGTAAGTATATAGAGCTGATAGGGTCACCACTAAAGTGAATCCAAAGCTCTGCCTGAAAAAAACTCTTTACATTTAGAAGGCAACTGTAGAATGTATGTTTGTAAAATACCCTACCACTGCACTAATTACTAAACAGTCCTTTACTTACACTAAACTCCTCTTTGGAAGCCACTCTTGTCCAATCTTCATCATTACCACCAAAGGTAACACATGCATTGGATGAGCTTTCACATCTAGAATTAAACTTGAATAAACACAACCTAAAGAATGCTCAGAACAGAGGTCCTGAGGGCTTTGAAAATTGGAGTAAAATGGCCTTTAGGGCAACACATTTCCAAATGAGGAAGTACACAGCAAACACCTTTGTAATAATGTTATAGGCACATTCAATACTTGTTGTTTTTGAATTCAGGAATGTAATTGCCATGCCCAGTAATAGTCACTTTTACAACCCCCTGCTCTAAAACCCAGGCAACTACTGAAGTTGATGTAATGATTAAACCCCTTCTAACCTCCAGAGGTGCCCTCATGTCTTTTGACACAACCTGTAACAACGCTTTCAGTAAAAGATTCACAGTTCAAATACACACACTCTCATGTGCAGTGTTCTGCCCAGACCCTTTTAGGCGGAGGCATCACTCGGCACTTTTTAGGAACCACCGGGCTGTTTTTGGGTGGTTATTAAAACATTGGGTCACAATAAAAGGGCCCATCACCCACCTACAATTTCTTCCCAACCAGTTAAAAAAATTCTGGGGGACATGAACCGATTCCAGCGTGTGTAGGCAACATGGATAGAGTATTATATGCCAAAAGGTGATGTAGAATGATACTCAGGGTAAATGTATGCAATCTGCCCACCTGGGGCATCTACCTCAACCGGGGGATGCCCCTTAAGGATTACCACTCTCATTATGGACAAGGATCAGCCCCAAGGGCAATGTTAAAGACCTAAATCCCAGAAGCCTACAGGTATATACTAACCGCACTGTTGGCCTTATGTGTTTTATATTTAGAAAATCCTGGCCAACAGCCCTGGCTATTTATTGCCATTTACCATTTTTTGTACACTTTTTGTATGCACTGCCTTGAAGAATGATTGTTTATTAAGCTGGATTGTGCATTTTTTTGTAAAATTTTCTTAAAAACAAAACAAATTCTGGGGAGGACACTGCATATATATTACCCCAATACACATACATTGCTACAGAAGACTGTCATAGACTATAAATGTACTTTATGAGATGCTTGGAGGCTGCAGGGATAGTACAAGAGTGGTGGTAGACTGAGATCAAGATCGGGGAGATTTATATTTTGGTTAAAAGGAGTCTTAGGTTTTTAAGAAAATACATAAAAACACAGAAGCAGAAGCCACCTAAGTTAGAACAAGTAACTTTAATTCCACAGATCCCTCAATCATGCTTGACCTTTCCTGTATCCGCTCCCGCTACATCAAGGAAACCTCATTTGTCCACCAGATGCTGGAAGGGATCCTGAGCATGCATGAGATTGGCATCTCTTTCCCTCAGTGTAGAAAAATTCCCCTTCTGATTTTGGGATTGCGCAGAAGGAGCAGCCAGGAACCTCCTGGAATACATTACATAGGTATCCCAGAAGGCTCTGCGCACCCATTCAATTTTGATCGCCATAAGAATCAAGGCAAAAAGTGAAGGTGTTTCACCATTTTTTTTAACTTTTTTATATAAAAGGGTTATCTACCATTATATCAAGTAAGAACTTTGAGTTTAGGTCTGCTTTAAATGTTATGCCATCAAGCATATTTTTATCCAGGTCAAGGTGGGGTGGCCAGAAAAGTATTCTGGGAAAAGGTCTGGGAAGAACACAGTAAATAATTAATAAATTATCTGTGCTCAGCAAAAAAAAGGAATCTTTCTTCTTTCTCTCCCAATCCGAGCCTGAATCAATCAGTTTCCCATACAGCAGGTATGACTAGTTAGTAAAATATTTCCTGGTTTGGCTCATTTAAACATTTGCCAATCCTTAATCTCGCCCTGCCAACCTAGACCTTGAGAAATACATGGGTGGATGCAAAATTATGAAAACATCTATGTAAAATGCAAGACTGTCAGAACTAATCCCATCAATGTAACACAAATAACTGAAACTGTCCAAGTCACACCTAACATCGAAACTTTGTCAAGAAGGAAAATAGATCAGCAATCCAATGTGAACTATTAAAAGGGAAATGATAATCTTCCTAAAGATACCCATATCCATCCGATAAGAATTAGATATTTAGCATGAACTTAAGATATGGTTTAAGAGGCTGGTTTCGATCAATAGGTCACTGTTGAAGATTAGCAATTACTTTGATACTAGCAGCTATCTATGTGATACCAAACAACTCACTTCTGAGCACTTGCCTGCATAAAAATCATAACTTTTTTAATGTGGACCTAAACTCAAAATTTTTACTGTACATAAATGGGTAGACAACCCTTTTAGATAATTAAAACATTGCATTTAATTTTTTTTAAGTGCAACATCCTTTTTTTTCAGGTTTGCTGGATCATCCAGCTTCACTGATTTAATTTAATAATAAACTTTAAATAACAAAACACAAAAATCTGTTAAAAATATTTAAACATGTAATATAACTGTATAGTAGCGTGTATAAATATATATAAATACACACATATATACACACACACACCGGTATATAAAATATAAATATTTATTTATTATATGAATATATATGAATGGAGATCGGAGGAGGCAGACCAGCCCCCAGGACATGTGGGGACCAGCTGGACGCCGGGGGACAGCAACGGAACAAGATAAGTGGGTTTTTATCCTGCTTTTAGGTACCCGAGTCTGAGTAAAATCGACCCCAAGTCAGACTCGAGATTACTGCTAGGGGGGTTAATATAGAAATACGACACAGCTAAAAAATTACTGTGCATCACTGAACTTATTAAGAAGTTTACTTAGTAATGTACCCATTATAAGTGCTTTATAAGAGGACCTACAAGAACCTAGTAGGCACCTAAATAAAAGCTTTGAAGAATTTTGGTAAAACAGCTTATAATAGGTAGACAGTTGAAACACACACATGTCCCTTTTATTTGTGTGTACCACTTGGGTCACAATAGAGGAGCTGCCACCCACCTACAGCTTCTTCCCACCCAGCTTAAAACAATCTCAGGAGAATACTATATATATAATCATTTTCACAAAACAAATTTTAATTCTCATTTTTGGGATAAAGAACCTATTAAGACAACAAGCCAAATCAATGTCTTTTCTCCATAGTGGCTGATACAATTTGTCATTGTCATAATGTTATCTCCATGTTCCATTATCACTTTACAAAAGAATATTAAGGCTACGTACACACATGCAATAACGGTCGTTGGAAAGGATCTTTCGCGAAGGGCTGTATGATGCATAAACGAGCGCTGTACATACAGCCCCTTCTGCTCAATAGAGAGGGGAGAACGACGGAGCGGCACCCCACTGTGCTCTCTCTCCTTCACTTTCATTGCAGTTATTTGCTGTCTGTGGATCCGCCGAGACAGATCCATGAATGACTGAGGACAAGCGCTGTACACACGACAGATTGTCGTCCCAGGCGATTATCAGATGACGTGTGTATGTAGCCTAACGATTGTTCCTCCTCCATAGATCCACTGGGACAGTCTACAGGACAACGGACAATGAGGGCTGTACACACTAAGATCGCCTCAGGGCTGATATCGGACGAGAATCATTTGACATGCGTACGTAGCCTTAGGATTACTGGGAGAATATCCCAGCTTTACTGCAGGGCCTTTCTGTTTTATATGAAGAGGAAACATTTAACTGCACACGTTCTAACTTACACTTGTAAGCAAGTATCTAGGCGACATCTCAGGAAACAAATTCCCTGCCAGTCATACTTTCATTTATGGTTGCCCTATTGTTGCAGAATACATCCTCTAGAGGTGGACTGGGATGTCACATTATACAACTTTACAAAGTATGAATAACAGTATTAGTGACTGCATTGTAAGAGATAAGACAGAGTGGAAAAGTTTCTCAAATGTTTTTTCATATCAGTATCTATTCATACTGATAATGATATACTGAAAAAACAAATACTGTCACACAGTCAGCTATGAGATAACA
>NC_092859.1:148416211-148485447 GCF_032062135.1 Pyxicephalus adspersus
GCCAATGAATGCTTTAGGATGCACTTCAATGCGAGTCACAATGAGCATAAATTTGTGATAATATGCGTTATGGCCAGATTGACTTTTAATGCAAAGTGCATTGCAATATAGTGTTCTCCCCAGCCCGTTTTAGCCGGGGGCACCACTTGGAACTTTTCAGTAACCACCCAAAAACAGCCGTTGAGTCACAATACAGGGGCTGTGCCACCCACCTACTACCCACCTAATTTCTTTCCACCCAGCTAAAAAAAAATTCCTGGATTGAAAAAAAAAAAACCCACTATACAGCATTCATTTTAGAAGGTTTCGACTCATATCAAAGGATGTGATTGGACCCTTACAGTTAAAAAAGTCACACAATGATTAAAGATTTCATTAGGCATAGGATGACCCTTTGTAGCCCTGCTGCTATTTTTGATTACTCTAAAAAAATTTAAGTTATTTCAAAGTCACAGGAGAAAAAGAAAAAGCAATGGGTGGAGTGTTGAAGGATAACTACAAGTATTAACCCTGTTACCATTATACAATCCATAGAACATTCACTGTCATTGACACAGAACCTAATCTTTGACCTGTTTTAAAAGGGACAGGGTCATAATTTTATACCATTTAAGTCCAACCACCGGAGCCTGTTAATAGCATAGGAGCAATAAACTGCAAAGGCTCAAAGTCAAGGTTTATGCACCCAATCACATCATAGCTATGAACAATTCAGCAGCAATACTGTTTTTGGTGAGGTTTATAGTGTCCCGCACTGGCCATTTTGCAAAGCTGGATAGAAACAGCATTTAATTTGTTTCTATCTAGGTTCAGATTATGACTTGTCTTCCAAACAAAGGGCTTCTTATACATCAGATATCACAATGCTGACAGGGAATTACAATGTTCTTCTCATTTTCCTGCAGGATGGAGGGAGTGATCTATCCATACCAATGCTTACAATGGGAGGAAGTGGAATTCAGGGACTTTTAGGCAGCAAAATGATAATATTATATTATAAAGACACATCTATTATTTTGTATCAAATCCTGAAATGCATTTTCTACTTGGTGAGAAACTGAAGCAAAAATACATCCAGTACTGTTTGTGTACTTCACAATGAAATTGAACAATGTGTCACTAGGATCTACATTCTTCCAATGCACAGCATTATTGTAAAGATTTTTTTGTCTGCCAACAGATCCCCTTAAAGCAGACCTCCAGCCTTTCATCAAGTCTTGCACAGCTGTCTAAGATTCAATCCTGTCCTGAAGTTGCTTACACTGTTTTCAATACACACAGTAAGGCTACATACATACGTCAGATGATTCTCGTCCAATAATTGCCTCGCTGACGTGTACAGTGGATATCCAATGTTATTCATGGATCTGTCCTGGCGGATCCACGAATGAAGGAAGTAAAGGGAGGAGAGCACAGACGGGTGCCGCTAGCTTGATCTCCTCTCTCCATAGTAAATGTCAACGAACGTGAAAGATTGTTTCTATTGACAAAAACTGACTTGTACACAGCACAAGTTATGTGTGAGATCATTTTTTTTTTATTTATTTTTTTTTTTTTACAAGAAGGCCCCTTGATGACGTATGCCCAATATCAGGCATGGGCAGAAGGAACAGCCAACAGCATCCTGGGATATATGATAAAATTATTCCACCTCTACTTCCTCCAAGCAGTCACAATTTTGTTTAAATTCTCATATTTTTGCAGCAGTGAGAAAAACTATTACCAAAGCCTGGAAGTCCAGATCCCTACCAATTTCTGAAATTATTCAAAGAATAACTGAAAACTTGATTACTTTGCAAGAGAATACATTGGAGAGATTCTCTTACATATGGTCATCTTGGGTTGACAATTATATACCACCTTGTTTTGATGAAACATTTCTTATGATGCAATTATAGTGTTTTGGACACTTTTTGGTATATTTCCCCTTCTTTTTCTCCCCATACCCTTCTCCAACCTTCCTTCCCTTTTTTCCCTGTTCCTTGTGCTCCCTTTTTGACAAGGGTTCCCTGTTCCTTGTGCTCCCTTTCATGACAAGGGTTATGTTTTTTTTAATCTAATGGCAGGGAACATCCCAATGTACTTACTTGGACAGTATGTAATTTGCAGATATTTTTTTTATACACAGAGGAAATCTGAAATGAAGTCACACGGATCTATTTGGATGTTTATGCCCATTCACAATCCCTGTGTATGTATAGATTCGGTCAGTGTAAAGCTGCACGGTGTTCTTATTATTAAGGTATAGATTGGAGTTAAGCTTGTACACAAACTCCCTCTGTTGGGGGAAAAAAAACATACAAAAGGTTGCTTTCTGTGGATAAACTATAAAGTTCTACTGATTTGCGATTAATTGTACCTACACACTATATAGGACTAATCAATAAACAGGACAAGGCTAACTTCACCCAACAAGGAACATTAATTTTTGCATAATATACAGCCAGGTCTGTTTCCGACCAAACACTAGTCAATGGGTGAGTAACCCGAGTAAACTATCATCCTCTTAAGAATGATCATTCAAGCCGGGGTTGCCCATAACCAGCAGAGCCAATATTTACCTGATAGCGCTCCTTAATGACTGCCAGCCAGTGGGAGCCTTCTGACAATTAAACTGACAACCAGAAGTCAGGTTATCAGGGTACATGGCGGGGAGAACATCATTTGAACTAATAAATCAGAACAAAACTAAAAAAAAAAAAAAAAGTCTCTACTTCCGCAGAGACCCCGATTCCTTTGGCACTGTCCTCTTTGGGTCCTGTACTGGACTGTAATCAAACTTCACCCAGGCCCTGCCATCTTCCTGAGTCTTTTTCCTTCTTCTGGCTACGTCACCTGATTCGAGTTATAGCCCGCTGTAAATTGGGAAAAAAAAACAGTGCTGATCTCTCTGCACATGCGTGAGATGAGCATTTTTTTTCCATTACAGGAAAAAACCCAGAAGCCTCCTTGGATGCATAATGTGGTGGTAAAAACAGGAGGGGAGGAGCTTCACCCTGTTTTCTTTTTTAAAATTAATTTTTACTTTGCTTTAAGAGGTTGTTTACCCTTTTATGTAAAGCAAACATTTTGGTGATAGGTCCACTTTAATTGGCACTCCCAACGAATATTCAGTCATCATACAGATCAAATATTAAGCAGAACTAAATGCAAAACAAAAAAAAAAGCCCACTTCAATCCTGCAGATCCATCGGGAGGTTTCTTCATTTTCGCCCCCGGTCATCCTAGTATTCCTCTTCAGTCCGGCACCGCCATCTTCTTCACCTTCCTCCTGGGTTCTTCTTTGTACATCAGCTGATCTTGCACTGAGCAGGCGCGAGATAGGGTGATGTGGAAAAAGATTGCCGATCTCACTGCCCATGCCCCATTTTGTCTTGATCTCTGCAACGATCAAGACTGAAAGGAAAAATGCTGCACTTTTTTTTTTTATTTATTTTTTTTTATTTTGGGCACTTGCATTGAATTTTTACTTTATATAAGGGTTGTCTGCCCTTTTATGTAACGCGAAAATGTTGAGTTAAGGTCCGCTTTAAGAAAGATAGAAGAATCGGTAATAAATTACTATTAGGTTAGATTATTGTATATGGCTACTTTAAAGCAGAATTAAACCTGTTACTCACCGGACCCCGATCCTTTATTAGGCGCGGCTATCTTTGTTGTCCTTCTCGATCTGTAAAGGAGCTTTGGCAAAGACAACCTAAAGCTGCGTACACACTTGCAATTTTTGTCGTTGGAAAGGATCTTTCATGATCCTTTCCAACGACAAGGGAGTGCACGATGCATGAACGGTGCTGTACATACAGCACCGTTCATGCTCTATGGAGAGGGGAGGGGGAGAGCGACGGAGCGGCACCCTGCTGCGCACTCTCCCCTTCCCTTTCATTAGGATCGGCTGTCGTCCATCGTCCGTGGATCCGGCAGGTCGGTCGTCCGGACGATGGACGACACCGACTGTACACACGGCAGATTTTAAAAATCTATATAAAAATCTGACGTGTGTACGTAGCTTAACTCCCGTGCAGGCACAAGGAGACCATTCCCAGCACGTGCAGGGGAAGCAGATACTGCCCGTCATTGCTGATGCAGTGCATTGGCAGCTCTGCTTTCTTTGCCAGATACCTGGACTAATAAAGCAGGGATTATTGCAGAAGGGACATGGCCTGTCTGGCCTGCATTAATGACCTACCTGATCCTATTGTATTCCTAAAAGTGGAACTTTAGGTTGTGATTTAATATGATTGTACCAATCAAGTCAGAGTTACTGAGCAGCGGTATGTGCATATATTTCAGTAAATCCTAGTCCATTTCTTTATAGCTGGTTTCACACTGTCACAGATACAGTATCTTTTTTTCATAAAATCATATAATCATATATTACAAAGATAGCTAACGTTTTATCTTGATTCACAATCTGACAATTGTGTTTTATTGACTTAGGAAAACAAAAAACTTTACAGTGGGGTTTTCATAATTCTTTTTTTTATGAGGTTTGCTGCAGTCAGGAAGAAAGTGTGAAACCTGGATATTTGCTGTAAGAGATAAACGTTGGAAATAGGCAAAAAGCTACAAGTGTACGGCTACTCCTGGTAAGGTTTACTGATCCGTCCTGCTGGATCACAAAAAATAATGATGGGCTTATAGGGTGCTTCCCCTCTTTATATAATGAACAGTGGTGTCTTTATAGTGCTCGTTCATTACTTTATTGCCTGGAAATGACCACAAATGATTGCCTGCAGCATCTATATTTACACATCTTATAGATAGCACTGGTCAAAAAGTGTTTGAGGAGTAAAATGTTCCCACCGTCTTGTTTAAGACAGCACAACAATCTGCAGTGATTTCACACAATCATCAATTTATATTTAGTAGTAAAATGGTATTTTCCTCATCTGTAATAATCAAGCAGATGGCTCAGTGGTTAGCACTCTGGCCTTTACAGCGCTGGGTCCCAGGTTCGAATCTCGGCCAGGGCACAATCCGCATGGAGTTTGCAGGTTCTCGCCGTGTTTGTGTGCGTTTCCTCCGTGTACCCCGCTTTCCCCCCACATTCCAAAAACATGCAGTTCGGTTAATTGGCTTCCCCTTAAAATTGGCCTTAGACTGTGGTAATGACATTAGATTGCAAGCCCCATTTGAGGGACAGCTAGTAAGATGACTAGATGGAGTTTGTACAGCACTGCCTAATATGTCAGCGCTATAAAAATACTGTGTAATAATATTATTAACAAGAGAGAGAGGCCTGCAAACTGTTGCTTCCAATAAATACAAATAGAACTCATCTCCCACTGATCTAAAGTTGTAAACTGAAATCCTATTGATGCTGTAGGTTTCTGCCCTTCGTGCATGATGACTGCTCTTTGAATTACTTACCTGAGACAACTAGAGCTAATGCAAATCTTTACAGAGGCAATGGGTATTGGATTTCGAATGCATACAAGAAACTGAACTGTTAAATGGCAGAAGTCGGTCTAGTTGATTCTGTTTATTATCTGTCAGTTCTTTTATGTACCAATCAAGCTGTAGTTACTTAACAGAGATATGTGCACATATTTCAGTAAATCCCAGTCCATTTTTTTACAGCTAGAATGATTTTATTCCTGCAATGGCCCCTCGCTTTACTTGGTATTATGTTAATACTTCATTCAGGCTTGAGTTGTCGTTACGTATTCAGGTCTTACCTGACCCTACTATACTCAGTTTTATTCAATCAACAATTACCTCCAGGTTACAGAAAAAACACGAAAATGTAACAGTTTGTTGCCCTTGATTTAGAAGGAAAATTTAGGGTGCTGTATATGTTAAAATATAAACAAAATGTATTGCTTTTAATGCCTTTAGAAAAAGAATATGGATTTATACTCGAGTGACACCTAGTGGCAGGTTCTGGAACTGTATATGTGTCCAGTTTGATAGATCAGAGCTGTTGAAGACAAGGGCATTTGTAATGCACTACCTGAAAACACAGCTCCATCTACTGCTGGCCAACAACCATGCACTAAGATCATTTAAAGTGAACTTTGTAGAATACAGGATAAAGAAGATGGTTATCCCTTTCTGCAATAAATGATCTGATGCCTGGGAATGGTCAAAATTGCTGAGCCTCGCATGCACAGCTCAATGGTGGTTGCCAGGGAACCACAGCAATCCCAGCTTCCTTTGCACGTGCCAGGAAATAACTCCCACGTGCGGTAATTACGTCACCCCAGCATGGCCAATCAAGATGGCTGAAGTTTATCTCTAGGAAAAAGGAAGATAGCAGGGCCCTGCGATGGAATGAGGATAGGCAAGTCACACAGGTTTAGAAGCAAATGACCCACTATAACCAGCTCAAAAGTACAAAATATTTTACAATGTAAAAAAGAGCAGCAACCTGCACCTCTTGCTATTCTTGGAGCCCCCCCAATTGAAAGTTAGGGGCCTTACCTAGTTTGCTCCCTCCCAAAAACCCTGCAACCCCAATTTACCATACAGCTATATATTTGCGTGCTACTTCCCTCACCTCTTAGATTGTAAGCTCTTCAGGGAAGGGTCCTCTCCTCCTCCTGTGTCACTGTCTGTATCTGTCTGTCATTCACAACCCCTATTTAATGTACAGCACTGCATAATATATTGGCTCTATATACTGTTTAACAATAATAATAACTTATACAAATTTACAAACTTTTTTTTTCTTTTTAATTAGATACATTAAAACTAACACACCATGTATGCATTTATGGGCCTTTTTTTATTGGAATTCGTGGTAAATAATGTTTTTAATGTTAGTGAGGACAGATGCATTTTGCGCCATAGGTTTATACTTGAGTCAAAGTATTTTTCCCCAAGTAAAAAGTACTTTGGTTTATATATGAGTATATACGGTATCTAATAAATTAACAATTCTCAAGTCCACTCCCTTAACCACTTTGAACCTTTGGCATATGACTGAACAAAACTTCCAAGTCAAATCTGCTATTTTCTGTTTTTTATCCCTAATCACCATTGATAGCAAATCATTGCTGTCAAAATTACAGTGTGGGCTTCCTCTGTATGACTAGCTAAAGTAAAATGATAGATAGTGTCTGCAATTAATATTGAGGTATACAATCTAGCAATGTGTATGATGTATATGCCATCAGTTAAAGCAACCTTGTAATTAGGAATAACAAATGACTTTATAAATGTTCCTATTTAATACCTATTATTGTACAGTTCTCTAATTATGCCCCTCCACTTAGGTATTTTGTTCATCTTTATTCCCATTTTCTACCATTCAGACTTTATAATTTAAATGTAAAGAATTTTAAAGCAGACCATTATCTTGCACACAATCCATTCCACAGAAGCACAACTTGCACCTCTGATTAAAATAAGAAAAGATAGACTCCATGTACAGCCTACTACAGTTGCAGCATATGGCTGGAGTGCGTCACAGGAAAATCTGCATTTTTTTTTTTTTACCTGGATGAGGTCCAGAATGCCCAGTTCACTTTCTGAAGAATCCACACAGAAGACAAAGTACAGCGTAGCATAATGGCGATAAATCAGCTTGTAGTCAGATCCACCGATCAAGCTGCAAAATGGCAATGAAAACAATTTATTAACATTTAGTAGATATTCAAATACATTTTACTAACGTCACAAAAGTTAAAGCGGACCTAAACTCAACTCTTTACATATAAGGGCTGTCTACCTTTTCATGTAAAGATTTTTTTTGTGCAACACCCTTTTTTTGTGCAGAGCAGCCCCTTTAAAGCAGATCTAAACTCAAAATGTTTTCCTTACATAAAAAGGTGGCAAAAAAAAAAGGTGCAGCACCTCTCCTTTCGTGGCGATCAAGACAGAATAGAGGCATGCGCAGAAGGAGCACTTTTAACAATGGAAGAAAAAATTTCCAATCTCATGCATGCACAGTGATATCGGCAACCTTTTCCATATCTACGTCACCTGATCTCTCGCCTGTGCAGTGCGAGATCGGGTGATGCAGGAAGAACCCAAAAAAAGAGAGATGTCGGAGCCTGGCGCTTCCTTTGTGCCTGGCCAAAGACGGATACTGGGACAACGTGGGAACCAAACGAAGAAACCTCCCAACAGATAAGGTAAGTGTGTTTTTATTTTGACTGCAGTGATCAAGACTGAATGGGAGCGCAGAGCCCTTGCTCCTTCTGCGCATGCCCAATCTCGAGCATGTGCAGAAGAGGCATTTTTTCCAACTAAGGGGAAAGATGGTGATCTCACCCATGTGCTGTAGGATCTGCTTTCTTTTATTCCCCTTTGCAGCGGGCTACATCACCCGATCTCGCACCTGCGCAGTGTGAGATCGGGTGGCGTAGCAAGAAGACAGAAATAGACTGAAGATGAAAGCGCCGGGTCGAAGAAGAATTCCAGGACAGCATGGGACTGGATCAAGGAAAGGTCCAGCACCATCGAGGGATCTGTGGGGTTTTTTTTTTAACTTTAGTTCTGCTTTAAATTGGAATTAAACCCTAAATGTTGTCTTTTAGTAGGAGTGTTTAGAAGTCCCCTTTGCACAAAATCTTTTATTTTGTTTTGTGTAAGGGCTGAGATGCAATATACAGTCCCAGCACCTGTATGGTGTGTGCATGTGTGTGAGTTACAATATACAAGTCTGGCCAATAAGCAAACCCAGAGGATTCTGGAGCAAGGACTGGACCTGAAGGCAGTTAGGAACCTCAGAAGTAGGGGTGTCATAATGTGCTGGTATGCTGAGTATAGTACCAAGATAACAATAAAAGCTTTACCATGACAAGCCACTACATAGACTTCAATATTATGTGTGATTCATCCCCCACCTCTTTTGATTGTAAGCTCCTCTGGGCAGGGTCCTCTCCTCCTCCTGGTTCACTGTCAGTATCTGTCTGTCATTTGCAACCCCTATTGAATGTACAGCGCTGCGTAATATGTTGGCGCTATATTAATCCTGTTTAATTCTAATAAAAGCAAAACGTTTTTTCTAATTATATGTGTGAGAGGTAAAACCTTGCTCAGGATTGGTCATTGGTGACAAATGTTTAACAGGAAATATTTCCTCACAGTGGAAAGATTTCTTCTCTATTACTTCCTGCTGTGTATCTGGGACAGGAAATGAAAGTAAATATTCCAGGCTGTATGCAGACAGGAGAACTGATCCGGTTTACTTTTACAAGATTATTACTCTTGGGAATATACATGTGAATTTTTTACCTCAAATACAGTACAGTATGTTTCAGGATGTAATGTGGTTGGGTTTATTGGACAGCAGCAACTTAAATTTGCCCTCCAGCTTTCAGTTTTGCAGTTGTACAGGGTCCTCTTCTTTCCTGGAATCGCTTACTCTCAATACAATGATAGGGTACAGAAGCAGCAGCAAGTCAGACAAAGCCCACCTCACTTCATGAGCAGCGTTATCTATTATTTTTCCCCTGAGGCTGGGATATGCAATACAATAAACGGAGGATATATGGTGTAAAATTTCTTCCATGGGCTGCATTTAGGATATGGGTGTAAGGGAAGTACAAGCTTTACTGTGTATGGGGACATTCAGCTCTGCGCAGTCATATACAAGAAAGGTGGTGGGTGTTGAGGGGTGCATGGAATTTGTAGGGCGAGGGGGTCAGAATCACCTGCAGAGTGCCCCCTTGTACTGGCAATGTCTGTGATCTCTATAAACAATGTATCTGTGTATGGTGACAACATTACCTTCCACCTTCCAGGAAATTACAGACGTTGTCATCTCGCTTGGAGACCAGATGAAACGTCTCTCTGATAATCTGCTGCTGCATATCTTCTGGCTGCAGGAAACAAAAACAAACACACCATGTGACACGGGGACCGGGCCGTAATTTACACACACAGACAGGACCGAGCTGTACTGTAAACGGACGGGACCGAGCTGTACTGTAAGTGGACGGCACCAGGCTGTACTGTAAGCGGACAGAAACCAGGCAATACTTTACACACACACACATTATATATAACTATATACACATATCTGTGTGTATATTACAGTGTGTATATATATATATATATATATATATACACACACACACACCAGGCTGTACTGTATACACACAAGACTCACAAAGTGCTGGTAGAAGCGGATGAAGCGCGGTTTTCCATGATTGTTGAACACCAGAATCGCCTTAATCATCTTCACTCCGGTATCTGACAGAAAACCAATTCACTTCCCCTCCTGGGACACCAAATTCCGGCCGTGTAACACTAAATACAGTCCCCCATAATGATAATAGGTTCCTTTCGCTACCGAGAACAGCAACATCCGACTATGGTGTAGCACTTCATACATTCCTCCGTGCTTGTTTTTAGTTCCGGGGAAATATCAGTCTGTCAGAGAGATGCAGTGATATAACTCACCGGAGGACGGTTTAGTTTTCTATGACACCCTCAGATATATATTTGGGCTGACATATTAAAGGTCAGGGCAGCTGTCTGCTTTCTGCAGTCTGTGTTCACCTGGAGCAGGAAACTCTGCCATAGAGATGTATGAGGGCTGCCATTACTCTCCTGCTCCACCAATGTAGGTGGCTGTACAAAGCTTTTGCAATGGATAGAATTGCATTATTATCTTTGCAAATGAATTAAAACACCAATTAACTGCAATATAAATGTAGCAGCATGCACAGTGTGGTTTAATGACCTTGGCAATAAACATTAGTGGGAACATGGCCCAATGAAAGCCTATCACAGAAACATAGAGGATCCCAGTATTGGCCTCTGATTCTGAAAATACATGTTACCTGTTTGTTATGTTACCAGGCTGGCTGGCACAGAACAAGCAGAGGAAGCCTGCTTTTGAATAATATTTATAAACAGGATTTACATAGCGCCAACATATTATGCAGTGCTGTACATTAAATAGGAGGGGGGGGGGGGCTGCCCTGAAGAGCTTACAATCTAGGAGGTTGGGGAAGTATCACACAATAGGAGGGGTGATATGGAATAGTGGGAAGTAGGGTTTAAGAGACAGAAGAAAACAGGTAGGTGAGGTTGAAGGTTGGGTTTTGAGTGCTCTTTAAAAATGAGTAGAAAGTAGGAGCAAGCTGAATAGGACGAGGAAGACCATTCCAGAGAGTCGGGGCAGCTCTAGAAAAGTCTTGGAGCCGTGCGAGGTTATGACTTTGAGTCACTATGTGTAGTGACTTTTGGGACACCCTCTATATATAACAGAATTATGAATCTCAATATCTAGATGAATTTGTAATCTGATGTCACATATAAGAGAAACAAAAATTACGAGCTCTCCCAACAAGCCCAGACCTTCTGCAGCCTTTGGTCCACCCCCAAGGGATCCATATACTTGCTTTTTCCTCTTCTTGGCCTAGAAATTGATTGAAGAAATTTCCAGTTACTTTTCCTGACAGGGGAAGCTCTGGGAATCTTCCAGCACGGCTTTCAAAGTTTCCACCCTTTGTGTGTTTTTTTTTTTGCAGGGAAGGCGGAATTATTGTTCTTTTCTTGCACTTGGTGACAAATCTAACTCTCTGAAGCGTGAGGGTCTTTTCAAATGTCTACTTAGGTTTCTCGTAATAGGTAGAACCAATCATCTCTCAGGGAGCTATCTAGAAATACCATTACCATGAAGTCTAATTGGGAATTTTTTATTTATTCATTGGAATTAATGTGACTTTGCTGTGACAAAGAAAGTATGTAAGGCCCTGGTCCACCACCCGTGCACACGAGTCCCCCAATTCAACGCTGCACTGTTCAACACTGCACTCCAGGAGGCTAGATGCACTTTTCAATACACAGTTGCCATCAGGACTTCTGTATGCAAGGGATGAAATCTGGGAAAGGACTGACGGGACCAGGAGTACAGGAGAGTCCAGCAGAGTCAATAATAAAAAGCCAGAGGTCATTCACAGGTAATCAGTCCACCAGATGAGGTATCCAAGGGAAGAGACTAAGCAGAGTCAGGGGTCACAGGGAAAAACTCAGTCAACAGTATATCTAACAAAATAACACACCAGCAGCAGGTGAGCCCAGCTTAACGCTACAACAGGCACTGATTACTGGGGGCAGATAGGCTATTAAGTCCCAGCAACCAATGGCAGGGGGCAGATAGGCTATTAAGTCCCAGCAACCAATGGTAGTGCAGGATAGAGTCAAAAACTAATCTGATCACTAGTTGCAGCATAACTCCAGTCTCAGAGCAGGGGATGCAGAGAGACTATTCACATCTAAAGGTAAACCGGGGATAACACAAACTACAGAGCAAAGGACTGACAGCTATTTGCTTGATCGCCCTTGCTGTTGTGACGCTATTGAAGGAAATAATCAAGGCTTGCTGACCTGCGGTGGCTTACTACATGAGATTGCTGGCCAGATAATTGCCATTTCTAAAGCACACCTCTGTAATTAATGTATTGGCATTTTATAGCAATATTACTGAGGTTCAGTTATGTTTTATAAACAGGGCCCTAAGCAATGGCCCTTAACGATTGTTTGTGTGACTAATCCCTTTAAACCTGGAGAGCCAAACCTCCTCTATATCATTTTTCTTATATACCCAAGTTATTTTTAGTTACACCCATTTCTATTTATAAATGTTTAAGTACTTGCAAAGCGAGACACTTAAGGCCATGTGGACTATAGCCAGAAAATGTCAGCACAAAGAACATTTTTCATAAGAGTACACTTGTGGTTAGCAGCACCTTGGACTTCCTTGGCCATGGCAGATAGGATTTATAGAACCATTTCAAACATTTGAGAATAATCCTATTTGCTTTTAATAGTCAGATTGTGCAATTGGCACTTTATAATTACCCTGGACATGACATGTTTAATCCTCGGACAGATTAATTGGTTAGGCTTTCCCCAAAACATCTGGATTCAATGTAAAATGGTTTACAAGGAGGAAGCCAACATCCTATTTCTTAATAAAAAGTCCCACTGGGGAACTGGAGTTGTAACACTTGACCCTAATAATATCACAAGCAGCAGTGTTTTATCTGATGGCAGAAGTGTTTATGGTGCACGTTTATGATGCAGATGGGAAATGTAAGAACAATGTCCAATTGTAGCTGAATTCCATATACAGTTTCATTCAGGTACGATAAAATATATGCAGCACACAGCATATAATTACTGGAGCTAAACAAACTATAGCGAAGGCCTGGAAGTTTCCTTACTTAAACTTCAGGGAGATTACAAAACGTGTTTCCTGGATTCCACAAGAATATTACATAGCACAATTAGAAGATACCATGGACAAATTTTATTCCATTTGGTCACCTTGGAGCTGCCAGTCCCCGTCTGAAGACCCTGAGTTGTATTCCTTTAACTTGTCATCTTATATTCTTTTTTGATCCCGTCACCAAAATCTGTTTTTTGTTTTTTTCCCATCTATCCCTACCTCTCTACCACCCCAATATATCCATATTGATCTCCCCATGTATCTTACTTCCCCCTAACAATATCCTCTTGAAGTTAAGACAAATATTTTGAATTCTTTCATTCCACAATACACATATGGTCACTGAATATTTAAAGGTAATAACTCAGGGATAAAATGTCTTTCATATAATATGATTGAACAACGTATCAACTTTCCCATGCGTGTATAAAATCTATTTTCATCCACTTATCTTGTAAAATTAAATATAATTCTATACTATCTGTAACTGTTTTATATACAAATAAACTTGTTTAGGAAAAAAAATATGCAGCTCTGAATATCTGAATGTACTTGGGGCAGGGCAGGGCATTTAAATGTAAAGTGTCAACACTACAAGCAGCCAAAATCAAAATATATATACATACACACACATGTAAAGTTTGAAAATGTGATGCAAGAAAGCCCAAACCCATAGTTGTTTGAGAATAAGTAGAAGGAATAAGTGCCTGCATATGTCATTCATTTAGCTTCCTACATTCTGAACAAGCACCACGCACTAGAAGAAGATTCAGGGATAGATTAGATAGATAGATAGATACAGGAGGGGGAGAGGACACTGCCCAGAAGAGCTTACAATCTAGGAGGTGGGGAAAGTATCACACAATAGGAGGGGTTGGTCTGTAGTGGTGAGAAGTAGTGAGGGTTTTAGAAGACAGCACAAGACGGGTAGGCAAGTTTGAAAATATGGGTGTTGAGGGCTCTTTTAAATGAGCAGTAGGAGCAAGCCGAAGGTCGAGGAAGACCATTCCAGAGAGTCAGGGCAGGAGAAGAGTGAGCAAGTGAATTTATTAGATACCAATGACATCTTTTGACTATCTGTAAGGGTGAAATACTAACCAATGACCACCATGTTACTGTACTGTGATCTGTGGCTATAGTCATTATGGCAGGGGTTCCCTGAAAATTCAAGGGTTTCCCATGATAACAAGGTTGAGAAATGCTGCCCTACACTGTCCAATCACAGGCTGGGTAGGTAATAACTAATAATAAATAAAAGTCTTAGACGCAGTTGCAAATTAAATTTTTTGCTTTTTTGGTTCACATATTTATATATATATCAATATTAGCCATTTGCCTGGTGTTCAGGTTTATTGATCGCGGTCTACCGGTTACATCTTTGTCTAAGCCACTGTTCTTGTGTTTAGTAGTATCCTTTGTGAACTTAATTCTGGACACTATAAACACCCCTTTACAGGGTCTCTCTCTCTCAGGGTCTCTCTCTCCCTCCCCCACTTTTTCTTAGAAGGTCTGTCTCTCTCCCCACTTTTTCTTAAAAGAAGTCATGAACATTGCTTGATGAACATTTTTAAATGGTCCTCACTTAACCACCAGGTTAGGTTCAAACAATGTGGTCATTAAGCGAGGAGCACAGTAGTCAGTCTGCAGAGCTGCGAGCGTGCAGCGCGTCTAACAAGTTCACTGACAACTGTAGACTCATCAGATTGAAGTGGAAGGAGGATGAAACTTAGAAGAATGAAGGGGAGATGCTGCATGGCTGTATATTGTACTGTGTAATCATAGGAGAGCCGGGTAAGTACAGGTAAGTCGTTTACCTGTACAAAAAGTCTCCAATGTTTTAATGTATGGTCTACACACCTGTTTCACCTAGAAATAAATCAGATCCAACACTGTAGGTAGTATATGTGCCAGACAACCATGCTCCTAAACTTTTCTGTAAATTTAAAGCAGGCAATTTCCTCAATATTGCTTCCAATTGCTTCCAACCTCTTGCAAGGCCACCACTGCGGTTTTTAATATAACTAAATGCCCACAGTAGGACTAATAACCCAAGACCATGACCTTTTTCTGCAGTGTCAGATTTTAACAGCAGTTACTAAAGTTACGGTGATGTCAGCCATCTGTTTCTAAGTTATTAAAGGGCTATACATGTCTACCAACTACCCATGGCATCCATCAGATTATAAAAAGAAGGTGGGGCCAACTGACAGTAAAGTGTAGAAATAAACATAGAACTAATAGTAGGTAAACCAAATGGAAACATAACAAAAATGTAAAGAACACCATAAACATGCAATAAAAAAAGAAACATTAGATACATGAACTTCCATAAGTGGATAGCACCACCTAGTGGAAATTTATTGTAACTGATATATGCATATAGGATTTGTTTATTCTTTCCAAAACTCAGTGCTTAACCTAAAAATTGTTTTAAGCTGGGTGGGAAGAAATATTAGGCAGGCAGCCCTTGCATTGTGACCCAACTCTTCAGTAAGCACCCAAAAACAGCCACGTGGTTACTGAAAAGTGCCAGGTAGTGCACCCAGGTAAAAGGGGCTGGGGAGAACACTGCAATACTATTTAGGAATTCTATTGTTGATTAATGACAATTTTAAGGAAAATAAAAACTCAAATTTAATAATTATAAAAAATAACTTAACACACCATATACCATCGTTGCACAATACTATTCTGTAAATTCATGTTAGTACAAATACTTTTCTATTCCAAGCGGCAAAACTTCATGTTAAACAGTCTAAGTTCAATGCAATATGGCAACCTGGGGGAGTTGTGTGCCACTGTTGTAAAAAATGCCCCCCGAAAACTAAATTTCCTGCTTGTGTTTACAGCTCACTTATTTTCTCAGAAGACTGAACTAGGATAATCAAAAAGTCACATTTAGGAATCACCGCAATAGGAATTTCATTATAGGTGAGAAACTACTTTTAATGGATGTAGACACTGCAGCATCCCACATCAGAACACTGATAGTGCACCAAACCAGATCATCCCATTCAGGAATCTGCAATGCAGTTTGTTAAAATCCTTGCAATGAACAGAGATCAATTGCCTTTATAAAACCATTTTCATTTTTCAAGCTGCAAACTATTTATTTATTTTTTTATAAATGTGTACAATCATAAACACATATCATTGAGTAAAATTCTGTGCACAAATAAATGATTTATTGACATTACTCATACAAAAAAGATTTATTATAAGATACACAAGACAAACAATTCTGCTTTTCTGAATGCACGAGTAAAACATGGTCTGAATTCCTGCGCTTGGATTGGAGTGATAGTTGGCAATCATTGGTAATGACTGTCACTTGTTACCGTCTAGAAAAGGACAAATCCCATTTTCCTTTGTATTTATTATTACACAGTATTTATATAGCGCTAACATATTACACAGCGCTGTACAAAGTTCATAGTCATGTCACCAGCTGTCCCTCATAGGGGCTCACAATCTAATGTCCCTTGCTCAGTCATATGTCATTATTACAGTCTAAGGCCAATTTTGGGGGATAGCCAAATAACCTAACTGCATGTTTTTGGAATGTTGAATGAAACCCACACAAACACAGGGAGAACCCGCAAATTCCATGCAGATAGTGTCCTGGCCGAGATTGGAACCTGAGACCTAGAGCTGCAATGGCCACCGTGCGAACCACTGAGCCACTGTGTCACTAAAGTTATTCAGTACCAGCTTTGAGCTATTTAAGAATGTTTCCCCACTGCAAACTCTAGATTGCCCCCGTGCACATAAAATGAAAAAGGACCTTCACCATTCCATTTATTAAATCAGCAATATAAACCTTGCCGATTTTGGCAACTGATTTAACTTCACAAACCATGGTTTATGAGGGGGAAAAAAGCATTTATATTGCTGATTTCATAGATGTGCAAAGATAATTACCATTCTAATTTTATAAACAAACGTTCAAGGGCCCTTTAAGGTGCTCTGTGACATCTATTATGTCCGATTTGTAAATTTGATGGTGGAATGCTTCCAGGCATACCAATGTGCAGTGAAAAAATACAAGCATATAAATACAGCTTCTTGTATTGAAGAAATCATACCTGTGGCATGACTAGTCATTAGTGAAATAGCACATTCATGACTGTACATTAAGAAGGTAGACCTAGCTATATACTGTAAAGCTTTGTTTCAAGCTAGCAACTTATGTTGCCGTTTGGATTTGGGCCAACCACAAAACTCTCCCAAACATCTGCCATGTTTTTTGGTTCTATAGGAACTCAATAACTGTCAGTTTTTATGTCTATCATATCTCTCAATGGTTTTGTATAGCTTATTAACATTGTTACATCAAATCTTACCAATGTAAACATCAGCCGTGGGCCTGTTAGTGTATACAGCAGTGTTTGCATTGGCTGATGGTTTCCTCATAAAATGAATAGAATAAGCAATCCCTATGTATGTAATATTGAGGTAACAGATCCAAACCCTGCCTGCTTTTTACCCTATTTGTCCAGGAATGCTGCCCTCTGTGTAGAATAACCAGCAGAAGTTCCAAAATTTGTGACCAGGCAGGGCTTTATTGCAGAAAGGAAAGGACTATGACCCTTCTGTAATAAGCATCCTTACTTGGCTGATCACTCACTTCAGCTGTAAACTGGATTTGACAGAATGGTAGTTCTGGTATGACAGATGGCAGTGCCTGCAATGGAATAGGGACAGGTGCGTAAAACAGGGTTTATTCCGCTTTAAAGGTACGTAGCAGGCAGTGTATCAATATAAGTTATTACACCATTACATAGAAAGGATCATTTATAATAGGTCAGATTTAAGAATTAATTTGATCTAAGCATTGTGTATATATGTCCCTGTGTTTGTTGGATAGGAGCCTGTGAATAATGTAATGCCCCTGTCATCACTAGCACAAGGAAAATCTGCTTGGATCTTCTGAATCAAGAATTTTTGCCTTGGTTTGGCTAAAGGGACCTCAAACTGAATTGAGGCAAATTCAACCAACACTTCTTGAAATTACCAATGAATGGAATATATATTATATTCTGGAAGGGTTTCAGGTCTTGCAACAAGTTGGTCAGAAAAAAGGTTAGCAGGAATGAAAATCATCTTCTTAATTATCCTAAAAAACAAAATAAAAAAAAAACAGATAAATAAAAACAAGTCAAAGGTTACTGGAATTTTATTTTTTTAAACATTTTAAACAATCTAATTTTTATTAACCTTTTTGTTTTATTGGTTAATGGAAATTGCTTTAATGTACCCCTTGACTTTTTTTTTTTTTTACTGTCCCTGGACCTCCCTGGATTCTGTAGCTTTGACACCTTTACCTAATCTATTACTTGAAGCAGACCTAAACTCAAACTTTTTTTACTTTACATAAAAGAATAGACAACCCTTATATGCACTGCCCCTAAAGTCTTGACTAAATGGGAGCACAGAGCCTCTCAGTATACCCAAGTCACGCATCCCAGGAGACTCTGGCTACTCCTTCTGCGCATGCCCCATCTCAAACATGGGCAGAAGGAGGATTTTACCACTAAGGGGAAAAGGGATGCCAATCTCACGCATGTGCAGTGAAATCAGCATTTACCCCCCCCCCCCCCCCCCCCCCTTTGCATCAGTCTAAGCCACCTAATCTCTCACATGCCCGGTGACAAAGAACGAAGAACTCTAGGACAACACGGGACTGGATCTTGGATAGGTCCAGCGCCATAGGGGGATGAGCATGATTAAAGGCAAGTGTAATTTTATATTTTTTACTTTAGTTCCCCTTTAACTAAGTATACCAGTACAAAAATGTACAGCCCAGTTTAGGTAGGTAGATTAGATAGATCTGAAATGTGAACAGGAGAACCTATCTCATGACTCATAATATCAAAAACAAGCTAATGGCTAAACCCACTAATTATTAT
The DNA here is from genome assembly GCF_032062135.1 of Pyxicephalus adspersus. NCBI lineage: Eukaryota > Metazoa > Chordata > Amphibia > Anura > Pyxicephalidae > Pyxicephalus > Pyxicephalus adspersus. The sequence continues at coordinate 148,435,253 of NC_092859.1, forward strand.
TATGCAGTATGTATATAGTGCTGACATATTATGCAGTGATGTACAAAGTCCATAATAATGTCACTAGCTGTTCCTCAAAGGGGCTCACAATCTTATGTCCCTACCTCAGTCATATGTTAATGTCTTTATGCATGTTATTCTTTATTACAATCTAAGGTCAATTTTGGGGAAAAGCCAATTACCTAGCTTCATGTTTTTGGATTGTGGGAGGAAACGAGAGTACCCAGAGGAAATCCACACAAACATGGGGAAAACCGGCAAACTCTATGCAGTTTCTAGAATCTGTCCAAAAGGATCACTACTACTTTCAAAGTGCAATTATCTCATGTCTTCCTTTCCATGACCTAAAGTAGCACTCTTTCCCTCTCTACAGAATTGTAGTACCTAAGATCCCATTTTTCCACCAGCTCTACCTGCTACCCTTTATTTAAATCCAGCAGCATCTGTATAGCCTGACTCAAACAGTGAAGGGGTAGGCAGACAGGCTGATTTAAACTGATCCATAGAAGTTATTGGAGGTTTCATGCACAGGAGCTGCTTAATGTAAGCATATAGAAGAAGCTGCAGCTGCCTGGAAACACCAGTGATCTCAGTTAGTACAAATGTATGAAGATGGAGGGTGGTAAATATGATAAAATGTACTTGATGCACAGTTATATTGTTACTGGTGTGCCTGTAAAGATATCATATATACCACAACCAAGGTTTGTTTGTACCAAAGTACAAAGGGTGCAATCACATATACAGGCAGTCCCGGGTTAACAACACACAACATACGGACGCCTTCTAGATACCTACAGGGCTTCCCTGCTCGCTGAAGGCTTAAAGGGGAGAGGGGGGCGGTTTACATGACTTGCAGAAGAAGTCTTTTGATAAACACAGCTGAAGTTGTGGGTGATCTTAAGAGTGGAGCTGATTAGTAACTAACATCTTGTAACGCTTTAACGACCAAGACTTACAGCTATGTTCACACGTGCAATAAATATCGTTAGAAAGATCTTTCAGGATCCTTTCCAATGACCAACGACTGTACGATGCATGAATGAGTGCTGTAAATACGGCACTGTTCTGCTCTATGAAGAGGGGAGGGGGAGAACGACAGAGTGGCACCCCACTGCACTACCTCTCTCCTGCATTATGATCGTTCGTCGTCCATGGATCCGCCAGGACAGTCGTTCCAACGATGGACGACAAGCGGTGTACACATGGCAGATTCTCATCTGATATTGGTACTAAGCTAATTATCAGACGAGAACAACTGCACGTGTGTACCTAGCCAAACTCTGCAGTTGTTTTTTTTTTTTTTGCATATCAAAGCACAGCTTGCTCCAGAAGTTTTTGAATGTCTAGGCTCCATAAAGTTTTTTTATTTTTTTTTTGCTTTGTTTGTGATTAACTCACAGTGGGGATTTTATACAGTAATTGACACCACACTGCCAAGTATGTTGATACAAACATCTGTCCTAATTGAATTTATTAAAAAAAAAAAAGAAAAAAAAAAAAAAAAAAAAAAAACCCCTATCTGCAGCATTTTGACCAGTGTAGATTATCTTTGGGCTTGGGTCATCAAAATCAGCTTGACATTAGTTTTGCTTTGCGATCCTTTAAAAATTCATTTACAGGTGCATATGATCTGTATTTGGCCAGCTTGGAGCACTTCTAGGGGTATGCAAAACACATTCTAAACAAAAGCTTGTCCCCCCAAACCTGCAATCAATCATAAAAGGTCAGATTTACATCCGGCAGTGGCCTTAAGTTTCAAAATGAAGCAGCTCTGCCAAGTGGAGTTCCAATGCTCAGATTACTCTATTATGCAAATCCTGACACCTACCTCTACCTAGAACAAGGGCATGCCCACTTCTTGCTCCAAAGACATTTAATATCAATGTGGGTAACCTTACTGACCAGTAGAGCGATTAAAAAAGTGGTAGGAACAAGGAAGAAAGTCAAGTTTAATAAATCATCCCTTGTTTTGCTCCTCAGGCAGATGAAGGGTTCTGCTAGGTTCCAAATACCTAGTGTCCCCATGGTTCCTGTACAATTGTATAAATGTCAGCATAGGTATGTTTTAAGGCTGCTCATTGTAATCAGCATTGAGAAATGTCATACCCATTCATCATCTTCTGCACCATCCCCTTGCCCCCGAGGCTCAAGAGCAGGTGCGCTGCTGCAGGATTTGTTGGCCATTATGTTATCTGTCCATGATGCTCCAGTTTGAGAATCTCCAGCAAAATTGCACTTTGTCACCGTTCCACTGTCAAGTTTCGCTATAGAAACTAGAAAGAATACAACACAAAAATTAGTCATAGTGGAGGTTATAATGTAGTACACAACACTATCCATATTCATTTACATACCACTACTCACTGCTTCTACAAACAATATTCAGGGGATTACAATATGCTGTCAACAGGACACACAATGAGCACAAATACCTTGTTTGCATTACAGTATAATATGCTGCAAGTAGGATTTATGTTGTCTTCTCCAACTTATTATTGTATCTCACTATATTTCTAAGGATTTGGTGGCAGCCTGATGACGTTTCCTGACTAGTGATTGAGTGTACAGAATATGAAAATAAAAATGAGGAGCATGCTGCAACAAATCAGTATTCACCTTTCAGTGAACAGATGAGGCAGATTTGTTCACAAACAATATCAGCCAATCATTTTTTACATTCATTTTATAAAAAGAAAATCTATTCTAGGCTCATTAACGTTTCTACAATTTTAGCAAATCAGCAACTAAATTAAGTTGCTGATTTGCTAAAACCATCCACATGATATAACCATCCACAACCAACCATTTGCTAAAACCATCCACATGATATAAAACACACTATGATTTATCAAGGCCAGGTCACCATTTTCATTGGCAGTTCTGATGCCCATGTGCCCTTTGTAGGTTTTTCCAGATATATACAAGGGTTAGCATAGGCAACCCAGCTGCTCTGTGACTACGCAGCCTCATATGCAAACATCACATATCAAATTGTGATGTTTCCTAACATTTCTCCTATGGCCAACATTACAGGTGAAGTTTTATCTGCCAATATTTAAACCCCACCTCATCAAAATTACTAAATAAAATAAAAAATAAAAAAACACACACACCTATTTTTAGTATACAACTAATTTTAGATCTAGTGACATCCCTGGTTGTCGTGCTTATATCTATGGAAGGCAGGCAGATTGTGTTGGCATAGTAGGGGCTGGCATGGTGCTGTACATAGCTTCCTAGAAAATAGAAGGCTATGGCAATGTTCACATGTGATGCAATCTATCTGGATATCCTCCAGCCATGATATAAGAGGAGCTCTGACTCTCTGAAGCTTCTAATGCACAGGGTGAGAAGGCAGGAGCAAGTGAAATCAGTGCAAATAATTTCAGAACAATGGAGGAGGCTGTAGAATTGTGTAAAACTCAACAGAAGGCTAGAGGACAGCTTTAAGTTGCTGGGGAAATTTATGCTACAGTAGCTTTCCTGTATGTTTACACAAGATGGGTTGGTCCCCCCAAATGCATTATGAGCTTTGGGCACATGTGACTATTTTCAGAAGTTTGTCTCCTGACCACTTTTGGTAGGCAGGCAGCACAGGGGTTCAGTGGTTAGCACTCTTGCGCTTGCAGCGCCGGGTCCCAGGTGTGAATCTCAGCCAGGACACTATCTGCATGGAGTTTGCAGGTTCTCCCTGTGCTGGGTTTCCCCTGGGTAGTCCGGTTTCCTCCCACATTCCAAAAACAAGCAGTTAGGTTAATTGGCTCCCCCCCCAAAAAAATGTTAATGACGTATGACTATGGTAGGGACATTAGATTGTGAGCCCCTTTAAGGGACATCTAGTGGACTATGGACTTTGTACAGTGCTGCGTGATATGTTGCCGCTATATATAATACTGTGTAATAATAATATTAATAGGTACCAACCACTAGATACTGGGAACACCCCACAAGTCCTTCTGTTTTGGAGATGTCCTGACCCAGATTTCTAGCCATAACAATTCAGCCCAACCACCACATCACCTTCACAAACTGGGCTATGTCCCACTCCATGACAGGAGCCTCTTTAGGAGATGATCAATGTTATATACTTCACCTGTCAGAGGTTTTAATGTTTTGGCAGATCGGTGCACATGGGAAATCTTATCTTACAAATCTGTTTAGCCAATATTGTAAACCTATTATCTTTGTAATCCTGGAAGTAACAACTGGAACCTTTCTTCTAGATAATGGACTCAAAGTTTTGAAGTCTTTGGATAACATAGGAGCCATGTTTATGTGCTCAACTGTGCCCAAGATCACTGCAAATAGCAAAAATAAAATACTTACACAAAAATGGTCCATCGCCAATGGTCTTCACACGTAACTGTTCCCCGATTTCCAGTTCGGTCTTCTCCATCTCGGCTTCTGGGAGCCAAAAGGCCACAGAGTCTTTGGGAAGGAATTTTTCACTGATTCTTGTCAGTTCTTCTTTGTTGATAAGACTTTTCAGCTCCTCTACTGAGAGTTTGTCGGTTTCTCCTTTTGCTTCCACCTCTGGTGACAAAGTAATGAAATGTATCAGCACTTTCCCCAGAACTTTTTTATGCTGGGTGAGAAGAATATGTAAGTGGATGGGGGCTCCTATATTGTAACCACATAAAAACTGCCGGGTGTTAGCTGAAAGCGCCGGGTGATGCGTCCAGCTAAATGGGGCTGGAGAAAACACTGAAATCCCTTCTATGTCTGGCATAGTGGTTCTTCATGGGAACAATTTGAAATTTGAAAGGAGAGGAAAGTATAATAGGGGTGTGTGTGGTTGACAGGGCCTTCCAACAACTTTCCATGGATTAATTTTAGAGTTAGATCTTATCTGGATGATGGGCTTCTTTATGAATGGTGTGTTTATTGTTTGAGCATGTGCCTGTCCTAAACATAGAACATGTGCTTTAGCAGCAAACATCAGGAGGCAGGGGTGTAGCCCTCACTTCTTTTTGAGAATGGGCACGTGTGCCCACTTATTTTGCAAAGAATTCTTTGGTGGGGTCAGGCAGGGGGGGCAAGTTAAAATGCAGGCATTCCCCACAAGGAGAATATTTATTTTTGGTATAAATTATTGAAGCTCACTGAATAAAAATTCAGACACTGCAGATTTTCTCATTACAGCGCTGAAATTGAATCTACAGGCAGAGCCTTCCATTGAACTAGGTAAGGCAAGCATGAATTATATCAGAGAACACAGAAAGGTAGGAATATGGGGAAGTGTGTAAAATCTTTGTAATACATGTTCTATTATCTTGTGTATTTTCAGAAAGTACACAAGTTGTCACTGTAACATTTTTACCTTCCTAGATAAGTCTACCACCAAGAAAGGTTTCTAATTTGTTTACTTATCGCTGCTAAATTGGTATTGCTGACATTTACTTGGAGACTCTGTATCATCATGACTCCAATTCCTTAGCTAGGCTTAGTTCAGTCTTTAGGTTACAGCAGCCTTTCTTGACCTTTTTATTATGGGGGAACCCTTGAAATAATTTTTAGGGAAACCCTTCTATAATTACTATATCAACAGCACAAAGTGCATTAATGTAGTGGCCAGTGGGAAGGTCATTGGTGTCAATTAAACTGCCCTGAGAATTGCTCATTGCTCAAGGAACCCCTAGCAACCCTTGGAGGAATCCTAGGATTCCACAGAACCCTGGTTAAGTTAGAGGGTTTATTTCTGGTGGTTGAGCAGCCCATCTGGAAACTATCAATCCGGAAGTTTCTAGTTCTAAAAACACCATGACAGTAAGGAGATTTCTACCTTCAGAAAATAAGAACTACAAATGTAACACCTACTGTAAGAAGACATGAGGTAGCCGGTGTTAACTTTCTTTGTGTCGCTAAAGTTGGGCTCAATTTCATTTCCTTTACTATCATATTTCCGCCGATGTATCCTGCCAGGTTTCAGATAGACAATGTACCACCGTTCCTAGAAATTAAAAATGAAAATATTTCCATTTTCAGATATAATCAGCTCAATACATTTCTGATGCATTAATACAACAAGCAATCTTCAGCATGTAAATACCAATTTCCCGCCTGCACGATGCAGAGAGGAATCTTTATTTTGTGTGAATGCATTGGTATCTCAGCAGTGGTGCAATCTGCCTCATCTCTTTAGCTTTAGTGTGCAAAGTTCAAGCTCCCTGACTGGAAAGCAGGGCAGTCTGACCACCACATAAATACCACGGTCCAATGTAAATTGCTTGCATTAAAGCAGACCTACACCCTGTGACACTCGCCTGTCCCTGATCTATTGCAGGGTGCTGTCATTTACTTCCTCCTTATTATCTTCAGCTATCTTGATTGGGCGGGGTGATGTAACTCCCGAGCACCTGTGTGGGAATTCATTCAGTGCCAGCGACCTCAGGTGAAGCTGGGATGTATCAGGCAACCAATGCCAAGCTACGCATGTACAACTCCACAATGTTAACAGCTCCACGGAGCTATCAGACAGGTAAGAATGCTTATTGCAGAAGGGACATCACCTGCTCCTGATCATAGATTTTTAAAGTGGAGCTTTAGTTCCCTTTTTAAGTTTAACTGGGTTAAATGATTAATTTCATACAATGCAATGCAATCTGTCAACAGCCTTAACACAACAGTTTTTGTTTTCCTAAGCTCCCCAATGCCTGCTCTCCTGCTGTGCACTGTGGTTCCTTCTGCCAGCTGCTTGTGCTGTAGTACTTTGGGGACTGGTGAAGGAAACCACAGAGCACAGCAGGGGAATGCCAGCATCGAAAATTCAAGAGGATTCTAATGCAGAAAGAAAGTTTCTTTCAACCCAAAGGAGCTCAGCAGGGAAAGGGAACCATTAAAAATAATTGTCTATATTTCAACTTTTTAAATTAAAATTACCCTAAAACATAAGTTTTGCTTAAATCTGCCGCAGAAAAATGTTATGTATTATCTTTAGTGAAGTTTTTAATCCTTGTGCACTAAATCAGTTTTCACAGAGGGTGTCTTATTAGCGAACCAGACGGCAATGTTTTGTTCAAAACCGACAGCCTCCATCAAACACTTCGATGGACCGGCTGCCAAAATCCTTCCCTGGATGTCTTCTGAGACGAAGAGGCGTTCTTACGATCAACAAAGTAAACAGACATATGCACTGCAAGAATGACGTTATCTGAAATGTGAAAATCCATCTGCTTCCATTCACACTCGGTTGTATCTGCCTTGGAAATCGCATTTGTCTGTCGTTGCTTTCATTGAAACCTTGCTTGCCAGATTGAACCTGTGGAGTCCTAAAACATAGCAGGATGTCTGATCTTCACTTGCTGGAAGACAGTTTACACAAGTTGTTTTGCAAGGCTCAGAGATTATATTTTTATCTCTGGACAGAAACTAGGCTGAAGCCATCTCTGATTGGATCAGTGAAATCCTGGTCCTGTTGGGTATCGGATGTTCCAGAAGTCAAAGCATTAGGTTATTTCTACCACATATAAAGAAAGGGCCAATAAAGAGGCGAATAATCAGTAGACAGGTATTAACTAACACCAGGCAGATATAAATTACTTCTTGCTGCAGATCCACATGCTGGTTTGAATATCATGGAGATGTAATTGAGGTTCATATAAGACAACAGGATACCTGTACTAGAAATGGAATTGCACACAAATCCCCCTGGCATGGTCCATGTTAATAAACTCCCCTGCTAGTTTTAGATAGAAGTTACAAGTACGCTGTACAGCCACTAAAATATGTTAATTTCCTATTAAAAGCTTTGGGTTGCCCTGCAGCCTAGATATCTCTTCTTCCAACTAAAAAATCAAGCTAATGCTATAACTCTACAAATTCCAAGCCAATTCCATGCCACCAGGTGCATTATGGCTTTTCCCTGTGGCCCCTTCCGTGCAGAATGCCCCATGGAAACAGTTCCATGAAAAGCCACCAGAGAAGATTGTTGTCTGATATCAGCTCTGAGGCGATTATTGGACGAGAATCATCTGATGTAGCCTAACACAGAGACCGGTAAGGGGATGGGGGGCATAAGCCCGTCCTCAATAAAAGCAGACTGTATATGTTTCTATCCTATTAGAGCCTTGGTGTAAAGGGGGAATAAACCCAAGCAAGTCCACACTGCTCCAATGCTGAAATCAAACGAGGAACTTGGTTTACCAAAGCAAACATCAGCGCAAAACCACACTGGGGTCCAGAATTGAACCTCGGCCAGGACACCATCTGTGTGTAGTTTTTATGTTTCCCTTATGTTTGCATGGGTTTCATCGGGTTTCCTCTGAATTCACAAAAACATAATGGCAGGTTATTGGCTTCCCACAAAAATAGACCTTAGACTGTAATAAAGACAATTGACTTTGGTAGGGACATTAGTTTGTGAGCCCCTTTGAGGGACAGCTAGTGACATGACTATGGACTTTGCACAATGCTGCGTAATATGTTACATTGTTTTTATATGTACACACATATTTTACAATTGATGTACATTTCCCCATGTTCGATCTCATTAAAGATCAAACAAATACACAGGAATACCTTGATTCACCAGAAATGCACTCACCTCCAAGATTGTCATTGGCTGACAACACTCTGCGTTTTTATGAGCCGAGTGATGTCAGCTCTGTTCAGTATTCTTCTACTAAACTAATCAACCCATTGTATTTTTGTAGGTAAAAAAAGACAGGAATATGAATACAGGCATCCAGCTCTATAAAACATTATATTAAAAGTTTAAAAGACATAGTAAAGTCAAAGAATGCATAAAGTATTCTTATAACAATAAACTGGTCAAGGGATAGAGTGCCCAAATCGTATCAACCAACATACCAATCTATACATCCAAGTCTCCTAAATCAGTGGTCGACAACCTTTACGACCTCACAGACCACTAAATTCACCGAACTAGGACCGGGCATGTGCCGTCATAATGCCAGAACCCGCCCACTCTCCCATCTCAGGCTCAGACCTGCTTGCTAAATTCTGGGGGTGGGGGGGTTGCAATACTGTCCCCCCAGGATGTTTAGCAAGCAGGTCTGAGCCTGCGATAGGAGTGGGGGGCGGGTTGTGTCCATATGGGGGACACATCCACGGTCCACCAGTTGGTAACCACTGTCAAGGATCACAGACAATCAAGAACTGGTAATGTCGTGGTCAAATACAAAACTTACAATGTGTTATGCAGAGCTAGTTGGCTTCATCAGGAATAATAAAGTGGAGGGTTATGTTGACGAGTCATATATATATATATATATATATACACACATATACACACACAGAAGCAGATACCCCAACAAAAGCACTGCTGGAGTCGCTGGCCCGTTGCCCTGGTGGGATAAACATATGATTTGTACACTGACACCGGCCTGATTTGAGGAGGGGGCACCTTTCCCTTGATCAATTTATTAAAATAAGAATACTTTATTCATTCTATGTTCTATGTCTACTTATCTATGTCTTAAAACGTCTAACATTGCGACCAGGCAGTTGGTTATAGTAGAAAGGGTCAGGCGACGTCCCCTCTGCAAAAACTATTCTTACCTTGCCTGATCAGTGCCCAGCTGTAAAAATTTTTTAGTTGCCATGATTACCGGCAATCCCGGCTTCCTTGCGCGTGCCAGAAATAAAGATCGCCTTCAGGAAGAAAGGAAGGCAGAAACGGCAGCGGCCTGTGATGGAGTAATTGCAGGTTTAGCTCCACTTTAAATATAATAGGAGAGTACTTAAATAAATATACGAGAGTATAAATAGAGGAGTACTTTATGCATGCTTTATATAACTTTTCCATGTCTTTTAAACCAATAATATAATAAAGTTTTTTTACATAATAGAAGAATATGTTTTTCTTCAATATCTTGTAGAACTGGATGCCTGTAAAGTCCCATTATCCCAGGCCATTTTCTACACATTGTACTACGGAGGTGGCATCATTTACTTTACACATCTATTGGATTTATCTAGTTTGGAGTGTAGGCACCAATTGACCTGCAGTCCCAAGATAAAAAATGGGAGGGAAGGACCAGACCTAAAAAGCGGGAACCAAAAATTTAAAAAAAACTCACTTTTTTCTTCCAAAAGATCCCTCGATCCCTGCTGAGGTTTAGTGGATTGGGTCCCATGCCATCCAGCTATCAGTCTTCGTCCCGGCGCAGAGGAAGTGCTGGGCGCAGCTATCTTTCCTCTTCTTCTTGCATTTACCTATGACACCTGATCCCACACTGCGCAGGCGTAAGATCAGGTGACACTGCGCAGGCGTAAGATCAGGTGACATAGCCACATGAGAGTCGAACTCACGTATGTGCAATTTTTTCCCCATTGAAAAAGAAACTCCTGATCAGTCATGCTAGGAAAAAGCAGACAGAAGCCTCCTGGGATGCCTCCTCGTATTTATCCTAGAAAGACCCTGCGTTTTTTCTAAAGACAGAAGGGGCGTCGCTTTTTTTTTTTTTTATAGGGTATATAAAAAAAGGTAGATTTTACTATACATATAAGTGTTGTCCACGCTTTATTGTAAAAATTTTAGTTTAGGTCCGCTTTAAGAAAACACAGGAAGTGTGCAAAGGACAGCTCTGAATTCCCCACACAAGCTCCGTGTAGTGCAGAGCTTGGCTAGCGTAGGCGTTGCATCATCATTAAGCATGCAATGGCCGAAGAAAATCCCTGTCTTCATGGTGGAGCCGGTAGCGAAGAGGACACCTTCTGAGGATACAGTGATGACAGATCTTTAACCACTGCAGGGCTGCTGCACATAAATAAGCATGCGCCACAGTATCCTGGCAACCGATGCCGAGCTGTGCAAAAAAATTTGGGCACCTGGGCAGCAATCAGGTAGGGGATCATGGCAGAAGCTCAGCACCCACCAATGAGTTAATTTGCTCTTTCAGCTGATTTATCACCATTACTCCTCACCTTCTTCCCTTTGGAATCTGTGATAACGTGGCGGGAGAAATCCACCAAGGTTCCTTCCAGCAGCACTCCTTGTCCACTATGGAGAAAGAAAAAAAAAAAAAAAAATCAGTGTTAGTATAAGAGTGCTGGGGGGGGGGAAAGCATTGTATGCATTCCACTGCATATCCAGCCAAGGGGGGGGGGGGGTCTGATATAAGAAAGCAAAGTCCTGTCCCTAGCAATATGGCCGCCTCCACACAGAGACACATGGCATGGTAAATTACCAATGGAAAATAAATCAGCTGCATGAATGACTAGTCCTCAGCTTGCTTTTTATGAAAATAACATTTCAATGATTTACTTCCAAAGCCCGCGTACAGGAGTCCCCATTATCGCTTCTAATCAGTCTGCATTCTCCACAGTAACCACTAGATGGTGCTGTCTCCTCTGCTCCAATGACAGTCAGTTATATTTTTTTTGCTGAAGCCCAGTATGTCATGGACACGCCCCCTGGTGGTTGTATTTATTAATAATATTATCACAACACCCTGGCAAAATATAGGAAAGGTTTGCTGGCGTATACAAGGCCTTAGAAGGTGAAAATAGCCCATTAGACTCATTCACTCTATAGGAATGTGGTGCATTTAATTACCAAGCATGTATTGCCATTTGTATTACGTGGCAGTGCATTTGGGGTGCCACTAACAATGAATAGCAGCCCAATGCATGGATATAACAGCACACCAATATGCAGAACTTATACAGCAGCAGTGCACAGGGTTTGGGGCGGTGTGGGCTGAGCTACAGGGCTACTAGAACGGGGTGACAGGACCGTACAGGTTCCCCTTCCAGTCATACCGCTGAAACACCGCCGGATCCCAGGCCCCGGACACCCTCTCATCGTGCACCGGCTTGTTTTGCAGAGCTTTATCGTGATATATCCGACTCATTGCGACAGCCGCTCACCACAGCAACACCTAGCCTGGAAAGATCCAACAAGCGACTGCCAGGGGGAGAGCGAAGATATAAGACTTTCTCAGTGGACACTGATTTTAGCTAATCATAAAAGAAAAATGTGCCCCTTCCTCTTATTTCCTCTCCACGGTCTGACTTTATGAAGAGAGTAAAAAAGCAGGACATGTACTCCCCCTTCCCAGGAATGGGATGGTATGATCCGCCCAGATCTTTCCCGCCTCCTCCCTGGAGAACGTTTACCTCAGAGTTCTGCAGATCTTTGTTTGAGCAAATTTAGATAAATGTAATAAAAAGGAATCTGTGAAAATAATGATTAGAATAATAAAAGTGATTTATTAAAACTATTTGTGACACTTCAATTACAATACATTGGGAACAATGGCTGATTCTTGGATCTCTTTGTAGTTCTCTTCATTAGCTTCCAATTCACCTTAGAATCAAATTCAAGCTCCTGTGCTTTGCCTTCAAATCTCTTCACAGTTCTTGTCCCACTTACCTTTCTGACCTGATAGAAAAATACTCCACTAGCTTCTCTTCTCTTTTTCCATGACCTACTAATGACTTCCTCTCTCATAACCTCATCACACTCACGACTCCAAGACTTTTCCAGAGCTGCCCCGACTCTCTGGAATAGTCATCCTCGTCCTATTTAGCTTGTTCCTGCTTTCTGCTCATTTAAAATGCCTAAAAGTCACTCAAAACCCATCTTTTCAAACTTGCCCACCGCCTTCCTCTCTTAAAACCCTCACAACTTCCCACCATTCCATATCCCCCTCCTATTGTGTGTTACTTCACCCATCTCTTAGATTGTAAGTTCTGCGGGGCAGGATCCTCTCCTCCTCCTGTGTCACTGTCTGTATCTGTCTGTCATTTACCCCCCTATTTAATGTACAGTGCTGTGTAATATGTTGGCTCTTTATAAATCCAGTTTATTATTATTAATAATAATAATAATAATAAAGAGCACCTGTTACTATTATTCATTGTATTAAAAAGCATTTTGTATGTAAAGCAAGTCCTCATTCCTCACTAATATCAGTCATATTTAGCATTTAACACCATTAAGAAAAAACTCTTTGTAAAAGGTAAAACCACCACCAAGACCCCCTGAGTAGCACTGAAATCAATAAGAGCGGGTGAAAGCTCACCACTTGCCGTGGTGATTTAGTGATCCTTAGCTGAACTGCATCCATAGACTTGAAGGTGAATGGTTTCCAGATGCTTGGAAAGGGGTTTAAAATAATTTTGGAGGTCAAATAATGTATATTGTTCCATATACCCTGCCATTTGTGCAACATAAATACAATAAGTATAATACAAGCCGTTGAAACACTATTGATAAATACCAAAAAATGCCCATAACAACCTCCTGTACCCACTATAAGGTGTTGAAATTGGGCACCCGGGAGCGGTAAACACATACAATTAACCTCCCTAGCGGTAACCCCGAGAGTGACTCGGGGTAGAAAAAAGTTGCTACAAGTGGTAACCCCGAGCCACTCTCGGGGTTGGAACACCTAGGGAAGGTTAGTAAATAGAACGCTTACCTGATCCGCCGGGGTCCCGCACCGCCCAGCGCCGCGATCTCCGTCTTCTTTCTTCTTCCTGCTTCTGCATCCGATGGGTCACCGGGGGAGTTCCCGGTGACGTCGGCGCGTGTGTACATCCCAGCCGGGCGGGGCGAGAAATTCAAAATAAATACATTGGATTTTTATGTGTTAAAGGAGTACATTGTTTTCAAGAACATTTATTTTACAGTATGTATAATACTATGAGTATAATATGTATTTTTTTTTTTATTTACTTTTTTTTTTTTAATATATAGTTTTTTCAATTTATTCATTTTATTGTTTTTAAATGATTTTGTGTTTCAAACTTTATTATACTCATACTATTTATATTATACTGTAAAATAAATCTTCATGAAAAACAAAGTACCGCTTTTAGACATATAAAACTGGAAAGAAATGAACCGCTAGGGAGGTTAACGTTCCACCTAAACATGGCCTAACAGGCTGCTATGCACCATCGTTGGCTGGCAACGGGCCATTTATTTTCACTTTCCTATGGCTCCACCAGGCCAAAGCTTCATGACGTGTCTCCATCACAATTCTCCATTCCTGTGGTTTCAGGTCCCCGGTTTCAGTTTTCGCCTGGGGGCAATATAATGAGCAGGTTTAGTTACCTCAGCCTATTGTAAGGTTGGGGGTCACCCCCTTGCAAAAAGTTGTAGATAGTGAATGTCAGCTTTAAGTAGGCCTTTATATATTGAATGCACTAGCATTGTATAGGAATGGACAATAAAATGGCCCTGCAGACACAGTGCTCATGCATGAAAGCTGCGTTGCCTTAATACAAAGTAAATAGCGCTACAACACATGAAAGTAACGTGCTTTGCCATAACACATTTGTTGACGTGCACCATACAACAATGGGCCTGATCGCAATGAAATATTTCAGGCTTAATTTTTGTGACTCCTGCAGCTTCTTTGTAGTCTCTCCCTATCTACATGTACTTGTTCCAGCAATGGTTGCATGGCATTTCCCAGGCCAGGTTTCCTGATGGTGACAACAGTCTCTGTGTAATAAATATTGAAATAGCTGTGCAATGATCCTTTAATTACAATAAGGAAACTGTATAGAAACTTTTCATAGGATGGAGTTTTGTGATTTGCTTAACATTCACCTGACATCCCACTGTGGCATGCCAACGTAATCTGCCATTATGTCCTGTGCTTAGAGAAATTGACAACAAGACAGTAAGTGAAAAAATTGTGAAGGAAGAAATGTTTTTTATTGAAAGATCCTTCATATCATGAAGTCCCAGGTATCATTCTCATTCTTTGCTGCCAGCTTTTGTGTGTAGCAGCGGGGGACGTCAATGAAAAGTATGGGCTTTTAGTACTTCATGTGCCGGCCCCAGAAGGTCCCTTTCTGATGCTCTGACATATACTTATGACAATTGTTATCCCAAGGCTTTAATGTGCTATGGTGAAGCATAGTTTAGCATCTCACAGGAAGCCTACCAGCATGCTCCGAAAAATGTCTAAATCCTACAATTGTTCTATCAGTAGGTCCACGATGAGGGCAGAATGTTCGGGGTCTGTAGAAACCCTAGAAAAATATTTTACTCCAGTGAGCCTTTAAAGCCGACCTAAACTCAAAATTTTTACTTTACATAAAAGGGTAGACAACCCTTTTTATTTAAAGTAAAGAGTTTTTTTTAAGTGCAACACCCTTTTTTTTAAAAAAACTTTACGCATCCCAAGAGGCTCTTGGCTGCTCCTTCTGCGTATGCGTATGCGCAGAAGAAGTCCTTTTAATAACCCCCTTAGCGTTCTAATTCTGTCTGTATTTCCACGCAAAAAGCGTTACATTGTTTGGCATGGAAATTCATTTTACATTGTGGGTCTATAATTCCTAGGCATAACTCACCAAAATATGTCCAATATTTCTTAAATTTATTAATAAACTTTAAATAAAAAAACACAAAAATCTGTTCTTACATAAAATAAAAAAATAGTTAAAAATGTAATATAACTGTACAGTAGCATGTATAATATATATATATATAATATAATTATATATATATTATATATGAAAATTTCTTTTTATTGGACTCCATACAGCTATTTTGTATTGAATCCAATACAAAATTATTTGAATTTCCCGCTGCTCCTCCTGCCCCCACTGACGCATGCACCAACGTCACCGGAAAACCCCAGAGATCGTCTCTGCAGACGCCGGGAGAAGATCGAAAAAAGAAGACGTGTCCGGAGGAGCTGCAGGGACCAGCAGGACAGCAATGTTCCCCAGTATCGATATAATTTTTTTTCATGTTTTAAGCGAGTGTGACTCGGGATTACCGCTTTTTGCATGGAAAATCCACCCCGAGTCACACTTGGGATTACCGCTAGGGGGGTTATTGTAAGAAAGAATTGCCAATCTCACACATGCGCAGTTAGTTTGGCAAACTTTTTCCCCATCTACGTCACCCAATATGGCGCCTGGGCAGTGTGAGATCAAGAGAGGCAGGAAGAAGAACTTTGAAAGAAGAGAGAAAAAGATGTCGGCGCCCAGGTGCTTCCTCTGGCCGGGCCAAAGAAGGATTCCAGGGCGACGCGGAACCCAAACAAAGAAACCATACCTAAAGGTAAGTGTGTTTTTTTTTAGTTTAGTTCCGATTTAACATAAAGGGCTATAAAAGGGTGGGGAGGGCCCCAGGTATCCTCTTCCCTAATCGCATGAGTTATGCAAAGTATATGGAGCATTCTAGACTCACCAGGATTATGATTTTGACACACTTTTTCTAGTTAGTGTAGTAGTCCGATATTACACTTAGAATGCACAGTGCCAGGTTTCCCTTCGAGGATAATCCCTACCTGTCCAAGTAGTGGTGAGTAATATTCTGCACGTGGTGGGGAAAATTCGGGGTTTTGAGAAAGGCAGAATGCCAAGGGACACCTGGATAAGGGTATGAAGGAACATCAGGAGCCCCATTGCTGAACTGCCAGTCTCTGGGTGAGCAGAGCAGCTTTTTTTTCCTATTTCCTTGATCACTCCCAATGATTTTAGAAGGCAGGATTTTTGCAACGGCTGCATGCATAGGGTGACGGGAATGCTTCTTGACCTTCAGGAATAATGTAGGTTGGGGGCTTTTTTGAGATATTGTTCAGTTAGTTTTTCTTTCATACAAAAACGCAAATCGACAAGCAGGTTTTTTTGTCAAAGATAAATAGCCTAAATTTTACATCTTCCAAAAGTATTTACAATCATACAATGTTTGGTTACATGGAAAATCATTGAGGTGTGGCCTCGTTATTTGAGGTCCAAAACCTTCTTACTAGACACAGATCACCTACTTTAGGGTTTGATTGTCTGAAAAGATACCGTGATGATTATGTAAGCAATGTATGCGAAGAACACCAATGAACAAGGACATTCGCATGCAGCTTTAATACCCGACGCGTTTCCCCCGTTGTAGGCTCCCTCAGGGGTAGCTGTGCACTTTATGTGAGGGTTTTTCATACAGTTTAGGTATATTTATAAAACATAGAGAAATGTTACTGTGATGTCATATTGCACTGTAAATTACACATTTATATTATATACAAAATAGTAGGATTTAGTGGGATATGTATATAGGTACATCTAAATTACACCAACAGTTCAAATATGTGCACATATAAAGCAGACATAAATCAACTTGTCTAATATCCGTAAGCAAGTTAGGTATCTGTATTTGTAATTAGTAGATTTGGTATTGGTGTGGTGGTTGAAGTATAGTTGTTTAGTGGTGACTCCTAATAAGTATATTTTTATGGTATTTAAAAGAAAGGGAAAAAATATTTTTTTGAGTTCTAGAAACTTAGAACAAAAAAATGGCTCATCTGTGATGTTTTTAAAGGGTGACAGTTCCTTGCTTATATGATTATCTACACATAGAAAAAAAAGTAATTCTAGTTTAGAATGTATCCTGAGTTTATAATATAGAGAATAAGGACAGGTTTCTGCATCTTATATTGGTAATTATTAATAAATAGAACTACTAGATGTATTAAAATTCGATAATTACCTGGTAGCAGAGAAATGTATAGTGCCAATTGGGGCTGCTGCCGCAGCTTGCCAAGCAGAAATGACACATGAACTCGTCATCATGAGATGCATAAACCTGTCCTTATATTTGCACTATTTGACACTAAAGGTACGCCTATATACTACTCTATTTTAGAGAGTTCAAAAAATCCATGATCCCTCTTTCTTTATTGTGTCATTTTTGTTTGGCAAGCTGCAATGGCAGCCCCAACTTGCACCATACATTTATCCGTTACCAGGTAATTACATCTAGTAGTTCTATTCAATATTAATTAACAATATAAGATGCAGAAACCTGCCCTTATTCTCTATAATATAAACTCAGGATACATTCTAAACTAGGAGTACTTTTTGTTTCCAAGTGTAGATAATCATATAAGCAAGGACTGTCACCATTTAAAAACATCACAGATGAACCACTCCAAGTAGCTTCATCCTTGCTAAAATGTAAGTTTCTAGAACCGAACCAAAAAAAAAATGTTTTTTCCCTTTCTTTTGAATACCATAAAAATTTACTTATTAGGAGTCATCACTAAACAATTATACTTCAATCACCACACCAATACCAAATCTATTAATTACAAATATAGATACTAGGCTTGCTTATAGATATTAGACAAGTTGATTTATCTCTACTTTATATGGGCTCATATTTTAACTGTTGATGTCATTTAGATGTACTTTACCCAACTAAATCCTACTATTTTGTATATAAAATGAAAGGATATTTTACAGTGCAATATGACATCACAGTAACATTTCTCCATGTTTTATAAATATACCTAGACTGTATGCAAACCCTCACATAAAGCACACAGCTACCCCTAAGGAAGCCTACAAAGGGCGAAACGCGTTGGGTATAAAGGCCGCATATTCGTGTTCATTGGTGTTTTCTTTGCATACATTGCTTACATAATCATCATGGTATCTTTTCAGACAATCAAATCCTAAAGTAGGTGATCTGTGTCTAGTAACAAAGTTTTGGACCTCAAGTAATGAGGCCACACCTTAAAGATTTTGCATGTAACCAAAACATTGTATGATTGTGAATACTTTTGGAAGATGTATAATACCGTATTTTTCGCCCTATAAGACGCTCCGGAATATAAGACGCACCCAATTTTAAAGAAGGAAAATCTAGAAAAAAAAGATTCTGAAAGATTATTCCCCTTCTGATCACTCATGTGCCATTCATACCGGTATTCCCCTTCTGATCACTCATGTGCCATTCAAATTCCCTTTCTGATCACTCTATGCCTTTCAAATTTCCTTTCTGATCACTCTGTGTCATTCAAAATTCCTTTCTAAACACTCTGTCATTCAAATTCCCCTTCTGATCACTCTGTGCTTTTTTTCCATGTATGGCAGTTAGGACAGGGAACAGCAGGTGGCGCTGTGCCGGCTTCTTTCGCTCTGCTTTACAGACAGGAGAAGACACGTGCTGCTGCCAGAGAGAAGAGGAGACAGACGCTGCTGCAGCCAGAGACACACGCAGGATCGGGTATCGGGTGAGTAAATTATTTTAGTTATTTTATCACACCTTTGTCGTATAGGACGCGCTAACTTTTCCCCCCCAGTTTTGGGGAAGAAAAAGTGCGTCTTATACTGCAAAAAATACGGTATAAGCAAGCTATTTATCTTGGTCAAAAAACCGTGCTTGTCGATTTGTGTTGTTGTATTATTATTATTATATATTTCAGGGTTGGCAAATATCCCTAGTAAGGGAACACTACACCTATAATATATCATTCCACTACATTTCCCTTTAGCCTCTCGTTTTAAATACTCAGTTTTGCTACCTGAGTATGCTGATAGTTACCGATATGTATTTCTATTTTACTTATACCTATTTATATTTTTTTGTAAATATGTATATATGCTTTTGTGAAAATCACTGACGTTGGTTGTTTGTACGCTTTTAACAATAAACAAAAGTCCACATTGCCAATAAGTAAATGGCAAGTAAGCAATTGGTGTATAGGTCAACTATAGAGACAGAGTGGGCCCTAGGGTCAAGAAAATGTCAGTGTCTGCATTTTTTTATCCAAGCAGTGTAAGTATGAGAATCTGATACTAGCAGCTTATTGCTGTCTATTGTACAAAGCTCAGGCTAAAAAGGGTGGAATTAGCACAAAAATTGCACTCAAATGTGTTGCAGTCCAAGAAGCCATGCTACCATAGCAGAAAAAGATCAGCTCACCTTTCCGGCAAGACAGGGCTGGACTATGTGAAACAAAAGCAGTGTTAATCTGAGTACAGAATCAACAGAAATGCAAATCTTTTGGGCATGTATGAAAACAGCATCCATATTTGTATTTCATATTATTATTCACTGTTTGTCTGGAGTACAGCCTAATGTTATAAATAAATCAACTTGTTGAATGTCACATTGGTTGAATACACAACACTTACAATGTTTGCAGTTTTATGTGTATTCTGTATTGCTGGTGATTTAAGCTTTGTATTATAAAAGCAAGCCAATGGGAGTTTTCAGAACTATTACCTAATTCCCTGCCTGAAAAAGCTGCAGCTCGCATGTACTAAACTGTCAGAAATGTATAGAATAAATGGATTTTGTATTACCAGACTGTACAACACACATTTATCATTATCCCAGGGGTTCACTTCCATCTCTGCAATAGTAGAAGCCTAATAACACAGCCAGCTACTAGTTTCTTCTATTGTCAATGCTCATTGTGGGATCTCCATCCACACAGAGCTCACACAAAAGGTGCATAGAACAGAGCTGTTATGTGCTAGCGGGATATTATTTTCTCTACAACAAAAGACCGACCCTCCTATGCTAGCAGGTTGGGCTCCTGAGCACTGGGTTGGAGATATCATTGCACAAAGCTATTGGGTGTCACTTTGCTAATGTCATTTTGATTGTCAGCCTGCTTCCTATTAAAAAACGGCAGTGGGTCAGCCATGTGTCCTTTTGTCCCCTTTATTTGTCCTGATTTTTCAGTGCAATCTTTCTCCTTTGGACAGGTGAGGGGCAGTGCTAAGGTTTAGTTCTTCTCCCAAATTTTGAAAGACTGTGTACACATGCTAGATGAAGAAGAACAATTTTATTCATCTTGATTGACCATCTAGGTCTGAGCGTAGACGCCCATTGTTCTATTAGAAGAGGATGCAGCAGGGTGCCTCTTACTTATCCTCCCCTTCCCCTTTCTATAAAACTGGACAGCACTGTCTATACAGGGCTCACTCATTATACTGTCACTGGAAACAATCAAGAAGGATAGTTTCTAGGTACAAAAATGTAACTTATGTGGTCAACTTTAAAAAACTACTTGCTGGGAGTTGCTACAATGGCAACATGTGTTAGGTGGTGGTTACCAAAGGACTTCATAAGCATGAAAATGTCCCTCTGTCCTCTGAACTTTGTAAGACCTTTTTAGTATAATGCTTAGCTGCTTGGTTAGACAACCTAAAAGTGATATTTTGGTTACACTTGGAACTTGGTGGAATGGGTCATCTTCTGGCATCGTTTATTGTTCAGGAGGTTCAGTGGCAGATTTTTCCTCCTTGTTTGCTGGATGTCTCTACATCTTCCTTTAAATTCCCCATATTATGACACTAAAAGTCAGCAGAAGCAGGGAATCCTAATAAAATAGTCATGGCGGATGTGCAGAACCGGGAATGTAAGAGATGTGATCTGTGTTACTGTGGTGTCCATAGTACATTGTAAGGTTCAGTTCTCCAGCACCTGCCAAAAACCAAAAATCCAACTAAAGAGGAGGTTTAGAACCTCTAGAAAGGTTTTATGAATGGGACTTCAACTTGAAAACAAAGCATGTACTTGTATGTATGAGTTGTATCTGACATTTAGGCTATGGACCACGTCAGAGGATTCTCAGCCAATACAAATGGTTGTGCTTGTCTCAGGTGAGAATCTGACATGTGTACAGTGGTCGCCCAATGTCTTTTTTGGATTCATCAGGATAGATCCATAAACAACCAAAGCAGAACAACTGCTACAAATTAAGGGAGAAGAGCACAGCAGGGTGCCACTCGCTCATTCTCCCCCCTCTCCATAGAACAGAATGTTCATCTGTCAATCTTTGTTGCTGGAAATTATCACAAAAGATTCCAGTAAAGCAAAGTTTTCAGTAATGAACATTTTAAAACATTTATTATCCTCTTTAACTTAAATAATTCTGCTTTTTTATTTATCAGAATAACATAAAGATGTTTTTTTTGTATCGACTTTCGTATAGATGAAGTCTATCATGGCTATATTTTTTTTTTATATTATAAACTCTCATTTGTGTTCATATTAATGTACAACAAGCAAAGTTCCAGTTGCTGCAAGCACAATATTAAACATCCATTAAAGGTGTAATCCTCTGCACAACCAAAATACAGCCCAGAGATAGGTTTCTAGGTTAAGTCTTTGTGATTAAAGCTAGCAAATCCTAGATGAGTTTTTCCCTTCTATTTTTGAGTATTCAGTACATTTTCAGGTATACTGTGTCATAAAGCTTTTTAATCTTAATGCACATTGCAATGAAATATTACTGACTCTAAATCAAGGCCAGTTCCTCTTGTTAAATACATCAAGGCTCATATTAGATGTGCTTTGTTCAAAAGCTGCTCCTTGATAAATGCATGAAAGGCGTTGGCAGAGGAAAAGGGAAAACTGAATATATTAAAGCCATTTGCTAGGTATAATATGGACAGCTCTCTGTATTCACCTCAAACGTTCAAACACTTGCCAAAATAAAATAATTAAATTGGAGACAGAACGATTCATGTCTACTATTTGCTTGGACCCCAGAATTTTTTAGGAAGTCATAAACACCCAGCATCTAGAGTAAATGATGGAGAAGAGATATGTCAGGCAAGAAGACCCAGATCATTATGGGTTGTGTGAATATCATCATGTTGGGCAAGACATCTTCACATGAAGATGCTGATGAGATGATTTTCAGTAGGCACTATTATCTTTGATTTGCTTAACCCGCAAAAAAGATTCAGGGGGTCATAAACTCTTGCATCACAAGCCTTTAAAGAAGAGGATATATGCCAACAAGAAGACCAAGATCTTTACAGGTTGTATTGTAATATCACCATGTAGAGCATGATGTCAACACATGAAGACGTTGATGAGATGTCCTTCAGCAGGCACTCTCAATTGGCACTTTTGTTTCTGATTTGTTAAACCCCAAAAAAGATTCACAGAGTCATAAACACTTGCTTCTCTAGCATCTAAAGCATGTGATGGAGAAGAGACATGGCAAGGAATGAGACAAAGATTTTGGGTTGTGTTGGGATACTGTCATGTAGGACATACTATCATCATGTGAAGACATTGATGAGACGACTTTCGTAGACACCTTCAGTAACAACTATTGTTAATATGCTTTAGTAAGGTTTTAGAATGTGACTATTATGTTTTTTCTCCATAACTAAGCTTTAAAGACCATCAAAGATTTGCTTGTACAGCAATTGGGTGTAACTAAACATGTAGCTGGCAAAGAGCCTAAATGGTGGTGTTGCTGCTTGACCATGATTATTTTACTTATTCCGTGGAGCTGCAAGCCTGTAAGAATATTTGGCTTTCTTTAGGATGTGTGTCTAATTCCTTTTTTTTATCTCCTGACTTGCTTTTCTAGCCTAGACTTGTGTTTCAATACTTCCTTAATAAAATCTCTATATATTTCTATTGGCTTTCCTGTACTTCTTTGAACCTAAACTCAACGTTTTGCTTTACATAGAAGGGTAGACAACCGTTCCATTAAGATACAAATGTTGTTGTTGTTGTTGAATTCCAGGACAATGTGTGACCAGATTGAGGGAAGGACCAGCGCCATCAGGGGACCTGTGGGATTAAAGGTAAGTATGATTTTTTTTGTTTTTAGTTTAGTTCTGCTTTAATAATTATCTAAAATAACATTTTTGTTAGTTCGTGCTTTATTATAATTATTAATACACAGTATTTATATAGCACCAACATATTACGCAGCACTGTACAAAGTCCATAGTCATTGAGGGAGGAAACTGGAGTACCCAGAGGAAACCCACACAAACACAGGAAGAACCTGCAAACTCCATGCAGATATGAACCTGGGACCTGGGACCCAGTTTGAACCAGAGTGCTAACCACTGAGCCACCATGCTTCCCTACAAATATATAAGCCTGTCCTGTGCCAACACAGAGTCTGGTTCTCCAGCAGTCCAACACCCCCCTACACACTGCTCCAATCAACATTGCAGGGAGCATGAGTACTATGCAGCGGATATGTCAGACCACAAATATTTGGTACAAATATGGGCTACTTGAACTAGTTGTAAAGCCTTGACACAAAAAATGCATATACTTTACATATTATGCTGCCTGGCTGCTCAATAGTATTATTTAAAAACATGACTGAAGTTGGGCTTTAATAACCCCTATATATGCTCCATCTGCCTTTATGACTATACTATTTAGGGTTACTAATAAAATGTTTTGCTCCCAAGATTTAGCAGACATTTACCCAAAATGCACAGAATTTTCAAATTGTATTCAATTAAAAATTTGTGAACAAACTTTTTAAATCGAATTAACTTGATTCAGTGTGAGTGTTGTTGGGTTGATGTTGACCCGTTATTATTTGTTTTTTTCCACAGGTTTAAATGTGCACGGAACACAAATTTATGAAATCAAGAATTAAAGAAAGTGCGTTTTGATTGAATAATTACTACTGCAGCCATTTTCAATGATCATTCATAATACTATAAATATTTAAGATGTTTCATAAGACAAGAGCTGCCATAGTTGATGATACTTTACAAGCTAAATTAAAACTTGTTTAAATAAAATTGTATTTCTGTTTAAGCCCTAAGTAACTCCTAGTTAATCCTAATCAGGTGATTTTATTTGTATTTTGTAGTTTATATTAATTTTTTCCTTTTCATTTTGTACCTTTTTTCATTGTTAAATGGTATTAGGAAATAAGGAAAATTAAAAACAAATATTGGCAACTTTGAATGAGAACAGTAATTTTAGAGTTGTTTTAATCGAGAGAATATATTTAGATTAAAATCTACACATAGTTAGTCAGGTTGAAAAAAGACACAAAGCTATATATACCAGCTATAAAACCCTATGGACATAGTTGATACAGAGAAAGGCAAAAAAAAAACCTTGGTAAACTTTGCTTCAACAGGGAAAAAATATCCTTTCTGAATGGCAATACTTTTATTACATTTTTTAAGGATAAATCTGTTTTTGTTAACATTTTTTAAATAAATTGCAGGCATTCCAACCAGTCTCCAATAAAAGGGAAAGATAAGTCTTAGTAATGAAGAATAAACCAAATGGTATTATTCATAAAACTGTGTACAAAACAAAGAAATAGATACATGAAATGGCAGGGGATCAGGGGACACATTATATACATCCATAGCGGCAGCTGGGCAGGACACTGTAAAAAACAAAAAAAAACAGATTACATAAAGAACAAAGTCTATTGGTAATGAAAGGAAAGAGAAGTATAGGTACCATAACAAGAGATGTAGGCCTCAATATTGTCATCATCCATTGCTTTAAGTTCCTCAAGTCTTACCACATTTTTAAAAAAAAACTAAAATTGCTCACAATGAAAAAGAACATTTAGTCTATAGATTACATAGAAAATAAAAAAATAATAGTAATAATAAATAAATAAATAATAAAATAACAGTACTGAAAAAATGTAAACCAAAAAAACCCTGGGTCTGATTTATTTATGCTTTCCAAGGCTGGAGAGGATACACTTTCATTATTGAAGCTGGTGATCCAGCAAACGTGGAATGGATTTATTCAAAGTCATTTGCTAGAAAATGTTTTGATTCCTGGATCAGATCCATTCCAGGTGTGCTGGATCACCCAGCTTCACTGATGAAAGTGTATCCTCTCCAGCCTTAATTAAATCAGGCCCATTGTATGTATGTATTAGTTTGTTATCTTACGGAAGGACAAGGTTTTTAGCAAATACCCAGGCCCATAGCAGAAATTTTTAAGGTGTACAAATATACAAAAGCTGTAATTGGTAATGTATGTGGCATTGTTGGTTTTGCATTTGTTTGCTGTGTCTTTATTTGTTGTTATTCTCCATAGCCTAAATAAAATTTAACATTTCCTATTGCCATTCTTCAAGAATTTTCTTTTACATTTGAACACCAGTCTTCAGATCCATATGTTGGTCTAATTATAGCTTTAATATTTTTACATTCAAAGTTTTGGATACTTTGATTTAAATGCATTGCCAAGTAATATTGTTTTCCTGTTTTTTTTTTCTTGCTGTATCTTTGTGTAACAAGTTTTACATTTCTCAATCCATTAGTCTTTTGAAGTTTAGAGTTTTCTCCTTTAGTATACTTTATATTTTGTTGCATTTTCAAGTTGCTTCAGGTAATTATATATTTAGCTTTCTAATAAATGATTTAAATGGAAAGTCAAGAAAGCTGAATAAAGCCATGGTTCAGATGAGAATTTCCCAGAATGTGCATTAAAAATCATTACAAATGAATTTCCCCAAAAAATTTGGGGATTTTTATAGCGCCAACATATTATGCAGGGCTGTACAATAAATAGGGGTTGCAAATGACGGACGGAGGAGAGGACCATGGGGACAATGACAGTCAATTAGCTTTCTATCTTAAAATAACTAAACCCTTATACTAAGTGATGTTTTTAACAATCTATACCTCATTAGCTAATTTCTGTTTTTTGTTTTTCTTTTGAAAGGCTGATCTAAGTGTTGTTCGATTTTACCCTTTATATGTTGTATGTTGAACCATATGTCCTGGACCACAACAATAAGATAAGCCAATAGAATGTGTCCATACTTTCGAGGCAATAGACTGGTTAGCCAAGCTTGGTCCTCATATTCTACTCTGTATATACACTGTTTCCCCCTTTTTGAGACAATAAATAAAAAAAACATATATCACATGGAGCAGCTGGCGGAAGACAACAACAGGCTGATAGTTTTTTTTTGTAACCTGTCATCCTTGGATACTTTTTAAATCCTCATCAAAGTTTGGGACCTCTTTTGATTTATGTGGTGTGATTTCCCCCACCTCCTAGATTGTAAGCTCTTCAGGGCAGGGTCTTCTCCTCCTCCTGTGTCACTGTCTATATTTAATGTACAGTGCTGCGTACTATGTTGGTGCTATATAAATCCTGTTTATTATTATGTTTTTTTTTGTTACAATTATTTGTGGACTTTGGTATGGTTACTGTTCACAAATTTCTTAATAAACAGATTTTAAAGGTGGTCTTCATCCTCTGCTGGAAGGAAGATAGAAGGGTCAGGACTTGGGGTGCTACATGACCAAGGTATTATTTGATTTTTTTTAAGGGTAAACATTTGTTTTAAATTTTAATCTAATTTTTTATTAAATAGTGATTTATTGGAGGGGGAGCAAGGGGTTTGGTACCGGAAGTTTAACTTTAATCCAAATTGTCCTGAAATTTTTCCTAGTCTTTAATTAAACAGCCATCGTGTCGTATCCTGTTCCTGCTACAGGTATTAGGGAAATGCAGTTCTCCACAAAGGATGATCGAAGGTGTTTATGAGGACCAATTAGAGGATCAGTTTTTCTTGATTGATTTCTCTTTCTAAAGTCTGGTAAACTGCAATATATATTTGGTGCTTATTATTGATGTACATACAGATTAATCTGTTTCCATTTTTCTAGCCTTTATTCTTTCTTAAACTTATCAGTTGTTTTATGCCTACATTTATGACATTTAGCCCTATTGTTTTTTTTTTATCAATATTTGTTTGATGATGCTTTAACCACCTTGCAGTTAAGCCCGACCTTCGCTCGGGCAAAAAAAAACTGCAAGGATGGTTAAGCCCGAGATTTTGTACATCCATACTTACCTGGTCCCCCTGTGCTCATCCAGCGTCGTCCTCCATCGATCATCGTCCGCCGATCTCTCCAGCGTCGGGTGCCTTTGTCGGGTGACAGCGGGACCGGTAAGAAGCCGGCCGGCATCTTGTGTTCCGCCGGCCGGCATCCTGTGATCCGCCGGGCCAGCGGATCACAAGATGCCGGCTGGTGGAACACAAGATGCCGGCCGGCATCTTACCTGGACCCGCTCATCGTCCCACATCGTCCTCGTTCCAGCGCCGGATGATCTCTGCAGGGAGAAGCCGTCCGGCGGAGAAAAAAAAAAACGGACGGCTCCTCCCTGCGTGCGTGATGACGTCGGCGCGTGTGCGGGAAATTCAAACTGAAACTCATTCATTCATTTTGTATTGGATTCAATACAAACTCCTGTATTGAATCCAATACAAAATGATTCAAATAAATACAAAGTATATAATTGGTAAATTCAAACTGTCATTTTGTATTGGATTGGATACAAACTTGCGTATCCAATCCAATACAAAAAAAAAATAAAAAAAAATAAAAGTAAATAACTTGGAAATTCAAATTTATATTTTGTATTTGATTGGATACAAACTTGCGTATCCAATCCAATACAAAATAATTCAAATAATTACAAAGTATATACCTGGTAAATTCAAACTGTCATTTTGTATTGGATTGGATACAAACTCCAGCATCCAATCCAATACAAGAAAATAAAAAAAAATAAAATAAAAGTAAATAACTTGGAAATTCAAATTCTTATTTTGTATTGGATTGGATACAAACTCCCGTATCCAATCAAATACAAAATAATTCAAAACAAACTCCAATAAATACAGAATCAAAGTTTTAAAAATTGCCACACTAGGGAGGTGTTTTAGAATAATATAGTACTTTACAATATACAGAGTTACTGCTTTTTCAGTATTTATGATTTGTTTACATTGCTGATTTTTGTGTTTTTCCTTTAATTTTATTAAAAGTATTTTTTTTTTTTTACATGATTGTGTGTTTCAAACATTTTTTATATTCATATTATCTACTAGAACCCTTGTTCGGACATATTTCTGTAAGTTACAGGTATACAATTTAAAAAAAAATTTCATGAAAAACAGTGGATCACTTTTGGTACAGAAATCTAGACCTCAGTGTAACGCTCAGGTGGTTAATGTCTTTATACATACGTGACTATAGAATAAGACTTCCAGTTCTATATCTGGGCCATAAAACAAGACAACCCCACTTCCTTTTTTCTGATTCCTTATTTCTTTAATAGGTCCTCAAAGTATTCAGCCCAGCATTCTAATATTTTTTTTTTCAATCCCAATTAAGTTTCCATTTTTATCTCTGGCTTCATTGGCTGTGGAAACCCTTTTCATTCCTGCACTCAGCTATTTCAATAGGTTTCTGCTTTCTTTCTTTTTCAGCATCTCCTCTGTGCCCCAGAGCTTTTCCTTTTTTTTTTTTCCTTTTCATCCTCCTGTATATTTTATTTACCATTCTTCCGATTTTTTTTTTCATCATTTCTAATCTTGCTTCTATTTTTTATTCTAGCATTTTCAGACTTTTTCTTAATCCTACTTCTATGGTCTTCTTATACTTCTAATCAAACCAATCTTCTTTCCTTCGTTAGGTTTAATAACTAAGAATAGATTGCTATTACTTTTTTTATCTTTAATTTTCTGTCTTCTCCCCTCTGTTATTCTTCATTATCTTCATGTTCTGTTTGCGTTTCTTCATGAATTTCTTTGTGCTTTTCTACTTCTACTTCCATTTGTGTTTGGCGCTTTAACATCAAATACTTTCCTAATTTTTTTTTCAGATTATATATTTTTTTGAAAAAATTTCTATAAAATCGTTGTTCCTCTTATGCTTCGGACATTCATTATATCCATTTAGTGCTTTCTATTGATTAGACTGCAATCTAATTAATTTGGTTTTTACAGTCAGGTGATACCAAAATACTTTAGGTCTACATCATACTTCCATTAATCTAATAAAAGTGGCAGTTCTGTGTCGGTGCCAGCATGCCAGCTCAGTATCCTTATATCTTAAAAGTGTAACTGAATGCACTTTGCATTAATTTTGCAATGCACTAATCCATTTTTTGTATTATTTTTTTGACTTTTTTCATAACATAGGATGCATTCTTGTTACATGGGTAGATTCTCAGTTCCCTTTGGGTCAGTATTTCTCAACCAGGGCTTCTGCAGAGGTTGCTAGGAGTTCATTGAGCAATGATAAGTTTGTGACTCTTGGATCAGTTTAATAGATACCAATGATCTTTTTGGCTATCTGTAGGGTGATATTTTTTCACACTGACCAACAATGTAAGAGTCATTGGCCACCATGCCATTGTACTGTGAGTTGTAAATATAGTAATTGTTGTAGGGGTTCCCTGAGACATAAATGTTATAGTAAGGGGTTTCCTATGTTTAAAAGGTGAAGAAACATTGCTTTGGGTTGATGTCTGGGCATCATGTGTATTGATTTACCTTTAAAGTGGAGTTATGTTCTCACATTGAACTTTAGCTCTTAGCTTAGATTCAGGCAGGTGGTCATTGCAGAAATTATTACCTACATGATAGTCACGCAGCTGTCAAATTTTGGTTAAATTGTACAAAAACTGCAGTGTGCCTGAGTGGGAATTATAACATCTTGGCCCAGACAATCAAGATAGCTGAAGATTGTCTACAGGAATAAATGACGAAGGAAGATGGCGTCACTCTGCAATGGAAGAGGGATAGGTGAGTATCACGAATTTAGTTCGGCTTTAAGGAAAAAAAGTACTACCTCCATGTAAGCCTGCTCTGTGTCTGTGCATTACTATATACAATGATCAGCCAAAAAATAAAATTAAGGCAGCAAGTAAACAGTCAGCTCTTAAAGCTGATATGTTGGAAGCAGAAAAAAATGGACAAGTGTAAGAATCTGAACGACTCTGACAAGGGTCAAACTGAGATGGAAGGATGATTGGGTCAGAGCATCTCCAAAATGGAAGATCTTGTGGTATGTCCATATAATGCAGTTGTTAGTACTTACCAAGTTGTCCAAAGAAGTACAACTGAGAAACTGGTGTCAGGGTCATGTCCAAAGTTCACTGATGTACATTGGGAAAGGGAAGGAACCGAATGTGTTGGTATGCCATTGCTGTCCATCTGTCTCAAGGTTTGACGAGCTGTACATTCTAAAATGTTCTTCTGCTTCCCACAGTTCTAAAAAGAGAGTTGATTTTCCGCAGCCTTTCTATTAACTTGAACCAGTCTGACTGTTCTTCAATCTGTCATCAACAATGTGTTCTCAATCACAAAAATGATGACCACTGGATGTTGTTGTGCATGAAAATCCAAGATAATGAGCAGTTACAGAAATAACCAATCCAGCCCATCTGGCTGCAACAATTATGCCGCAAATAAAATCACTGAGATCACATTTTCCCTATTCTGGTGTTTCCAACTATTTTCTTGACCTGTATCTGCTTTGCACTATTGCCACAAGATTGGCAAACATAATATATACCTGATGGGTATATATTTGAAATAATTAGGTGCATAAATGTTCCCAATTGGAAAGGGTAGGTTTGGCATTCTTGCACTGTTTAGTAAGCTACAATTCTCCTTCAGCTTACTGTATAAATTCAATTATAAACCAAGGTCCTTTTTTACCTGAGAATACAGGAAACCTGGTTGGACTCAAGTAATAAAGTGCGGCCCTCACAGCTGACATTTAAAACGGTGAGTACAAAAATCCATGGCAAGTTATTTTTCAAACAAAAATTTAATTTAAAAGGGAAAATTTTAAAATCACACATACTATTTCTGTTTATTTGTTTTTCTTCTTATACAGGTCAAAGTTTTTGGTACTTTTGGGTTGTGCCTAAATGATCTTGTGAGAGGTTATCAGCCACCAGTAGATGGTGCTGTGTTCCAATGTAAAGTGTGTAACAAACTATTTATTATTAAACAACAAAAGTTTGTTACACACTTTACTTTAGGACACAGCTCCATCTAATTATTTGACCCCGGTATAAACTGAGATTCTTTTTCTAATAGCATTTAGAGGTCAAAAAATATCTTGCTTTTAGATATATACAATAAATAATTTTCTATGAATCCTCATTATCATCTCAAAGAACACTACTATGAATTAGACAAGATTTTCATATTTAATGCAACACTCTAATGCAGTCAAATGTTATTGCATGTGACTGTTGTCTTTATGTAGACTAAAGAATATTTTGGAATCATATGTATTCACAAATGTTAAGCTTTACTGTATTTAATTTTTTCAGGATACCTTAAACTAGTAAAAATAATGCTTTACTTGATACTTTAAAGCACCTATGGTTTTATAGTTGTGACTTTGTAGTTACAATTTCAGATTTTAGTAAATCATATTTGAATTTTATTCTAAGGAAATATATTATTTCCATGTAAATGACAGCTTGGGAAAATGTATCAGATTATGATAAATGGCAAAACTTTATCTGCAGACAGAGAAATTAATTTCCTGCTTTATAATAAATTCTCTGTTTAAACTAGTTTTCAACCTATTAATACTTATGAGGGCTACAATTTGCATCTCTGCAGAACATTAGAAAAATCAGGCATCCTCATCATTCATCAGGCACTTTATTGGATCCCTACTTTGTATCAGTAAAGGGGTGCATAAAGGGGTGCATTGGGTCAGCAGCATTGATCAAATGGGCCACTATAGTCAAACAATGCACAGTAAAGGGGTCTAATGTGCACAATATTCCACGTGCACCACCAGCAACCTCAATCATTGGCACAAGATGGATGCTGCATATGTAGAATTCTAATCCTGCTATCTGCATTGTCAAAGTTATGCTGGAAAACAATTTTTGCAAACTTCAGTTGCCTATGTTAGATAATAAAATGCCGAAAGGGACCTTTTATGCTTGGAACCTGGCAGTCTTTTCCTACTCAACCTATTTTAGTGAACTTTTCCCTAGATCACGCACAACAAAGTATATACATAATCTGAACAAGCAGTAAAAACAGCTATAATCCAGCCTCAATTACCTCCCTACCCAAAGTCCTGGTGGAGAAATGCATTTTCAATGTTCACGAAACTTGGCCGATGGTGTGTCATGACTGTCTGAAGTCTACGGTTACTACCGCCATTACTGCCTCATCTACCGCTCAGGAGTGCCTCAACAAAATCAACAAGGTGTCAAAATTGCTGTAAATTTGGAAAACACTATTTTAAGCTAGTAGAAACTGAAACTGGTGAGAATTAATGAAAATGAGCCCTTTCTGAAATGCTGCAAGGACCATAGTGAATAATTCTACCATCAGTAACATACTATTTTTTACTCATTCTGTAAACATAAAGCTGCTTAGAGGGTTTGCTCATCAGGGGCATACCCACTAATTAGCATGCCAACCCAGTAGGCAGCACAGGGCTGCTGGGCGCTGAAATGGGCAGGTGTGCCCATGCATGGGTGCCTGTGTAACCATGCACGAGAGTGTTGACAAAGACATGTGCCGCATTCTCAAATAATACCATGTTTGCATTTTTAGATCTTTGTTTTGAGCCTCCCATTTCACTTTTTGACTGTTTTTCCAATTTTCCAATCTCTCCCCTTTTTTGGCAGAAACCTGACAGGGGAAAAACGTTCAACTAAAAATGCTCAATTTGTGGGCCTTACTTACTCTGGACCCCTGAAGGATTCTTAACTCTTTAATTCACTCTACATATCCTATAATTTCAATTACGTAATGTCTCTGTATACAGTGATGTCTGGTTCTACATGTACATTTGCAATAATTTTGTTAGTAATTAGTCTTTTCCAATGTTTCTCAACCTCTTTAACATGGGGGAACCTTTTGACATAACTTTCATAATCTTTCTTTTTCAATTACCATATCCAAAGCTCCTAATCTGAATCCTAAAACTGAATCTTATATTACTGGCCAACATGAAGAATGTCACTCTTGCAGATAGCCAACAAGATCATTGGTGTCAGTTAAACTGATCCGTGCCAGGTTTGTTAACTGTCTAAAAAAAAAGTGGATTTTCATCCTGTTGTAAATTTATTCCCTCCCTTCCTGAAGGCAGGAGGACAATAGGTGAAGGGGAATTTGCCCGAAGACATACAGTTGTAAAAAATGAGTTATTGGCAAAAAATATTTTAAAAAATTTCCTGCTGCTGCAAGTGACACCCCGGACACAATAAACAGGGTGTGATAGTGCAGTAGTGCACAGCGCAGGATCACTGGCCTTTATATCTAATTATCTTTAAGACGCGATCGCCATTCTTTATGTCTTTATGTCTAATGTACCATGTTCCCGAGTTTCTAAGCACTCTTTTAGGAAGTCTGCATTCTGTGACCATCTCCAATAGCATTCCTGACATACAATGTAGCATGTCTGCAGTGTCTGACACTTTCCTGTAGCATTTATTTCTCC
The DNA here is from genome assembly GCF_032062135.1 of Pyxicephalus adspersus. Lineage (NCBI taxonomy): Eukaryota > Metazoa > Chordata > Amphibia > Anura > Pyxicephalidae > Pyxicephalus > Pyxicephalus adspersus. The sequence continues at coordinate 148,468,985 of NC_092859.1, forward strand.
GAATTATCTGAATTCCTTTGAGGATGTTAGGAATTGCAATTAAAACAACTATTGTTGAATATAAAAGGCTCCAAAACACTCCAAGCTTTGCCAAAATATCTGTTTCCTTTATATTCTTGTCTAGCAATATTCAAGGTGTTTTCATTGTTTCATTGACAGCATTGCTAACTCTGCAAAATTCTGATTGATGTGTTCACCCGTGTTATCTGTTTTCTGTTTATACTGACATTTCTTTCCTTAAAACATAGTCTGCTACAATAAAAATTTGTCTATATATATGTCAAAATAAATTGCTTTAGCATTTCAGTTTCATAAACACAAAATAGAACTAGCAAAATGGTGATCTATGTGTTAACAGAAACTATACTGATTCAGAATTTGTTTTACAGCTAGTGAAAAGCCAAGGCCATCTGTATTCTGTAATTATACCTCTGAAATGGTGATTTGTGATCAATGTAACAAAAGTCTAGAGAAGCCACACATGATGTATCATTTTCATACTATCGGCTTGTTTGAAATTCACTATCAAAAAGCTATTAACCTCTCTAGAGGTAACACCTGAGTGTGACTCAGGGTAGAAAAAAGTTGCTAAAAGCGGTAATACCGAGTCACACTCGGGGTAGGTAAACCTATGGAAGTAATAGTAAATACAGCCTTACCTGATCTGCTGGCGTCCCGCGTCCTCCATCGCCGCGATCTTCATCTTCTTCTCTCTTCTTCCGGCCGGCTTCTGCATCCCATGAGTCACCGGGGAGTTCCCGGTGACGTCGGTGCATGTGTACGTTGCCGGCAGGGCGGGAAATTCAAAATTCATTTGTATTGCATTCAATACAAAATAACTGTATTGAATGCAATACATTGGATTTATATGTGTACATTGTTTTCAGGAACATTTATTTTACAGTATATATATTAGTATGAGTATTATATGTTTTTTATTTAAGAAAAATTAAAAAAATTAATTTTTTTTTAAATATATAGATTTTTTTATTTATTCAATTTATTATTTTTACATGATTTTGTGTTTCAAATTTTATTATACTTATACTATTGTATTATTCTGTAAAATACATTTTCATGAAAAACAATGTACCGCTTTTAGACATATAAAACCGGAAAGAAATGAAATGCTAGGGAGGGTTAAGTTAAATAAAAACTTATTCCGAAATGTCCTAAAAAATACTTTTGATACATTTAAAAACAACAAAATTAAAATATTATGTACTGTATATATACACACATCATGCGTAAAAACAATGCAAATCCAAAGTAAAAATTAAATTATGTTGATATGCATTATACTAATTTTAAATTTAATATGCAGGTGGTGCAATGTCACAGTTTTTAGGAGGTGGGGGAGGAAGCACACAATAGGAGGGGGGGATGGAATGGTGGGTAAGTAGTGAGGGTTTAAGAGACAGACAGGTAGGCAAGTTTGAAAAGATGGGTTTTGAGGTCTCTTTTAAATGTGTAGAAAGTAGGAGTAGGACGAGGAAGACCATTCAAGAGAGTCGGAGCAGCTCTAGAAAAGTCTTGGATCTGTGCGTGTGAGGAGGTTATGAGTGAGGAAGTCATTAGTAGAAATAGTAAGAGTGGGGGAATATGCTAGTCAAGGGGCCTGCCCCTAATTACCCTGTGGTCTATAGGCTGCGCAGGCACAACATTGGGTGACGTAGATGGGGAAAAAAGGTTGCTGAACTCATTGCGCATGCATGAGAACCGTTATTTTTTTTTCCATTGATGAAAGGGCCCCTTCTGCGCATGCCCAAAATTAGGACATGCTCAAGAGGAGCAGCCAAGAGTCTCCCAGGATGCGTGACGTAGGTAAGCGGGGAGGCTTTGCTCTCTCATTTGGCACTTATATAAAGTAAAAATTTAAGTTTGGGTCTGCTTTAACAGTATCTAATATAACATATATTGTACTCTTTGTTTATTGTGCCAAATACACCAAGCTTTACCCAGCTCATGGTACAAAAAATCAATACTTGCCATGGCAGAAATGGTGTGACCTGGATGTTGATCTTTATTTTTGCTTGTGAATGCACTGACTGCTTTCTCAGCTCTTTGTCTTGTACAAGGTTTTATTTTTGAATGAACACAGTTCTGCTTTCATTTCACCAGTAGAGGGAGGCAGAGCTCTGTTTTTTGGTTTTCTATTTGCAGACTGGAGATGTTTGAGAGATAATAAACTCGAATTTATTATTACAGAAGAATGTGCTGTGTTTCCAAAATATGACATTTCCTGTTTAACACAGAAGGTATTTTCATGCCATCATTTCTCTTGTAAATTATTTATTTTTACTTTGAAAACCAGACAAACCCAATACATTGATGAAATACATATAAGGGAGCTGTTTTTCTGCCTAAGGATTTGTATTTCTGTCTATCCGGTGCTGGGATTTACACAGCTGTGCCATACAGTGCAACCCGGTATGGTGGGGCAAGAAAGCTTTTTTTCTGCTGCAGTTCTGTACAATTTACAGGTATCCTCTCCACCCTCAGCCTGTAACAACACAGAGAAAGCAGATTGATAAGTTAATTGATGTGTGAATCTGCTATAATGCAGTAAAACTGACATTCAATGAAAGATCCCTGTCATGAAAACATGGCATGGTGGCTCAGTGGTTAGCGCTCTGGCCTTTGCAGCGCTGGGTCCCAGGTTTGAATCTCAGCCAGGACACTATCTGCATGGAGTTTGCAGGTTCTTCCCGTGTTTGTGTGGGTTTCCTTTCACATCCAAAAACATGCAGTTAGGTAATTGGCCCCCCCCAAAAAAAATTGTCCTTAGACTGTCGTAATGACATATGACTATGATATGGAACATTAGATTGTGAGCTGCTTTAAGGCACAGCTAGTGACATGACTATGGACTTTGTACAGCGCTGTGTCATATGTCGGTGCTCCATAAATACTACATTTACTACACAGTTATTGTCCCACTTACATTTCTGACATGGTTAAAAAATAGCCTGTAACAACACAGAGAAAGCAGATTGATAAGTTAATTGATGTGTGAATCTGCTATAATGCAGTAAAACTGACATTCAATGAAAGATCCCTGCCATGAAAACATGGCATGGTGGCTCAGTGGTTAGCGCTCTGGCCTTTGCAGCGCTGGGTCCCAGGTTTGAATCTCGGCCAGGACACTATCTGCATGGAGTTTGCAGGTTCTCCCCGTGTTTGTGTGGGTTTCCTTTCACATCCAAAAACATGCAGTTAGGTAATTGCCCCCCCCCCCAAAAAAAAATTGTCCTTAGACTGTCGTTATGACTATGATAGGGACATTAGATTGTGAGCTCCTTTGAGGGACAGCTAGTGACATGACTATGGACTTTGTACAGCGCTGTGTTATATGTCGGTGCTCCATAAATACTACATGATAATAATTAAAACATGTAGACCTGGACGAACCTCCACCAGAGATTGATTGAGTGAATGCCATATTCACTGCTTTATAAATAGACCTTCAGACTGCTATTTAAATTTCTTTTACAGAAACCATTTAGAAACCTTCTGATAATTGGCCTTGTTACTGAATTGGTTGCTACAGAAAATAAACCAGAAACCTTTTATCTGCACCAGAAAAAAAAAACAGGCGTCAGCTTAGATTAAAAAAAGAAGCTAGCGAAGGACTTGTAGAAAACGAATAAATTGTAAGTCATCTGAAGGTTGAAACTTTTACTGTTCTGCACGGTGTTTAGATTAGGTTGGCTGGGTATATTATATAACATTTCTGTTGGCTCTCTGTATGATATGCCGGTACATTATTGGGAATAATAATTATATTATGTTATAGAATATTAAACTATTGTTTAATATTCTCCATACAAGCGGGTGATAGATATTACTGTGACCGATGTGGTTATGTAACCGGCCTCGTCATTTGTGTAAATTGTGTGTTTTATAGTTTCATGTGATATAGACGCACACATAAAAAATGACACTTGTTTTACATTATGCCTGTATGTAATCTTTAGACAGTTTTTTATACTGAACACGGCTGAATCATGAATGTGTTGGTATAAATGATGGTCCTGCGTCTCTCATTTCTATCGCACTACATCCAATGGTGAAAAAAGATTGGTGATGTGTCCATGTAGTTATAAATCTGAAGATTGTGTGTGTAGCTATCTGGGGCATAGCTGTCTTGGAAAATAATAAATAGGAGTTTTAGGTTGCTGATAGATATGTAGTAAATATTTCGTCCTACTTTCAGAGTATCTGACATGTTTAAATGAACACTTGGGTATACAGTGGTTTGCAAAAGGATTTATGCTATAGGTTTCTTCAGACGGTGAGGTTGCAGTGAGGTTACTGCTTCCTCAGACCAGTGAACAGTGCCCATGGGTTAGACACTGGGCCTGATTTATTAAAGCTCTCCAAGGCTGGAGAGCATACACTTTCATCAGTGAAGCTGGGTGATCCAGCAAACCTGGAATAGATCTGGTCCAGGATTTAGGAATATTTATTAAATCAGGCCGATTATGCCAAAATAGATGACTACATGCTAATGGCACCATACATTTGAAAAGTAAAGGTGATTTTATGTTTTGCCCTCTGCAACACTTATGTAGCAGATTTGCTTAAAATCCCAACTTTGGGCCAGCCCAAAATAAAAAAATATATGCCCCCTCCTAACATTCACAGGATATTATGGTTTGTCTAGGGAGGGGGTATAATTAAGGGGAATGCTTATCTTTAATCTGTGATCCTTTAAGTTTCCTCCCTGTCATTTGCAGGAGTGATGACCGGGCCCTTGAACTCACACCCACTGACGTCCTTACATACATTGCAGGATGAAGTTGGTTCTGTATTGTTCTTCATGTTGTTCAGTGTCCCCTGCATTTTCCAGGGCAGAAGAAAAAAAATGAAGAGTGCAGGCTGCCATGGTACTCTTGATAAATATATTGCTCTTTAATTAACCTCCCTAGCGGTTCATTTCTTTCCGGTTTTATATGTCTAAAAGCGGTACATTGTTTTTCATGAAAATTTGTTTTACAGTATAATATAATAGTATGAATATAATAAAGTTTGAAACACTAAATCATGTAAAAATAATACATTGAATAAATTAAAAAATCTATATATTTAAAAAAAAATTAATTTTTTTTTTTTAAATACATATTATACTCATACTAATATATATATACTGTAAAATAAATGTTCTGCATTGTAAAACAATGTACTGCTATTACACATATAAATCCAATGTTTTGCATTCAAAACAGTTTTTTTTGTATTGAATGCAATACAAATAGATTTTGAATTTCCCGTCCCGCACCGCCGGTAACGTACACACGCACCAACGTCACCGGGAACTCCCCCGGTGACTCATCGGATGCAGAAGCCGGCGATGGACGCCAGCGGATCAGGTAAGGCTATATTTACTATTACCTCCCATAAGATTAGCTACCCGGAGTCACACTCGGGGTTACCTCTAAGGAGGTTAATAGCTAGTATTTATATAGCACAGACATATTATGCAGGGTTGTACAAAGTCATGTCACTAGCTGTCCCCTAGAGCTCACAATCTAATGTCCCTACCATAGTCATCTGTCCTTACCACAGTCTAAGGTCAGTTTGTGGAAGCCAATTAACCTAACTGAATGTTTTTGAGACGTGGAAGAAACCCATGCAAACTCCATGCAGATAGTGCCATAGGGTGGCTGAGATTTGAACCTGGGACTAGTGCTGCAAAGGCAGGAGTGCTAACCTCTGAACACCATGCTGCCCATAATAAGTTACCATAGACAAAATGAGCATTAAATCCTGTATATGCAGGGGTCAGGAAGACATACTTTTGGTATGGGCCAGTTTGGGGTTCAGCATTAAAGCTGAACTAAATTCTTGTTTAATCTCCTATTCCTGTTCTGTTACAGGACGTGCCATCTTCCTTCCACTCTTGGGCATATTCTTCAGCCATATTGATGGGACAGGATAACATAACTCCTGCATAGTTCATTCATCCCCAAAGGAAGCCAGGATTGCTGATTTTCCTTAGCATGTGCAGTTCAGCAATTTTGACATGCAATCAGGCAGGTAAGAACAGTTATTGCACAAGGGACATAGCCTTAGCCTACATTTGTAAGAGAATGCTCAGGACTGTTCATGCACATACTCATTTGATTGAACATGATATAATGGCATGCACATCAGTAAAGGTGTGTGAGGTTTTGTGATTAATCAATAGGTGGGATGCTTGCTTGTTTGGAGAATATAGATCTGCCGAAGTACCCCGGTCGGGTTTTGTTTTTTTCTGTCTGGAGAACAGGTGGAAGAATTTGTGGGACTACAAATGTCAAGAAGTGTTAAAGAATGACACAAAAGACTCAGGCACTGTTTAATTAAAAGTAAGTTCTTATCTTTATTAGATGCAAAGAATGGTCCAAAACAGCAAAAACCCTAACAGCAAGATCACACAACTCGGTTTACCCCAGGCAGTGCTCATTGTCATATCTAACTGGGAAGAGTCAGGCAGGGAGAAGCTGGCATCTCCTTACGCGTATCTAGAAAATGTCAGCGTCAGCACTCAAAAAAGGGTTGGAAAATGAAAGACAGATACAGACAGTGACACAGGAGGAGGAGTGATCCCTGCCCAGAAGAGTTTACAATCTAGGAGAAGGGGTACACAATAGGAGGGGGGTATGGATTGGTGGGTAAGTGGGGAGGGTTTAGGAGACAGAAGAAGACGGGTAGGCAAGTTTGAAAAATGGGTTTTGAGGGCTCTTTTAAATGTGCAGAAAGTAGGATCAAGGTAAATAGGAAGAGGAAGACCTTTCCAGAGAGTTGGGGCAGCTCTAGAAAAGTCTTGTAGCCGTGCGTGTGAAAAGGTTATGAGTGAGGAAGTCATTAGTAGGTCATTGGAGGAGCGGAGAGCGCGTCCGGGGGAGTATTTTTCTATAGGGTCAGAAAGGTAAGTGGGACAAGAACTGTGGAGGGATTTGAAGGCAAAGCACAGGAGCTTGAATTTGATTCCAAGTTGAAATGGAAACTATACATAACCTTATTAAGCTATATTCATCAGAATGATAGTTCCATCATTGTTCACACTTTACCCAGGGTCAGCCTGTACATCCTGATGCAAGATCATGGCTCATAAATAATGCAGTCATATAAATTCTGGTGCCAACACAGGTTCTGTTCACAAAATTTTGACAAGAGACCAGCTCCTGCTGCAACATCTCACCTTGCTACACCCTGCTGCTCAACAAAATTGCAATGTTGCAGTCTGATCACTGGGGAAGAGGAGACTGATGAAATGCTTCTTCCTGCTTGCAGTAGACTGATAACATTATCAAACCTAGGCAAAGTCATTGACAGTGACTGCAGCTTAAGAACTGGTTTTATCAATATAAAGTAGAGGTTGTGGGAAATTCTATACAATTTATGTATATTGTAATCTGAGGAATTGATTCATGTAGACTTGTAACATTACAGAAACATCCATCCTAACCATAGAAATGTTTAATGATTCACCATATAAATGAGTCATTAAAAAATTATAAAATGCTGGACTCGAATTTTATTTGTGGACCTATTTATTAACAATGTTGTTAATGAGCTCAGATCAGTATTTAGCTTTCAGCCCTGCCAGCACTTTGAATGAATCATAACATGGATGTTGTGAAAAGATGCTAATTGCTTTGTAAGTGCTGTTGGGTCTTTAAGGTCAGATAGAAACTGACTGCACACAGATTTGATCTGTTGGATCAGCAATCAATCTACAAATAAATACCAATGATAGGTCAAATTTTGCAGCGAAAAGTGTATTTTGGTGCAATTTCACCCAAAACTAAGATAATTTACATCCATTTTTAATATAGTCTAAGGTCAATTTGTGGAAGCCAATCAACCTACCTGAATGTTTATTGGAATGTGGGAGGAAACTGGAGTACTCGGGGATACCCACACAAACACGGGGAGAACCTGCAAACTCCATGCTGATAGGGTCCTGAGCCACCGTATTCCAAATGTAATACTTATCATTTATACTAATCAATGTTATTGCTTTAGGAAATTGCCTTATTTTAATTTGGGGTCTTTGGGCTTTAAATAAAATTCAGTTGGGTTGAATACATTAAAAATAAAATTGTTAGTTTGGGTTCTCTGTCCTGATTTGTGTTTTTGTTCTCACCCTACCCCGCAAAGATAGAAATGTACTTACTCTGAAGCCCTGTACATGTGCTAGATTTCTTATGATCATTTATGGTCACTTGGGTGAAAAGTGTTAGTATGGCCATTCCCCGATGTTCTTTAGTGATCCGTAATGCAAGATCCTTTAACAATACACTTCTAATGATCACATTTCTTTCCCATGGGAAAAAGCATCAAGGCTCTTCCTGCTCATCTTACCCATAGGGCAGACCGCTCGTTCGCTCTGTTGTCACTGGAAAGGATCGCTAATGATTTTTTCCAGTGCCAATTACTGAGTGTGTGTATCAGGCTTAAAACAATAGAAATCACGGTATGTATCTCTCAGGTCTCCTTGTAATTGGTTACAATTTTTTAGGACGTACAGTCAGTACTGAGATCGAACATTTCTATGTCTAACATACACAGCCTATTAGTATTGGAAAACTAGGCCTATGTTTATCGGTAACGAAGCCTGAGGCGTGAGCTGTTCTTTTCATATTGCGGCTCGAGGTCTTTTCTGTTTCTTTGCTGGCTTTCATCAATGAGAAAAAAAGACCAGAAAGTCATATAGCGGCCGATGATCTGGATGTACTTAGTTAGGAGTGCTGTAAGCAGAAACCTTGGTGCATTCATCTCTTACAGAAGTGTGCATCCAGGTCATGTTCCCCAGAGAGATCTGTTTTCTGTCTGGAGACATACTCTGCAACCAGAAGTGTTACAGGAGCTCCAGTGGCCCCGGGCATTGCACAAAGCACCTGTGAGATCGGGCCCTTAAGGGATTGTCTTCATTTATTGATATAGTGAGAAGCTGCTTTACCTTGAAAAAAAAAAGTATATATTCTTTACAAGAATGACAAACATCTACAATCTTCGACCGACTACACCTGTGCCGGTTTTCACTTCGGATCTGAGCAGCTGACTGGTTGCAAGCAACCAACTTTGGGGATTTCTATGTTTCTAATTGGACTTTTTAGTAAATATCAATCAAAAGCTGTCTTGTATATGTGTGTGTGGGATCCATCAAATCTAATAGGAATTTCAATTGTTTCCCATGGGAGGAAAAAAAAACATTGGAAAGGAAGAATATTGTAAATGTTTGCAGTGTTATGGGACTTCCAACTTATCAGTACCTGATCAGATCGGTTGATTGTGTGCACCAACCATGTGCATGCATTAACACCTCCTATTCTTACAAATATGAGTGTATTTAAAGAAATTTGTATGGTGAAGATTGGAAATATAGTGACTTCTTCATGACCAAAAATCTTCCTAATCTTTATATCAGACTTTCTCTACCTTTGTAACATAGGAGAATCCTTGAAATACATGGTGGTTAGCATGGTGGTCAGCAGGAAGAATGCCTCTTAGATTACAGGGCACTGGGAAGAATGTCATCCTTACCGATAGCCATAAAGATTATTGGTATGATTTAAACTGACCTGAGGGTCATAAACTTCTCACAGCAACCTCTGGAGGAATCCTGGTTGAGAAACATGGAGAAACTATATTTATATAGTTTGTGGATCTTGACTTGTTACCCTGCCTTTGTCACTGTTTCCTGACACCACTCATGAACATTTAGGGTTCTTCTCATGGAAAGTAAAGCTTTTCTATTCCAGAACAGATTCCCCTTAATGTAGCTCTCCTAGGTGACCCCTTATAAATGAAGACTTGACGTGAACTCTTGGATTTCTATAGGTTGTTATATTTGTGAACTCTTGGTGTTTGCTCAGGTGATGCTAGTGGCTGCTCTGGCTGGTGCACCCCCCAACAGGGTCAGGAGAAGGACCCCGCCGGGGGGGGGGGGTGCACCGGCCAAAGCCACGTATGGATCACAGGCTCAAGGCAGGTTGTGTCTTTGGACACAACACACCCACTCTCCCATCACAAGCTCAGACCTGCGATGGGAGAGTGGGCAGGTTCAGGCATCAAGAAGTCATTATAGGGGAAGTTTCTTCGCCTTCAAGTGATGCACGGCAGAGTCCGTAAATTTAGTGGTCCGTGATGTTCATAAAGTTGGGGACTACTGTATAGGAGGACTATTATACTGTAAACATGTGAGATTGCTGGAGATCACCGCCATTACACAATGAAGACAGAGCATGGTGTTTCCTTTTTATTTTCCAAGAGAAGAAATGCTTGAAAATCGCTTGTTTACCTGCCCTTCTAAACAAACTCCCAGTCGGACATGAAGGACCACAATGGAGCTTTTGCAGCTGTGTTACTGCTATTTTATTAACAGTGGTGACTTAAAAAAATGAAGGTAACTCATTGATAAATGGACGGGTGCAACTACAAATCATATGACCCCCAGTGAAACTTTTTGAGAGACACTCTCTCCTCCTTTGTGGTGATCCCAATGGCCAAGGAGCCTGTTCATCAGGAGTCACATGGGATAACCATAGGTCTCCTTCCAACCCTCATGCAATGTTGCACAGAGGTGAAATAAAAGTTTATTACCTCATCCAGTGCTGGGAATCCCATGTGGCTCCTGGAAGCCATGTGGTATTTTGCACCACCAAGTTCTCTAAGCGTCTGCAGATTTGACAGCAGGCAGCAGTGAACAGTACTCGATGTCGGCCCAATCATTCTTTATGGCAGCCTTTCTCAACATTTTTAACATGGAAGTACCTTTAAAATCAGGGCCAGAATTATACTTTTTGCTCCCCTAGGCCAACTAGCATGCGCTGAATCCCCCAATACCAGCCTTTGATGGTGACACACACAAAACAAAACATGAAAGTTGTTTCACAAGAAAAAATAGAGAGAAAGAGGGAGAGAACGTGGAGAGGGGGGAGAGAGGAAGAACAGGGAGAGAGATGAGAGAGAAAGTAGTAATGACATATGACTATGGTAGGGACATTAGACTGTGAGCTCATTTGAGCACTGCGTAATATGTTGACGCTATAAAAATACTGTAATATACTGTATAATTATAATAAGGGAGGGAGAAGAGAGAGCAAGACAGTGAAGAGAGAGCAAGACAGTGAAGGAAGGAGCGATAGAGGAGACAAAGAAGAATAAGGAAGAGAGAGAGTGTGGGGGGAGAAGAGAGAGAGAGGGGAGGAAGAGAGAGATAGGGAGAAGGAAGGAGGGATAGAGGGAATAGAGAAGGTGGGAGGAAGAGGGAGGAGAGAGAGAGTGGGGTGGAGAGGGAGAAAGAAATAGGGATAAAGTACGAGAGGGGTAATGGTAAATAGAGTGGGGGGGGGGGAAGGAAAAGTTAGAGAAGAGTGGTTGGAGTCAGGAAACCTGTAGCTCCCTATGTCGCCTGCTGGTGACACTGTGGTTTAGCAAGCCTTCCATGCGCTTTCACTGGCAACCAGCAGGTGGCTTGCAGCAGGATCACCTGGTTTAGCTACACCTGTGGCTCCTAATTAGTAGGCCTATATATTCTGCCTTCACCTACCTCCCTCTGCCTTAGCATTGGACCTGAAACCTTGCTGGTCATTTGACCTTTGATATCCTCTCCTTGCTCTGTTCTGGTTATTTGTTGTCAGTTTTATATAATATATAGCTTGCTGGAACTGTGTTTGAGATATCACTATTGTTTGCTGTGTCTTGTACGTACGCACTTTCGTTAAACTCAACTCAACTGGCTATTCAATGTATACTGCCCATGCTGGTCTCCCTCCGGTTCTTGCTGGAAGAAATCCTGATGGGGAGAGGAAAAATAAAAGGGAGAAGGAGGGAAGGAGGGAAGGAGAGAGAAGAGAGTGGGAAGGGAGGGGTAGAGAGACAGGAGGGATAAAGAGATGGAGGGAGTGGGGAGAAAGAAAACAAAGCAGGAAGAGAGGGAAAATGGAATAGAGAGAGAAGAGTAATGTCATCAATACCAATGTCACCCTGCACAGATCTGTATGTCACCTCATTACAATCACTTTCACTTTGTGCATCCTGTTACTGTCCAGTAGCAAGTTCCAGTTCTACATGGAGATTATGTAATGCCGCCCCCTAGTGGTCACACCATCTTAGGCCATGGTCTAGGTCAGGGGTTCTTAACTTTTTGATGACGCCAGACCCCCAATGGATTGTCCAATATGGTCCTATTCCCTGTACAAACTACCTAAGTATAAAGTAATACATTAAATAAAATAAATACCACTACCCAGAATCCCATACCCCCAGCATTTGGTTCCTATACCCACAAGGGGTATGGATACCTCCGGTGCTCCAAATAACTTTTAGGTCTTTGGGGACCCCCTACTATCATTACTATACTCACGGTAACTTGGTGGTCAGTAGGGTGAATGCCTCTTCTACTGCTGGCCAGTGGGAAGAATGTCACCAATACATCCCAAAAGTGGATTGGCGTCAGTGGTAACTGACCTGGGAGGCACAAATTGATTAAGGAACCCCTCTGGAGCAGGCTATCTGCAATGGGAGAGTGGGCGGGGTTCTGGTATTATGACATCACTATGGGGTAGGTTTCTTCCTCTGTGAGTGACACCCACATGCGCGGTCAGGAGTCGGTAATTTTAGTGGTCCGCGGGACTGAAAAGGTTGGTGACCACTGCTCTGGAGTTTCTGGACTTTTTTTAACATGGGGGAACCCTTGAAAAACTCCCACGGAACTCCTAGCAACCTCTGAAGGAACCCTAGCTGAGAATCACTACCTTACGGCACTGTCGCAGGTAGACGTTACATGTATCTTTACTGGGGCGAAAGTAGCGGGAAGCACACCACAACCTCGACACCTGATTTAACGCCCCGCCTGCTCCGAAGTCACATGACATCCCTGAGAGCAGAACCTGAAGGACAACCTGATGTTTAAGGTCAGGTAAAAGGTAAAAAGTCAAGCGGGAGGGTCAAAAGTATCGCCACATTATATTTATTTGAAACTTTATGCGTACAAAAAAGGAAGAGAAAGGAGGAGGAAATTAAAATAAAAATAATAAAAAACAGGTTCTTCTAGGAACAAAGCTACCAAGTTTGAAAAGGCTAAAAAATCCCCCAGTCTATAGAAAAGAAAACTTGGTGGAGGAGGGGAGGAAGTGGGAAAACAAAAGAGATAGAAGGCTGCTGGGTGGGAGCTTTTCTCTCTCTTTCTGTTTTTCTCTCTTTCACAGACACAGAGCAGGCTTAGGAGGAGCTGTTTTGCATCCATTCACGTCAGCCCTGCCTCATTCCCTTCTTCCTTCCTGCTACAGACACTGCGAGCTCAGGAAAAAGAAAGAGCAACACCTCACCGTGTGTCTGCCTCACCTCACACACCCCCAGCCCAGCTGAGCGCCAAAACACTGGGCCCCTACACTCCACCTGAAGGTAAGTCTGACACTTTACTCCCCCTTACTATGCCCTGCCCGGGTCACGGAGCTCACACACACACCCCCGCCAAAGTCCCCTGATGGTACGCTCCCCCTTGGGAAAGGTCGGCAGAGGGACGCGGACAGTGCCGGAGTAGGGGGGTGTGTGGTGAGGTGAATGGGGGGGGGGAGAGACGGCGGATCTCTCTTAGCTCTTTCACTTCCACATTCGCTCGTGTCATATTCTGAGGAGAAATGTCGTGTGGAAGGTGAAAGGCGAGGAGGGAGACGGGGGTAGGTGCTGGGGGGTCCAGCTGTGACTTTGTTTGTTTGTTCGTTCGAGTTGTTTGTGGCGTCAGATGGGGAGCTGGAAACTTTATCATGGCTGAGGATGGGGGGGACGCGGCTGGAGGACGTCAGGGGGGAGATGTGGGGAGGAGCTGTGCCTCACCTGGTCCTGTCACTGTGCATATCATCCCCATCTTCCTTGTCATCCTCATCATCATCCCAATCTTCCTCATCATCATCATTCCCATCTTCCTCATCATCATCATTCCCATCTTCCTTGTCATCCTCATCATCCCCACCTTCTTCATCCCCATCATCCTCCTCATAATCATCATGCCCATCATCCATCTGTGTACAAACTTCACCCCCTCCTGCCTTACACATCCATCTCCACTCTCCTTCCTTCATTCTCTCCTTTAATTTTTCATTCCCTCCATACTCCATTATATCTCCCTCCTCCTTCATTATCCCATTCCCCTTCTTTATTTTCTTGAATATTGAATTCTCTCCTTCCTTACCTGTGCCTCTATTTTCTCATTCACTCCTTTATTCTCATCTTCTCTTTCTTCTTTATATTTCTAACCCCCTCTCTTCATTTATTCCTGTTTTATTTTACTCCAATATCTCTCCCTCCTTCTCTTTATTCTACTCTTCCCTCCCTCCTACATTATCTTTCCACAACCCTTTCTTTCTTTATCATTCTGTCCTTTCTCTCCTTTGTTTTCTCATCCCTTGCTTTATCTCTCCTTCCCTTCATTCTATTCTCACCTCCCCCCTCTCCTCCTTTATTCCCCCCCTCCTTTATTTTCCCATTCACTCCTTTATTTTCATCTTCCCTCCCTCCTACTTTTTCTTCCCCCTCTTTCTTTATTTATATTTCTCTCCTTACCTCCTTCCTCTTCTCACCCTCCTTTTTTCCCTTCTCTCCTTCTTTCTTTATTTTCTCATCTGCTTTATCTCTCTCCCTCTCTTTTTTATTTTCTCATTCACTCCTTTATTCTCATCTTCTCTCTCCTTTATCTTTCCAACCTGTCCTCTTTATTTATTATTAGTTATCTCCCTTCTTCCCTCCCCTTCTCTCCCTCCTTTTTCATTCCTTCTCCCTCTTTTCTTGTTTTATCATTTCATACTTTATTTCTCTTTCCTCCCTTCTTTCTTACCCATTCCTGATCTCTCCCGTTGTCTGGTATTCCTTGCTTTATCTCCCTCACTATATCTCCTTCCATTCTTTTCTTTCCTTCCTTCTTTCCTTCTTTATTCTTATTATTATCTATCTCATTCTCTCATTTATTCTTTCCTTCCTTCCCTATTTTTCCTTCTCTCATTCTCCCCTTCTTCATTATTTATTCTTCTCTCCCCTTCTCTAGCTACTTTATTTTCTTCTTTGCTCCTTTTCTTTCTTTTCTTCGCTCCCTTTTTCTATATCTTTAAAGCTGTCTCCACGTTTTTATTCATTCATTCCCTGCTTTATCTCTTATTTCCCTCTTTCTTTCATCATTTTACCTGATCTCCCCCATTCCTTATTCTCTCTTTCCTTGTTTTTGTCTTGCCTTTACTCCCTTTACATGTATACTTCTCCCCTTTAAAGAAGAAAGGATGGAAAGAATAATTCCCCCCTTTGTTTTTCCCCTCCTTTATTATTTATTCTTTTTCTTCTCCCACTTTCTCTCCCTCCATCTTTATTTTCTTCTTACTTCCCTTTTTTCCTTCTATATCTTTTCTGTTGTCTCTTTTTTTTATTCTTCCTGTATATCTCCCCTTGCTCCTTCTTTAGTTTTTCTCCTTTAGCTCTCATTCCTTCTGTCCTTTATAAATATTTTCTCTCTTTTCCTGACTCCTTCTTAATATATTTTTTAATCTTGCCTTCCCTCACTCCTTCATTATTTGTACTCCTCTCACTTTTTTCCCTTCCCTTCCCCATTCATTTATTTTTCTTCTCTTCCTCATTTCTTAGCTTCACCTCTTCTTGCTTCTTTAGCTCTCCTTCCCTATTTTTTTTCTTCATCTACATGCATTCTCTTTTCTTTCATTCTATGTCTTTATCTCATTTCTATTTCGTCACTCCTTTCCTTTTTTTTCTCTCTTTTCTTTCCTTTTTTCTTTCCCTTTTTTTTTTAGCTCTTTCCCTCTCTCTTACTCTCTTTACCTCTCCCTCCCCTCTATGCCACCTTTTTTCTCTCCTTCCCTCACTTCCTAATCTCTAGTTCCCTCCCTCTTTCTTTATCTATTTTTCCCTCCTTCACTGTGCTGCTTTTCTTTCCTCCTCCCTCTCCCCTATCTCTTCTTTCTCTATCTCTCCCTCTCAGCCTTTTCTTATCAATGTACAATGGTTCATCCTCCTTATTATTTTTAATCATTCTTTTTACTTATATATGTTTTCTTTTTCTCTCTCCTTTCTTTCTCTTCCATTCTACCTTTCCTCCTCCTCCTCTCACCATTTTTCTTCCATGGCAGTTTTTTATTTAGTACTCCTCTTGTGCTTCTGCCTCTTTTTTTCCTCAAAGGTTTGCCCCCACCTTCCCTTTACAGTTTCCTTACCTTTCATGGGGTTTATATACCAACAAAAAAAGAGGAATTTTCCTAAGGATAGGTAATTCCAATGAACTATTCCGAATTTTAGCCCTCCAAACCTGGGCCAAGCAAAATGATGTTGTTTTTTTTTCTTTACATTTCCATCCATTTGATTGGGTATTCTTTGCAAAGTAAAATTTCATTGCTTTTATGAAGTGAACACTGTTTTGCAAAGTGATCATTTACTTTGCTAAGTGAACAAATGCCATATATTCCCTTAAGTAA
>NC_092859.1:148485982-148515711 GCF_032062135.1 Pyxicephalus adspersus
GTGCAGGATCGTTCGTCGTTGGTTTTCCAACGATAATAATTGGAAGTGTGTACGTAGCTATACATAAGGTAGTTGGGTTTGCCAGCTCATCTTTGTTTTGGATGTAAAATTCAGAAATCTATTTTTATGTAATCGCTGTTTGTTAAAGATGGGCTATGTGTAAAGATTTCACTTGTCATCCTAATGAAGGTCGTATGTCCTGGATCACTTGGCTGCTGCATCTTCTTTCATTATGGAATGTTGTCAGTCCTCTATCCCATGCTGAATATTTCCTCTGTTGTTTTACAATTGCTTCTACATTTAATATTAATTGTGGTCGTGGACATGGGGCCGTTACAGATTATCCTTGTGTTTCCTCCTCTTGTTCATTTAATCTTTTCATGTAATTTGTATCAACTTGTTGCTGCAATTATGTTTGATAAATGAGATTTTGCTGAAGTGTTTGTCATTTTAGGGCAGGGTCACACCTGCCTTGGGATCGAGTGATCTTGCTCAGCTTCCCTTGCCACCCTAGGTCTATTTCCAACCCCCATGCATTCAAGCATAGAAGTTCTTTAAAGGTATATTACCTCCTCCAAAGTTGGGTCGGATCAGGTGATCTGACGTGGTTTGGTCACTCCTAAAAGAACCATCATCATGTACATTTGAATGGGTAGCAGTCTGTGTTACTTTGTGGTGCTTGCTGCTGCCCCCATTCATTTTCTATGGGGCTGCTACCGATGAGAAACTACTGATAGCGTCTTCCCCCGAGACAGCACTTCATTGGTACGAGAAAGACGTAACAGCACCACAACCTCAATGCCAGTCTGAACATAGCCAAACTGTAATATAGAAAGCTGAGGTTTAATCTCCCAGATTCTGCCTTTCAGAAGGGATTGTCTTTTTTTTCATTTTAATGACATTATTTTAGATGCATTACATATCTGAAAGTTCTTATGGAAACCCTGACTAAAACAATCATTGGGACAAATGCCCATTGCATTGGAAGCCATGGGATAGAATGACCCCAAAGGCTATGTACACACGTCCAATGATTCTTGCCTAATATGAATGGTCGTGCTCACCTCTGACCTGTACATCGGTTGTCCAATATTTTTCATGGATCAGGATGAATCTATGAACGGCTGATGGGGAACCAGTGCTGTACTAGTCAAGGGAGGAGAGCACAGCGGGGTGTTGCTTGCTTGTTCTCCCCTCTCCATAAAACTGAACGGCGCTCTGTGTGCAGAGCTCGTTCGATCAACTATCATTTTTTGCGATCGTTTTCAGCGATGAAAGTTGCAGGTGTGTACGCAGCATTACAGACAGATAAAAAAATCACCGGTGTCCTGCAGCTGGCTCTGTTAAGTGGCGCTGGGGACATCTTTTGTCCCTTTCTGCAGTAATGACCTGCCTGATTGTGGATTTTTAAAAGTGGAACTTTAAGGTTACATACACACCTTCAATAATTGTCATTGGAAAGGATCTTTTGCGATCCTTTCTAACGTCAAAAGACTGAACGAGCGCTGTACATGAACTGAAAGAGTGCCGTTCTGCTCTATGGAGAGGGGAGAATGACGGAGTGGCACCCGGCTGCTTTCTCCCCCCTTCGATTTTTTTACAATCGTTCAGCGTTTGTGGATCTGGCAGGACAGATCCACGAACGACGAGCGCTGTACACGCGCCAGATTCTCGACCGATATCAGCCCTGAGCCGATTATCAAGCAATCATCTTATCTATACGTAGCCTACGAAGTGAAACTTAAAATGTGGTCTTTTCTTTTATGATTTTGCTATTCTGATATGTTGTGTACTCAGATAATCATTGTAAAACAATTCTAACATCCTCTATCAAGTACAATTTAGACTTCACAATGAAGAATTATGTTATTGAAATTCCTAATCAGTGATAGAGCCATGGATGATCCATCTGTGTGTTGTGTTCATTTGAGTATAATGAAATCCATGAATTATGGAATCCTGTTCTGTCTATAGAAAACATAATTCTTCATTTCATTCCTAAACCTGCAAAGAAAAAAAAAATATTGCAATGAGCAAAGTACAGATAGTTTGTGAAAATGAATCAACAACCTTTGCTTTTTAGTTTGTTGTTATAGAACTACAGATAGCTTACATATAATGTCATTAAATATTTGTCCTAAGCATAACTACTCGGTGCTCAACCCAGACTTTTTTTTGAGCCGTGTGGGAAGGAATTGTAGGTGTGTGGCAGCCCCTGTATTGTGACCCAACTCATCCGTAACCATCCGAAAAGTGCCGGCTGGTGCGTCCGGCTAAAAGGTGCTGGGGAGAACACTAGTACTGCTTGGACCTTTAAGGAACCTGAAAATTGATTTTAAAGCAAATCAGCTAAAGTATAAGGAATACATGCAGTCAGTGCTAACACAAAGTTCTTTAATTGGTATGTATGACTTTTTACAACCTTGTATGCACTGCACCAGTGTTTCTGGACCTTTTAAAATGAGGGAACCCTTGAAATGACTTTCAGGTCTCAATTATGTCCATAGGATTTTATACCTGGGATATATTTATTTCCCTAGTGGTTAAACTTGAAGGACTTTTGTCTTTTTTTCAACCTAACTTTGTCTTCTGGGAACCCCTGCTATAATTACTATCTCCACATCTCATAGTACATTAGTGTGGTGGTCAGATTGCCTCTTACATTGCAGGTCATTGCAGGAAAAGCTGCAACCCTTACAAAAAGATCATTGTGGCACAAATTGCTCATTGCTTCAGGAACCCCTAGCAACCTCTGGAGAAAACCCTAAGCAGCCCTGAATGAGAAACACTTCTACACTCCACAGTATGTAATAATTTCTTTCTGATCCAGACATAAAACGTGTGGCATTTTCAGGGCCTGTTTTCTGTTGCTTTTAAGCATGTGATTGTATGCTGTGTATCTATTTATCCTTAATGGTACTATAAATGCACGTTACGAATGCAGCAATATACTGTTTTTTTGTGAATTATGTTGCGCTGGGCCATTCTGATGAATGGGGTGCCATAAAGCAAACGACTGCACAGTGAACAGCCATACCAGGAAAAAGCAGGATGTTTTCCTAACATCTAATACATGGCTTATAGTGGTGGCAAGTACGTGCCAACTTGTTATGATATATGCCCGACCAATGGTGTTCACTGTAATCATTGAAGTGAAATGTAGTATATTATTAGATGGAGAAACAGAAAAATGATTTATGTTTGCATCAGTCAGTTGAACATACCCCTATTATTAATCTGTATTTATATAGTGCTGTACATTTAATAGAGATCCCTTATGTAATTTTGTATTCCTAGAAAGTTAAGTTTATTGGTATTTTAATATATTTTTAAGCTGGGTGGGAAGGAGCTGTAGGCGGGTGGCAGCCCCTGTATTATGACCCAACTTTGCTGTAACCACCCAAACCCAGTTAGGTGGTAACTGAAGAGTGCTGGGTGGTGCACCCAGCTAAAAGATGCTGGGGAGAACACTGATTGAGATATATATATTTTATATATATATATATATATATATATATATATATTACACATACACTGGTAAAATTGAAATATATTTGGAACTATAAACTGGCTGTGATTGAAACATTGTAACCCTAAGGTACTCTTAATATTGTGTAGAAGTCGCTGATGTGTTTCCAGGCAAAAAAGAAAAAAGATCTAAGTTTTTAATTAAAGGTAACAACAAATGTTGGAGCCTTGTCTAAAATGCAGAATATAAAATAGCTGACTTGCTCAAGCAAGAGATAAAATTGGGGTCTGACCCAGCTTGTCTGGAACTATTCAGCAGTTTGTTTAATTCAAAGCTAGCTAGTGTCTGTACTTCCCTGCAGAAATAATATCTCTTTTTTTAATATATATTGTGGCTTTATTTCATGCATGAAATTACTGTGTAGCAAGATTTCAGAAACTCAGACCGTCTCCTCTGTGACTACGGAATAATAGACCTGTCCTTCAAAACCATCCTGTCTTCAGGAAGCGGGTGACACTTAAAGAGTTAAAATAGATTTTTTTTAAACTTTTGAAGAACTCTAGGCAATTGAGCTTACAAGAGTCTTTGAAATTTTCTCTTCCTGAAGAATGAAGCCTTGAATAATGACATCTACCTGTCATTTGGAAAACTTAAAGGCACCGACGGTTCTTCTCCTGTGGCATACAACGATGATAATTGGCATTGACGTTATCTAAATAACTGGCGCTTTGTGATCGTGGCCCCTCATTTTCCAGCTTTTTCATCGACCAATGGAACATTTGTTTTATATTTTGCTACAAGTTGGAAAAGTCTTTGCTTCGTTACATAGCATCTTTTTCATTGTTTCTGCATTCGCTTTAATATGTGATAGTGGACAGTTGAATAAGGCCGGACATGGACATCATTTGTGTTTTTGTACCAATTGGTTGTTTATCTAAGGAAGATTTATGTGAATAAGTAAAGCAATCCTAGCAGAAGATGTATGTCAGTAGACAAACTGATATGTGGAATTTGTCAGCCATTGTCAAAAGAAAATAGTTACATAGAAGGTCAAGTTGAAAAAAGATATAAGTACATCAAGTTCAACCACTAGGGAAATAAACATATCCCAAATATAAAACCCTATAGAAATATTGATCCAGAGGAAGGCAAAAAAAACCCTGGTACAATTTGCTCCAACAGGGGAATAAAAAAAAAAATGAAAGGGGATCTTAACCCTGAAATACTTTCCCTTCTCCATTCCTTGTCAGGGCGCTGCCATCTTCTTCCTTTTTGTGAACTTTGGCCATCTGGATTGGCCGGGCCAAGATGACGTAACTCCTTTGCAGGCTTAGGGGAGATAATTTATTGTCCGGGTAACCGGGTAATGTTAGGTATCCTGGCAACCAAATCTGCGCATTCACAGCTTAGCAATTTTGACAGATCCGCGGAGCGATCAGGGAGGTAAGAATGCTTATTGCAGAAAAAAATAGCCTGTCCTTTTTGCAACAAAGCCCTGCCTGATCGCAAACATTGAAAGTGGAATTTTAGTTCTTTTTTAAAGCAAATCAGACCAAGAAAAAAAATCATTGGTCTACTGTGGTGACCAAACATACCCTGAGAAATACAATGCAACCAGCCATGGAGAACATGCATATAGACAGGAAGCAGCTTTTAAAGATGTTGTAGATTGGCTGAATTGATACGCAAGAAAAGGTAGTTTATGAAAAATAAAGACAATTGTTTACAGTATGCAGTGCTTTCACAGAGTAGAGCGTATTCCTTTGGGATGCAGATGTACTTTAGTTATTTCTCACATCTGTTTACCATTTTGAGATCATTTAAAGATCACACCCAGTAAGTATGAACATTTCCCGTATTGGGAGCATCGTATTTTAATAACTTGCACCATCTTGTGTGTGTGTGTGTGTTTTTTTTGTCTTTGGCTGCATACACGTGCATCTTTCACGATCCTTTCAATGACAAAATACTGCATGGTTCATGAGCGAGCGCTGTACATACAGCACCAGTCTGCTCTATGAAGAGGGGAGAACGATTGAGTGTCACCCGTTGCGCTCTTTCCAGTTCACTTTCATTAGGTGCTTTCCTCATCTTTAGATCCGCCAGGAGGGATACATGAATGACGAGCGCTGTACACACGCCAGATTCTCTTCTCATATCAGCCCTGAGGTGATTATCGGACGAGCATCATCTGAAGTGTGTAGGTAGCCTTAGTAGAGAATGAGCCATATCAAACTGCTGATCCAATTGCTGTCAAGAGTTCTCCATTTAGCAGCCTTCCAAACACAACCATCTGCCACTGCCATGCATTAACACAAATGAACATTTGGCGATGACCTTGATAGGTGGTTGGTCGGCATTCATGAACTGCCCTGAATCCTGCCTACGGGAGACACTGGTTGCAGGTCTGGCTGCAGTTAAAGTGGAACTAAACTCGGAAAAAAACACACCTTGTAAGATTCGTCGATCCATTGGGTGGTTTCTTCGTTTGGGTCCTGCGTAGTCCCAGTATCTTTCTTTGGCCTGACACGGAGTAAGTGCCAGGGTTCTTCCGGGTTCTTCTTCATATGTCACCTGATCTCACACTGCCATTAGCCAATGACCATTAGCTGTGCGTGACTTAAAGCGGAACTAAACTTAAAATAAATCCTGCAGATCTGGCAATCTGTCGGGAGGTTTCTTCATTTAGGTCCCACGTTGTCCTGGTATCCATCTTCAGCCCGGCGCAGAGAAAGCGCTGTCTTCTTCCGAGTTCTTCTTCCTACGTCACCCAATCTCTCACTGCGCAGGTGCGAGATCAGGTGATGTAGGTGGGGGAAAAGATTGCGGATCTCGCTACGCATGCATGAGATCACCAATTTTTTTTCTCCCATTAATGGGCTCTGAGATTGGGCATGTGCAGGTAACCCGGGAAGCTTCACTCTCATTCTGTTTTGATTGCTGCCCTTTTATATAAAGTAAACATTTTGAGTTTAGGTCCACTTTAAAAAGCTGTAACTACCTGCATGAGCTGACCCTTTCCTTCACGCATGTGTCTCTCCCTTACTGGCTGGAGAAGCAGGGCGGCGTTTTGCAGTGAAGCATGAGCAGATATTACATAGAACGTATACTTCTTGCTTGCATTTTCTAGGAATCCTTTCGCTATAAGTTATCTCGAGCATCAGCATCACTAGTATGACATGGGGGTCAAAATGTTTACTATTCATAGAATGGCCATTTGTAGAGGGCTGGGGTGACTGAACAATCAGTTGCAAGTCCGGGGAACACTACGATATGTCTGTGGTCCACCCAAACATCTATCAGTTGTCATTTTATTGGGCATTGGTAATTTGTTTTTCTTGTGGTTTCCTTACAAAAATGTAAAGTCGGTCTTACTGGTTTGCTCAGTTTTTTTTATTTGCTTGTCTGCTGTGATCCAGGTAATACCTCGTAAACTGGATTACATGCATCACAAAAGAATAATAAGCCACAAAATAGGAGCTTTTGCATATCATTACCCACAGCTCTTACAATCAGTCTAAGCAGCAAAACCCAAATCTGTAAACACTTGATGCATCGAAACGTGTTTGATCACTGAATACCCTGATACATTGCACTCTCTTCAAAACAAGTTATACCCTCCTGCTTCCACAAAGGGCTACCTACCCGATTGTTGTATATTGTTGTTGTTACCTACCAACCCGATTGTTGTATATTGTCTGACCGAATAGCTGTGGCCATGAAAACCTATGACTTGTAATGCAGTTTCAGTTCAGTTATCCTGATATTCTACCGGTGAATTACAATTAGGCTTGCAGTAAATAAAAGGGGAATGCAGTGTGGTTTTGTTTGCAATTATATTGTGTACCATAATTAGGACTAAAAGGACAAATATTAGTTTTATTTCTTTTTTTTTTTTTTTTTTGGTTGATGCAACATAAAATATTGTCTAAAATAAATTGAATTTTGAATTTTATATATCCAACTAGTGGGTTTTAGGTTCTTTTTGATGTTTTCCCGTTTTTCCTTACCTGTATTAAGGGTACAATAGCTCAAGGTGAAATGTACACATGCAAATGGATAGGTGAAAGCCGATATACATACCTTTTTTTGCCTAATGCTTGGTTCAATTAGAAACAAGAAGGCTGTAAATAAAACAACTTCCGACACTTCTTTGGATACTCAAGTAATCCTGGGGTTGTATTTTCACTACCAAATGGTATTAAATGTGGAGCTAAACCCTTTCCCTGTTCTGTTGTTGGGACTGCCATCCTTTCCTTCTTTTCCCCTCACAATACTTTGGCCAGGATGACGTAACTCTTGCACACTCCGGAGTTCAAGCAGTCCCTGCACATGCAAGGGAAGCCAGGATTGCCAGGTAACCCGGCCAGGAACTCCATAGAGTTCCAATTCATAGGCAGTCATCTGTACAGAACGATACTCCCTTGATATCTAGGAGAACTTATATGCACTGCTGACTTGGCCTTAGTGACATCCAGTCAGGAAGCTCACAGGCTACTAACCAAACAGAGATGCTGCTAGTAAGCTGTAGCTGCTTATTCTCTGATTTTCAATATTTCACCAGAAAGCGGGCGAAAAAGAAAAAAAGTCTCTATATAGGCAGTGTGTCTGCCACTTTTACCAACATTGGTCTTGCTTTATGTACATATAAATGTACAGTACAAATGCAATTTAAGGAACTCACATCAGAGCATACTGTCTGTATTCCTCTCTTTCTTGCAACCTTGTAAAACTATACTGGTTATTTTATCACCATTGTAACTGCTCCTGACATCATTACACAGTATTTATATAGCACCAACATATTATCCAGCACTTTACAAAGTCCATAGTAATTTCACCAGCTGTCCTTTTAAAGGAGCTCGCAATCTAATGTCCCCACCATGTCATTAACACAGTTCAAGGTCAATTTTGGGGGCAACCAATTGACCTCCCTAACGGTAACCGTTAGCTAGTGTGACTCGGGGTAGAAAAAGTTGCTAAAAGTTGGGGTTGGAACACCTAGGGAAGGCTAGTAAATAAAGTGCTTACCTGATCTGCCGGGGTCATGTGCCGTCCAGCGCCGCAATCTCCATCTTCTTTCTTCTTCCTGCTTCTGCATCCGATGAGTCACCGGGGGAGTTCCCGGTGCCGTTGGTGCGTGTGTACGTCCGGGCGGGACGGGAAATTCAAAATCCATTTGTATTGCATTCAATACAAAATAACTATTGAATGCAATACATTGGATTTTTATGTGTAAAAGCAGTACATTGTTTTCAACAACATTTATTTTACAGTATATATATTAGTATGAGTATATTATGTTTTTTTTTTTATTTACATTTTTTTTGTTTTTTAATTAAATTTTTTTTTTTTAATTATTTGGATTTTTTAATTTATTCAATTTATTGTTTTTAAATGATTTTGTGTTTCAAACTATTATTCTCATACTATTATGGTATACTGTAAAATAAATTTTCATGAAAAACAATTTACCGCTTTTAGACATATAAAACCGGAAAGAAATGAACTGCTAGGGAGGTTTATAGTAATTATAGCAGGGGTTCCTTAAAGACCTAAAAGTTATTTCAAGGGTTCCCCGTGGTAAAAAGGTCCAGATATTCTTTGCTGGAGGTGATTGTGTGGTTGATCTGACGCACTTGAAACAACCGACCGCTAACAACACCTCATATTTGACAAATAGGGGGGACACAGCAGAGTGCCTCCTGCTGATTCCTCCCCTCTCCATAGAACAGAACAGGCTGATCTGTAGCTTGTCTGTAGAGCATTCATCTGTTCCAATGTCACCCCAAAAAATTCCAAAAGATTGGAATTCCAACGTTATCGTCTCTCACGAGCACAGTAAACGATTTAGCAGAGCTGAAGCCAAACCCTAGCCAGCTACACCTAGCGTCCAATCGGGTTTCATATTTCAAAGGATGGATAGAACCCTAATTACAACCATTGAATTCTGTTTCAATGTTTCTGCATCATCCTGTATATGTTATGTGGTTGTGCTGAATTTCTTTTGAAATAATCTTCATTTATTCCTTTGACTAGTGTTTGCCTGTGTGCATTCATAACCCATATTGTGATAAAAGTCATGCAAATTTTCTTTTTACTGCAGCGTTTTATTGGCAGTTGTTGCAGTTACAGTATGGAGAACGTCTTCTACCAGTGGTGTGATAACACAGCAGCAGCCGTGGCAGGGTTGTAAAGTCTAATGGCCCGGCATATTGGTCTTGTGTAGTGCTGTGAAGGGACTCCAGAATAAAGATTACTTTTTACATGTGCTTAGAATTCCCATCCCTAGCATGGATCTGTGTTCTATTTTCATCTAGGGATGTTTGAACTGGTTACCTTTGCTTATTTTTATTTCATTAGTGAAAATGTATTTTGCATTTGTGATAAGATGGAAAGGACTGCGTATAGTTTCTTTTAGGGGATTTAAAATGGAAATTATGTAAAAAACTGTGACAAGGAAGGTTATTTATTGTAAATGACTGGCGATAAACTGTACATAGTTGTCTGATCACAATTTTTCTAAATACATTCCCCTGTCCTTGGTACATCGCAAGCACCACCATCTTCTTCTAATTCCTGGATTTCTAATCTTAGCCTTTTTATTTGGCCGGGATGACCTAACCGCCGCGCCGATCAATCTGATTGCCACTTTCTGCATTGCTAGATTGAATGTGCCTCATTGCTAGTGTAGAACACTATGGGTTACAATTGAGGTCAGAGGTGTTTCAAGCACCCTGTATGCAACGTTTCCTGCTCATACATAGCTGACAAACATTACCATTGGTGAATGGAGCTGTAAATGACCAATTTAGGCAAAGCGGAACTAAAACCTGCTATTCTCACCTGTTCTGTCGCAGAGCGCACAATCATCTTCGTCAATTCCTCCTTGCGATATTTGGCCATCTTAATTGGCTGGGGTGGGATAACACAACTTCTGCACAGACAAGAGGCTGTTTATTCGGTCCCGGGTGTGCTGGCCAACATGTTTTTTTTTTAGCAGCCACACAGATCTATCAGACAGGTAAGAAGGATTATTGCAGAAGGGACATCACCCATGCCTTTTGTAATAATGTCCTGAACATTATTAAAAGTGGAAACTTAGTTACACTTTAACTAAAATGTTATTATATCAAACAGGATTTATATATTGCCAACATATTACAGAGTGCTGTACATTCAGTCGGGGTGGCAAATAACAGACACAGATACAGTCAGTAACACAGGAGGAGGCGAGGACCCTGCCGCGAAGAGCTAACAATCTAGGAGGTCAGGGAAGTAACACACAATGGGAGGGGATATGGCAATCCTGTAATGATTTCCACTGTAATAAACTAAAAGAATTGTCTTCAAGACTATAAAATCAGCACCCAAGGAGTGTCCCCATAGTTTTTTTTATAACCTATAAATATTTTGGACACTTCTTATAAATGGACAAGAGCTGCAGGAAGGAATTATGAAAGTCGAATGCGTCCAGAAATACCCCAGTTTGTTATACAACATGACAGTCTATGTAAATGTCAGCAGTTTACACACAATATTTCTATAGATTGTTTAACGTCAAAACACATTGAAGCTAAATTATGAAAAAGACGCCAGCAGGAATATTTCTAGCAACTAGAGTCCATCTTTCATTTTTAACTCGGGCTTGCGGAAATGACAGTAAAAGCTGATGAAACTGGTCTTGTTGGCACACTTTTCATATATAAGCTCAATAATACATCTTTGGCACATGTCACATCCTCTCAACAGCAGTGTCACAAAGACAAAACTCACATTGCTGCGGCTGTAGAAAACACCAATTTGCAACACTAATGAAAGCTGTGATACCTTCTACAATGTGAACTTTGAATTTTGCTTAGCATACATATTCATGGAAAAATGTACAATCCATACAGCTAATGAAGTGTTGCGAAATCAACATTTGTCCAATGTTATCATTACATAGTATTTATATAGCGCCGACATATTATGCAGTGCTGTACAAAGTCCAAATCACGTGCGGCACAGTGGCTCAGGGGTTAGCACTCTGGCCTTTGCCAGGTCCCAGGTTCGAATCTCAAAACTACTCGATACTACAGGACGCTATCTGCATGGAGTTTGCAGGTTCTTCCCGTGTCTGTGTGGGTTTCCTCCGGGTACTCGGGATTCCTCCCACATTCCAAAAACATGCAATGAGGTTAATTGGCTTCCCCCAAAAAAATTGACCTTAGACTACATTAATGACATATGACTATGGTAGGGACATTAGATTGTGAGCTCCTTTGAGGGACGGTTAGTGATGTGACTATCAACTTTGTACAGCGCTGTGTAATATGATGGCGCTATATAAATACAGTATAATAATAGTTGTAGTTTGTCTTTATCATAAGCTTAGTTACCTTTCCCCAGCTTAGTTGCAGGTTTGTGCAGCGGGCAAGAAAACAGATAATTAGGAACTTGCAATGTTTTATGATTTCACTTTGCCATGTTTTGTATTTTAAGGCCATTGATTCGCCCTGAGAAGCCTGTAGAGCTTGTGGATCGATCGTTGGTACCATAATCTCATTTTTTTACTATCTGCTGAACGCCACGACTTGTTAGAAGTTCCAGCCATCTGTAGTCTTTCTTCATGATTTCAGAGTTCTTTACTCCTATGTTATAGGGGAAGTATGTTCTTACCCCATCTCTCCCGCATTATGCGCAATTCATACATACATCTGAATGTGGACGCATCCCTTGCTTGTCCTAGCTTATTGATCTCTGTATGGCATATCAACGAGAGAGTTCACAAGGAGATGCTGCTGAACCAATAAATATGCCAGAATGATCTTCAAACCCAGAATCTTGGAAGAATCCTAAACTTAGTTTAGGATTCTTCCGGAGATAGAGCATGGTGGCTTAGTGGTTAGCATTCTGGCCTTTGCAGTGCTAGGTCCCAAGTTCAAATCTCAGCCAGGACATTATCTGCATGGAGTTTGCAGGTTCTCCCCATGTTTGTTTGGGTTTCCTCTGGGTACTCTGGTTTCCCCCTACATCCCAAAAACATGCAGATATGTTAATTGGCTTTCCTCCCAAAACTGACTTTAGGCTGTGGTAATGACATATGACTATGGTAGCGACATTAGATTATGAGCTCCTTTGAGGGATAACTATGGACTGTGTACAGCATTGCATATTATGTTGTAGTATGTAGTAATATTTATGATATTAAACTCCGCCAGAACGTCGTTCAGCATCTTCTAAATTGTTCTACCCTACTTCAGCGGTTAACAGGAGAACCTACCAATAAATGAGAAGCTACACAACGCATCTGAAAAGTACAATTCGAAATTCAATACAGTGCATTGTCTGCAAAATACCTAAAAAAAAACCCTCTTCAACATCTCTAATTCATTCCGCCTATAGTTAGACGGCTCAGTGGTGTTTTTTAGCCAGCCAGCCGCTACAAAACTGCATTCTCAACCGCTAAAGAACTATCTATTCAGTACAAAATGATTTAATCCATCTTTAAATAGCGTTAAAATATGCTATGGAAAAAAAATCCACACATACAAATTTATTCTGAATTGGCTTGGGTGAAATCCAATCTGACTGAAATGGAAAATTGAAATGAAGTTTTGAGTCTGCACCAGTAATTGGTTCTCAGTTAAACAGTTGGAAATCTGTAGATTATCTTGAAGAAAAAATCTTGGTTGGTCTTGATGGTTTCCTTGAAGGAAATCGGTGCCCGGAATGATGGATGGAGTTTAGGTGATCTAAATTTATCTTTCCTGTTCCCTTTTCCTCTCTCTCGAGTGCTCTGTTTTGGGAAACACGTACAGCATAATCCAAGCCTGCACTTCCAGATATGTGCGTTTGTTATTAATATTATTAAACAGGATTATTGTAGCGCCAGCATATTACGCAGCGCTGTACAATTAATAGGGGATGCAAATGAAAGACGAATACAGACAGTGACCCAGGAGGAGGAGAGGACCCTGCCCTGAAGAGCTTACAATCTAAGGTGGGGGAACTATCAAACAATAGGAGGGAGGATATGGAATGGTGGGTGAGTAGTGAGGGTTTAAGAGACTGCAGAAGACCGGTAGGTGAGTTTGAAGCATTGGGTTTTGAGTGATCTTTTAAATGAGCAGAAAGTAGGAGTGTCAAGCCAAATAGGATAAAGATGACATTCCAGGAAGTTGGGACGGCTCTAGAAAAGTCCTGGAGCCGTGTGTGTGATGAGGTTATGAGTGAGGAAGTGATTAGTAGGTCATTGGAGGAGTGAAGAGAGAGGCTATTTGCTATCAGGTCAGAAAGGTAAGTGGGACAAGAACTGTGGAGGGATTTGAAGGCAAATTCTTGATTCTAAGGTGAAATGGAAGCCAATGAAGAGAACTACAAAGAGAGGCAGCAGAAAAGGAGGGAAGGATGGATGAGTCTGGCTGCAGCATTCATAATTGTAGAGGAGAGAGTCGGGTTAGTGGAATACCAGAGAGGAGGAGGTTACAGTAGTCCAGACGAGATATTGTTTTCAAACAGAAAAAAAAAAAATCTTTATAAAATTTTCAGGAATAATAGTATACAGTTTTCTCCCCAGCCCCTTTTAGCTGGGCGCACCACCCGGCACTTTTCAGTAACCACACAGCTGTTTTTGGATAGTTACTGAAGACTTGGGTCACAATACAGGTGCTGCCACCCACCTATAATTTCTTCCCACCCCGTTAAAAAAAATGTCTGGCTTGAGCACTGGTATACAGGGCGCCGCCATCTTCTTTCTTTTTCTCTTCTCCTCTTCTTCTCTCATGCAGTCTCAAGGAACTCCCCTTCAGTCCCAACAAGTGCAATGGAAGCCTGGATTGCTGTGTATCCTGGCCACCAATACTTGTGCAGTTCAGCTTTTTTGACCATTCTCCAGAGTGATCGGACAGGTCAGAATGCATATTGCTGAAGGGTCATCACCTCTCTTTTTCTGCAATAAAGCTACGTACACACTTCCAATTATTATCGTTGGAAAACGAACGACGAACGATCCTGCACGATATCTACGAACGATCGTATGGCACCGATCCTGCACATAGAGATAACGACACGATCGTTCGTAGATATTGTACACACAATAGATACGATCGTTTGAGCGATAGAGGAACTATGTGCACGACAGGAAAGTGAACGAGCATTCGTTCATT
Organism: Pyxicephalus adspersus; assembly: GCF_032062135.1. Classification (NCBI taxonomy): domain Eukaryota; kingdom Metazoa; phylum Chordata; class Amphibia; order Anura; family Pyxicephalidae; genus Pyxicephalus; species Pyxicephalus adspersus. Next base: position 148,500,602 of record NC_092859.1, read on the forward strand.
ACGCATGCTCAGCCCATGGACGATCAACGAACGACCGTACACAAGAACGATGTTCAACGATCGTCGCCCAATCTGATCCGCCGGTCCGGTCGTTCGTTTCCAACAACTTTCCTCGTTCGTCGGCGTCGTTGGTTACTTTTTTACGAACGATTTTTTGCCCAATCGATCGTTCGTCGTTCGATTGGAACAATAAAAATTGGAAGTGTGTACGCACCTTAACTCTCTGATCCAACATTTTTTGGACTTTTCACTTTAAGAAATGCAAACACTGCACAGATATTGGTATTTTGTAACCGTTTTATAACACTGGTATTTTGATTCATTCAGGACTCCTATCACAGCACACTTCAATGCACCAAGAGGGTTTTCTCTTACTTTAATGAGTCATTCCCACTATCAGTAATGACTCCCATAGGCTTGAATAAACAGATTAGTATTCGGTTTGTTTACAGACATTTCCAATAAAAGTTCCCCTAGGACAAAAGTACAAGTTGAGTGTTGGAGCCAAGAGTAAAAGACATGAATATCAGGAAAGGTTGGTGTTCCTAATAGTGTATCAAAAATGAAGTAGACAGATGCTTAATTTTCTGTGCTTAAAGTGTATGTCCAGGCAATTTTATTTAAACAATAAAGTTATAATTATAACTTTTTTTTATTATGCGGTACTTATATAGCGCCAACATATTACGGAACACTGTCCAAAGTCCATAGTAATGTCACTAGCTGTCCCTCAAAGGGGCTCACAATCTAATGTCCCTACTATAGTCATATGTCATTATTACAGTCTAAGGCCAATTTAGGGTTAAGCCAATTAACCCAACTGCATGTTTTTTGGAATGTGGGAGGAAACCAGAGTACCTGGAGAAAACCCACACAAACATCGGGAGAACATACAAACTCCATGCAGATAGTGTCCTGGACGAAATTCAAACCTGGGACCTAGCGCTGCAAAGCCCAGAGTTCACAATCTAATATCCCTACCATAGTCATATGTCATTAACACACTCTAGGAATAATATGAGGGAAGCCAGTTAACCTAACTATGTTTTTAGAAAGTGAGAGGAAAACCACGCAAACTCCATGCAGATAGTGTCCTGGCCGAGATTCAAACCTGGGACCTAGCGCTGCAAAGGCAAGAATGCTAACCACTGAGCCACTGTGGAAATTTCTTTTACTTCCTTTCCTAAAGATTCAGCAGTAGTTCTCCAGAATTCTTATCCTGGAGATTTATTCCTGAAAGAGGTTTGAATGATTTTCCTCCTGTGTTGCTCGGACGGCAATCCAAATGTTGGGTTCCCTCTAATCTTCCTCAGTAACAGTGGCCACCAAGATAAATACAGAGGGTAAATTGCTTTTACTTATACACTAAAAGAACATTTTTAACCAGGGTTCCTCCAGAAGTTGTTAGGTTTCCTTGAGCCATAAGCAATTTTTGCTTCTCAGGTCAGTTTAAGTGGCACCAATGATCATTTTGGGTCTCTGCTAGGCTGACAGATAGTTAAAATATCGACTGTGTCAAAAGAACTGACCTGGGAGGAACAAACTTCTTATTGCTCCTAGATTGTAAGCTCTTCGGGGCAGGATCCTCTCCTCCTGTGTCACTGTCTGAATCTGTCCATCATTTGAAACCCTCATTAAATGTACAGTGCTGCATAATATGTTGGCGCAATATAAATACTGTTTAATAATAATAATAATTGCTCAAGGAACCCCTGGCAAACTCTGCAGGAACCCTGTTTGAGAAACACTGCTCTAGTCTGTTCAGCACAATGACCAGTGGGCTCAGAAGACACAATTACTGATTACTTAGGCTGGGTATACACATGCAATGTTTCTCGTACGATTTTTGGCTCAGGGCTGATATCGGACAAGAATCTGGTGTGTGTACATCGTCCAAACGACCGTCCTGGCGGATCCACGGACAATGGGCGGCAAACGATCGTAATGGAGCTGTATGTACAGAACTCGTTTATGCATCGTGCAGTTGTTAGTGGTTGGAAAGGATTGTGAAAGATCCTTTCCAACGAGAAAAATTGCAGGTGTGTATGCAGCTTTAGTTGTTGGAGAAGACATTGGTACAACCTTTTTTATTTTATACATTATTCTTTATCTGCAGGGACAGTGAATATAATAATGCATCTGTTTTCCTTACATCTATACACCATAATTGGTTGTCTGAAGTATACTTTGAGTATGAACACTTGACCTATAGCCAGCTACTCCATATGCTGATTAAACATCATTTTCATTGGCAGTAGATAACTGTATAGATAACAAACATTTTAATGCAATATGTCTTTTTTCCCACTAGACAAATCAGCTGTGAAAACGCGACAACAGTTGGTCCCTGAAGTCAACACTCCATGTTAATCAGTAAGTAAGATTTCTGTACTGTTCTCCATGTCAACCCTAGACTAGCAAAGCTTCATGTATCGCGCTGGACACTGAAGAGTTATGCTGACTTCAGGAAGGAAGATGTTAAATAATTTGGTAACCAACAATAATTTCCTCTTTCTGAGTGTCAAAATGTCTGAAATATTTTATGTAGAGTGTTCCAGAGCACATACAGTAGTATAGGAAATAATAGTCTGGTCCTGTTCATATATATTTCTTATTAGCTACAAAGAATAAAAATCTATTTTGTCTGCGGTAAAATACTTTGCAAACTTATTTGTTACTGGGTAGTGTCCTGTCATTGTGCAAAGAGCAGAGCTATGGGAGGGACCAAACAAGCCCACCATCTGTAGGCTGCCTGCAAAAAAACTACAGGTGGGCGGATACAAGACCAGTAACCCTGAGAGAGCAGCAGTGACCGGTCCTAATATATGAAGCTGTGCAAGATGCACAGAGGAAATGCATCACATTATATTGCTGCACATATCTAGAAAACGTGCACAGAGGATTCCAGAATGGGTACATGTATTCTTGTATTCAGACAATATTTACCTATCCAAGAGTTCAGCTTTAAAACAAAAGAAAGTATAAATCAGTTTATAGACATGACATAATTGCCAGATGTGGCTGATTTTTTTATTTGCATAGGTCCTGTGCAAAACTGTTGAATAAGCTCTCCCAATGAAAGTAATCCGTCAGGACATACTTGATGTTTGTGTTTATGAATTACCAAAGGACTAAAGTGCATCTGATATACACACACAGACATCTGCAGCTCATGATGATGGTTTTCTTGGGTCCCTCAGACTACATTCCCAGAAGAATGAAAGAAAGTCCAAATCATTTGGAGTTTACACTGGGATTAGATTTGGAACCTGGACAGATATATGGAGTGTCTGGGGTGCACCAGAAAGATATCAGTAAAGGGTATGGGGGGGGGGGGTTACTTTCTCCTGATCTTTAAAAATTATGTATTCATTTTACGACAAGATCAGGTCGTATATAAGAAATTGGGCTCCGTACGCACGTCCAAGGATTCTTCAGGGGCTGACGAGAACCTGACGTGTCCGTCGGTTGTTAATGGATCCGAACTACTGAAATGGAAGCGAAGGGGGGAGAGCACAATGGGTGCCGCTCGTTCGTTCTCCCCTCTCCATAAAACAAGAATGCTGTATGTTCATTCATCTCTGTCATTTATCATTGGGAACAAGCTTGAAAGATCTTTATTTATTTTTTATTGGGAGGTATAATCAGTTTGTGAGGACCTGATAGCCCCCCCCCAATCTATGAATCTTTGCAACAAAAGATCACTTTGTGATAAAAAAATGCCTTTTCTCAGTGCGTTATCACCAGCATAAAATGTCTTCAGTTTTTTTTTTTGATCAAACAAATCACATGGCATTAAAGCATACTTGACAGATCAATATTACTTTGCAGGTGGAGGCATGTCAGCGCGGTGTTTTTGCTGTACAATAGCTAGCTTTACCTCCATTGTGAGCACTAGATTACTGTCAGTTAGCACTGGCTTGCTAATATTATTATGAAACAGTATTTATATAGTGCCAACATATTACGCAGCGCTGTACATTAAATAGGAGTTGCAAATGACAGACAGATACAGACAGTGACACAAGAGTAGGGGAGGACCCTGCCCAGAAGAGCTTGCAATCCAAGTGGGTGGAGTAAGTATCACACAATAGGAGTGTCTTTTCACCGAAACTAATATTGAGTCTTTTGTTTTAGGATGAATATTTTCTATTAAACCCTTGTATTCAAATACATAAAGGACAGGAAGGTATAATGTCATATCATGGGTGGTTACCTATTGCAGGAACTGCCTAAAGCAGTAATTGGTAATCATGGCTGGTGTCTATTAACAGGCATGTCTTCCAATGAACTTCCACTTCAGGAAGAATGTAGTCTCTTCTCTTCTCAGATGAGAAAATCCTGTTGTCCTTATATATGTGTCAAAGTTTGAACTTACAGCCTCGTATGATTCTTTCTGTATTTAGCTGAGTAGATCATACAGAAGGTTAAGTGCCCATTCACCCCTTGTGCAATAACGCATGTTAGTTATATGTATTGTTATTGGCACCCAATGCATGAACCAATGCAATTAATGGCAGCACACAGTGTGGTGCAATTGTTGGAAAAACATGCTTTTGTCCATTCGGGTTCGTTGGCAAAACATGAATTTTTAATGGGCTGCTTAAAAATAGAACTAAAGTCGCATTTTATTGCAGAAAAGTGGCATTTTATTGCAGAAAGGGATAGGCGATGTCTCCACTGCAATAGGCCTTCTTACCTGCCTGATCGCCACCCATATGCATGCACAGCTCAGCATTTGTTGTTGGGGATACTTGACAATCCTGATTTGCCTTTTGCACGGAAGTTACATCATCCCAGCCCGGCCAGTCAACATGACAAAAGATCGGGATGCGGAAAAAATATGGATAGGTTGGTGCCACCTTCATTCTACAGGACGTTATTATTAAAAAGGATTTATACAGTGCCAACGTATGACTGTATATACTGTTTACTGTGTATGACGCAGTGCTGTACATTAAAAACGGGTCGCAATTACCAGACAGTGACACAAGAGGAAGAAAGCACACTGCCCAGAAGAGCTTACAATCTAGGAAGTATCAAGGACATAAGTATTCCCAGGGTTTAGTTGTGCTTAAACACGGCACATGTCAGCGCATTACAATATGAACCTTAATGCAGAGCACCAGGACAGACAGACGCGAACAAATGTTTTAGATTGGTTGGCCAACAGGACTGGGCATCAACACTCAATATGAGATTGTTGCATGATCCCTCCTATTGGGTAATACTTCCCCCACCTCCTAGATTGTAATCTCTTCGGGGCAGAGACCTCCCCTCCTCCTGTGTCACTGTTTGTATGTTTCTGTAATTTGCAACCCCTATTTAATACGCAGCGCTGCGTCATAAGTTGGTACTTTATAAATAAAGTTCATTGATAAGTTTTAGGGGTTAAAAACCCCTAAACCTTACCTATTGCCTTCCATCAGCTTCCCCCACTGCAATCACAGGTGTGTATATTTCACCAGCTGATTGCTAATGCTGTTTAGATTGGTCCCATTGCTGGAAAGAAATCACAAAGCACAGACTGAAACCTCTCCAGTGCAAAACAACATCAGTGTAATCTGAGCAATGATAGGAAAAAAGTAAAAAAAAAAAAAAAGAATCTTGATAACAGACAGCAATCAAGTATCAGCTAACATTAAACCATGACACTTTCATTATGCAGAATATCTATCTGTCTCTCCATCTCTGCAGGTCTCCATCTCCCAATCTATCTAGCTCTTCCTAATCTGCACCGAGGCTTAATCGCTTAAAATTCTAGTCTCCAACCCCCCACTTGAGCGGCTCTTCCATGGCCCACTTTGGAAAAGCAGAAAGTAGAAGCACAAGGAAAGAATGGAAACGTTTGCATTGTGGTTTTGATTGGCAGTGCCTCTGAAGGAGAGGTTATTTCATGTGGCTGTTTCTTTTCAGGCAATCTTTCCTTTATGTACACACCATTCATCTGGGTACAGTTCTCTATTCAAAATCTTTTTTTTTCTTTCCAATCCTTTCTTTCTCTTCCTCACTCTTTCCCCCTCCTTTCTTTTCATTATTGCTTTTCTGTGCACCTCCCCCCTCCTCCTCCTCCTCCCCAGACTGCATTTTCTTTTCTTTTTAATGTTCTTCCTGTATTCAGTTCCTTTTTAGATTCTTGCTTTTGCTTGTTCTGTCTTTCTTTTTTGCATAGAGCAGTTCTCTTTTTTTTTGGGGGGGTGGGGGGATAAAAATCACTATAGTTTTGCTGCAAATGAAGTACTTTAACAGAGTTTTTACTACAGCGAAAAAAATGTTTACCGTTGCAGAAGATAGTTAATTTTATTTTGTAGAGTTAGTATTTAGAAAGATTAGTTTACAAAGCCCAAGTAGTACACATTGCCCATAGGAAGGAATTCTTGGATGTGTTATTTTTTAGAAACTGAATGCAAACCTGAAGGGTTGCTGTTTGCAGTGCTGCGTTTTTTCCCCCTTTGCATAGCAATTCATAAATACATTTAAAGCTGTATTTAATATAGTTTAGTGACTAACAGTATCCTACTTTAAGCTAAGAGTTCCTGTTTCTGGGTCCTGTAAAGATGCCAAACTGTAGGCAGATTTTAAAATGTGCATTGTGCAGTTTGGTATTGTATGGTAAAAATGTTGTGCTTGTAATGAATGGCCTCTGCTCATTTGCAGTTCTAGTAACTAGAATGACACACGGTTAGTATGTGGAAAAAACGTGCGTTATTGCAAATAAAGGTAAAAAACATAAAAAATGCTGCAGGTGAGCTTCCATCTCATTCAAACGTAAAAAAAAACAACTCACCTTTACTTCCACAGATCCCTCCGGAGCTTTCCTTAATTGGGTCCTGTGCCATCCTGTAATCCGATTTTGTCCGATGCTGAGAAAGCGTTGGGCGCTGCCATCTTTCTCTATTTTCTTCTTTCTTCTGGCTACGTTACCCAATCTCACATGGCACAGGCCTGAGACTGGGTGATGTGGGTTGCTGTAAATGGGGAAAAAAAAAATCCCACTGGGCATGCATGAGATCACAAATTATTTTTTCCCATTTGCAGGAAAAAGCCCCATCTTCGTATGCCTGATCTCTGGCATGCGCAGAGGGAGCAGCCAGAAGACTCCTGGGATACGTGACATTTTTTAAAGCTTGCAACAAATGCAGTTCCTGTGTCACTTATGAGCTGAAGAGAAAGAATAAAATCTTATCTCTATCCTCCCAACTACTAATCCATGTAGTATAGATGAACAAAGACAAACATGTTGGAAGTCCTGCTTGAATGGCAAGCAAGAATCCCTCCATAGATTCAATGGGGTAAGTTTAAGGTATGATATTTGCAGGAGTACAAGGCAAAAATAAATAGGGAGGGAAAACTAGTTCAGGCATCACATTTAAGGACTGGTAAGCTGCAATAATACATTCTTTTATATGCACTTAAAAATGTTAACTGGCTGCCTAAATTATTATTATTATACAGTATTTATATAGCACTCTCATATTACGCAGCGCTGTACAAAGTGCATAGTCATGTCCCTCAAAGGAGCTTACAATGTCCTTACCATAGTCATATGTTAATAATACAGTCCAAGGACGATTTTGGGGGAAAGCCAATTAACCTAACTGCATGTTTTTGGAATGTGGAAGGAAACTGGAGTACCCAGAGGAAACCCACGCAAACATAGGGAGAACCTGCAAACTCCATGCAGATAGTCCTGGCCGAGATTCGAACCTGGGACCTAGCCCTGCAAAAATCAGAATGCTAACCACTGAACCACCGTGCCCACACAAATATAGGTGGCCATAGTGTTGAGAAGTATAAAGCCCTGTAAGGTGGAAATAGTAGTTTTTCAGCAGCAAAAAGGCCAACAGTGACTGACTTTCATCACTATGGAATAATATCTACTATAGAGGTGTTTTAACCTTCAGTGGCCACCAAGCACGGCTATATTACAGATTTTTTATCTGCTAAAGAGCACTTAACAAGTGCTTGACTATTCAGAGTTGGGGATTTGTGGTCTGGTTCTGCAGTGAAATGGGTGGTCTATATATGTGCTGTGTTCGCTGTACACTTTATTCGTTGATATTTACCAGTTATCCAGTGGGCATATTTATTTTTTCTTTCTCATCTGGCTATGGCTTCTTTTTTTATCTAGTCTGTCAGCTGCAGTACATACTGTCTGACCTCTTGGTATATAATAAGTGTGAAGTGCAGAAAACATGAAGACTGACTGCTAGTCTTTTTGCCAGTGATGCTCCTATAAGCTTGAACTTGAGTATTGTGATAAGTGGTTAGTAGTTGTATATAATTCTATGTTTTTTTTACCCCAATCCGTGTCATTACTTTACTTAAAGTGAAACTAAACCCTGTTGTACTCACCTGCCCCGTTCTATTACAGGGCTCCGTCGTCTTCTTCCTTCTTCTTTTCCTTGTTGGAATCTTCGGCCATCTTCATTGGCCTAGCCAGGATGCCGTAATTTCCATGCAGGCTTGGGGGAGTCAATTCAGTCATGGCCACCGCATGAGCAACTCGCCTGTTTTGGCATCTTAAGCAAGCGATTAGGCAGAGAAAAAATTCCTATTGAAGGAGGGACATACATAGCCTGTCCCTATTCTTTATTCATTTAGGTTTACTGGTCAGGTAGGTTATAGTAATTTTCATATTTCTAAAATCACATAAAATGATAATATATAGGAAAAAATTAAATGGTTTCTTGTTGTTTTTGGAGATGCTGTGGGTCGAACCTCATAGATTGTAAGCTCTTGGGCGCAGGCCTCTCCTCCTCTTGTGTCACTATCTATGTCTTTCTGTTGTTTGCCATTTATTGTACAGCACTGTGTAATATGTTGGCGCTATATAAATATTGTTTATTAATAATAATAATAATAATAATAATAATAATAACCACTCGTATGGTTCATATAAATATTTAGGACTTCAGCTGCAAGAACCATATGGTCGTGCCCTGAGTCACTGCCAAAGGTAGTAAAGCCAGGTTGTAAAGCCAGGTAGTTATTTTTTCTGCTACTTATAGCAGAACTAAACTACAAATAAAAAAATTACACCTAACTTTAATCACAGAAAATCCCTCAATAGCGCTGCTCCTTTGGTTGATCTGGTCCCATGTCGTCCTGGATTTCCTCTTCGTCCCGCTGCCATCTTCTATCTTCTTTTCCGTCTTCTGCTTGTCTTCTTGCTATGTTACCCGATCTCGCACTGCGCAGGTGTGAGATCGGGTGACGTAGCCGCTGTGAAGGGGGAAAAAAAAAAGAGAATTGCGCATGCGTAAGATCAGCATCGCATTCCCCTTGGTGGAAAAAATGCCCAAGATCGGGCATGCGCAGAAGGAGCAGCCAGGGTCTGCTTTAAATCTCCCATTAAGTCTTGATCACTGCGGTGTTGCACAAAAGCAACATTTTTACATTATTTAGAAGGGTTGTCTATCCTTTTATGTAAAGTAAAAATAATGCGTTATGGTACACTTTATATGGAAAATCCAGAGGCTTCCTTTCATGGCAACGACAGGATAGAAGACGATCCCTATTTGCCAAACAGAAGTAGCCGTTTTGGTGCACGTACTCTTTCTATTATATATATTCTATTAATAGCATTCCTATTATAGTAACAGGTCTCGGTTTCTTTTGACCCAAGAGTGCTGTGTGTGTGTGCAAAATCCGTTCATACAATAAAAACAAATCCAGCCTGTGTATTACTAACAGGTGCACCTACTTTAATTAGCTAGAATTATTATTTGTGCTTTAGGAAATGAGCAAGTTTATAATGATGGGCTGCATGGCTAATTTAATAAAGAGGAGCCACTCCTGTTTTCACTACCAAGATCTAAGCTGCAGCATTAACTCCTGATGCATTGTTCTGCATTTGCTCACGGATGATTGCTGGTTTCTCCGTCTATCGATGTGTGTAGCCTAGGAGTGCCGTGTGTCTGTTTTAGATGTCTATTGCTTTTGGTAAAATCACCCGCAAACATCAGATGCCAAGCGAGCGGGTGAAATAGGGTGCCTGGTAAATGGGAACGGCCCGTCAAATTAACGACCCATGATAATAATCTCTTTTTAATGAATGTGTTTGTGTGGAGACTTTCTAGGAATGGTTGGATAAGGAACCTATAGCCTGAATAAAACACACAAAGGGTTTTTTTTTTTAACTAGCTACTTCTGAGTGTTCCTCTGACCTGGATTTTTGTGTATTTCAGTTTCTGGAGAAACTAGACAAACTGGAATTATGTATTCTTATGTACAGTGCCGATCCCCTAAAATAGAATCAAACAAATGTTACTGACATTATTACAATTACTTCATTCTCCATACACAAGCCAGGGCAAGCAATACTTAAACTGCTTTACATTTAATGTATGTTTGTTGTCTTACTACTTTTTGTCTTTTTATTGGGCAGTAAAGGTTGCCGCTCAGGCTGGCTGGAAACACCCGACAATTTTAAGTCTTGTACAGACTTTCAATAAGTGTCACTCTAAATGATCATTAGTGATTGTTTCAAGTGACCATTGGGCTATGTACACGCGTTCAATTTTTGTCGCTGTAAATGGTCTTTCATTTTTGTTTCCAGCAACAAAAAAATAAAGAATGAATGAGCGCTGTACTTATGGCACTGTTCTATTCTATGGAGATGGGAGAACGACACCCCTCTATGCTTTCCTTCCTTCACTTCCATTGAGGTAGTTTGTCTTCTGTTGTTCTTGGATCCGCCAAGACCATGATGGATTGATGGATGAGGCCAAGACCATGATGGATTCATGATCCATGAATGACGTCGGACGGCCTTTATACACACCTATAATTATCTGATGTACGGGCAGCACGGTGGCTTAGTGGTTAGCACTCTTGCAGTGCTGGGTCCCAGGTTCAAATCTTAGCCAGGACAATACCTGCATGGAGTTTGCAGTTTCTCCCTGTGTTTGTGTGGGTTCCCTCTTGGTACTCCGGTTTCCTCCCACATCCCAAAATCATGTTAAGTAAATAAGCTTCCCCCCAAAATTGACCTTAGACTGTGTTAACGACTATGGTGGGGACATTAGATTGTGAGCCGCTTTGAGGGACAGCTAGTGACACAACTATGGACAGTGCTCTGTAATATGTTGGCGCTATATAAGTACCACATATTATTAAAAGTTATAACTTTATAGTTTAAATAAAATTGCCTAGTCCTACAGTTTAAGTACAGAAAATTACAGCGCTGCGTAATATGTCAACGCTATATAAATACTGTGTAATATTAATAATATGTGTACATAGCCTAGGACCCAGTATGGTGGATCGCCAAAAGCTGTTGTGGAATACCTGTACTGATGATAAGATTTTCACTTGAGAGGATCAGGAATGGTCATTTTCAGGGGGAACCTAATCTAATACCCAACAGGAAATGGGAGGAAATCTCTGCAAAATGAGCAAATTTTTCATCCCAGAGGATTTAACTTCATCTCTTGTTCTGAAGACAACTCAAACAGCATGAACCTCCCCAGCAGGTCACAGACAGCAAAAACTGTACAGCCACCCTTCCTTATTTTATTTCATAATATTTGCATTTGCATACAGTTTATTTACTTAGAGACGTTGTTTCTTACAGGCTTACCTTTTAGCGTGATTGGCCTTTTTAACAAATCATAATTTGTTACAGCCTCTGACACTAGGGGAAGCAGTATTCAACCCAGCTGGGTGGGAAAAAATCGTAAGCAGGTGGCAGCTCCTGTATTGTGACCCAACTCATCAGTAACCACCCAAAAACAGCCGCGTGGTTACTGAGCAGAAAGTTAGAGCAAGCCAAATAGGATGAGAAAGATTATTCCAGGGAGTCGGCAGCTCTAGAAAAGTCTTGGAGCCGTGCGTGGTATGAAAATATATATTGTTATGATTTTTATTGCTATTACCTAGAGAATAAATTTATTATTATTATTATTATTATTATTAATAATAATAATATTAATATACCCGATTTATATAGCGCCATCATATTACACAGGGCTGTACATTGAATAGGGGTTGCAAATGACAGACAGATATAGACAGTGACACAGGAGGAGGAGAGGACCCTGCCCCGAAGAGCTTACAATCTAGATTTAAACTACAAACAGCTCTGTTATGCAAACTTTAATCTTAAAACTTCTCTGAACAAAGACTGAGAAAATATCCAACATTTTCATGGGGAATAAAAGCAATTTGACAATAATTGTTGCTCCAGATACACCGGGCAGTTTTTAGTGTTTCCAATACTTGCAGGAAGAGTTATTGTTGGTGTTGTGGATCCAAAGCTGGGCATGCTGGCTGTAAAAAAAAAACAGAAGGCGGAAGGAGATTAAAGTAAGAGGAGACAAAGAGTGGAGGTTTAAATGTAGGGAGAGATGATGAGATAGATGAAAGGGGAATAAAAAGAGAAAGATAAGGGAGAAAGAGACAGCAAGGGATCCACACAAGTAAGATATCTGTTGCCTGGGTAACAGAAAGAATGAAAAAGGAGGACTGAGGGAGGTATGGAAAGAAGAGATGGCTGGAATATGCTGGCGGTGGGGGTAGGAGTTTAAAATTGGATGCAAAAAATTGTGCTGCAGCAAAAAAAAAGAATTTTCTAAAAGATCACAAACAAACCCTTTTCCTTTAGACATAAATATATTTTCTGTCCACCACTAAATTTTTAACGGGTAAATTTGTATCTAAGTTTGGACTTGCAGCTGTCACAGTTTGTATTTGTCACATCGGTTGGGTAGATCGCATATGGTGGCTGCGGTTAAATAAAGGTGTTGAAAATAACTTTGAGTAGTTGTTAAATCTGCACAAAAATATTAAATAAAATAGACTAATATTAAATCATTCAGTTTCACCGCACTGCAAGATAACCCCCCTTTTTTTTTCTTGAAAGGTTTATTTGAAATGTGATTTCTGAAGCTCGGCACTTTACATACGGATCTCTTGCTGAATATACTATCATTGGCTCCACGTGGCTTTATCAGCAGCCCATTTCTCTCATTGTAGTAGCTGTGCCCCTTGTGAACCCTGCATGGCATTTCCAGCAAAGTACTTTTATGTATTTGCATAAACCTATGACTGTTTCATGGTTTCTACACCATCAGTGTTTTAAAGGTGTTTCAGAATTGGCTTCAGAAATCCAGACCGTTATGATGCTATTTTAAAACCCTCACTACTTCCCACCACTTCATATCCTCCTCCTATTGTGTGATACTTCTAGATTGTCAGCTCTTTGGGGCAGGGTCCTCCCCTCCTCCTGTGTTACTGTCTCTGTCTGTCATTCGTAATCCCTATTGAATGTACAGCACTTGGTAATATGTTGGCGCTATATAAATCCTGTTTAGAAATAATATTAAACATGCATGCTCGGATAGGCATTATTATTTATGAATTACAGGAAGCTGCTAACGCAGAGTTTGTTTTCATCCAACAAAATTAATCAAGGCCAGGCATTGCTTCCAGCTAAGATTACTATGTAGAGTAACTACCGGTATCTACAGAGATCACTGGCTATCCATGAACACACATTTTAATCTAAAAATATTCAGCTAGACCAGGAATTCATCTGTCTAAAGCAGTGTTTTTCAAGCAGGGTTCCTACAGAGCTTTCTAGGGTTTTCTTGTATAATTTGTAACCCAGGTCAGTTAAAGTGACACCAATGATTTTTTGGCTATCTGTAGGGCTGTGTACACACTTCCAATATTTGTCGTTGGAAAAGTTCTTTCACAATCCTTTCCAAGGACAAATGACCGCACAATGCATGAACGAGTGCAGTGCCCTTGTGCTCTATGAAGAGGGGAAAAGAGACAGAGTGGCACCCCGCTGCGCTCTCGCCTCTATACTTTTATTACGAATGTTCGTCGTCTGTGGATCCACCAGGACAGTCGTCTGAACGTCATCGGCTGTACACACGCCAGATTCTCGTCTGATATCAGCCCTGAGGCGATTATCAGACCAGAATCATCTGAGGTATGAAGGTAGCAGCCTACCCACTGGCCAGCAATGTAAGAGACATTAATCCCAATGATCACCACACTAATATACTGTGAGCTGTGGATAAAGTAAACATAGCCAGAGTTCCCAGAAGACCTGAAAGTTATTTCAAAGGTTCCCCCATGTTAAAAAAAAGGTCAGAAAGGACTGCTTTAGAGGAGATTCTTGGTTCTTGAAAGGCTTTTGGGAGGAAATGGATTAAGAGGGTAACTCTAGCACCATAACAAAATAATGCTGATATCAAAGGGAAAGTAAATCTAAATTACAGTGTGGCCTACATAAGAGAGAAGCTTAACTTATAATTGAGATGAAGTGGTTCTTGTAGGGATATTTTACCACATCTGATTTCCTACCTACTAGTCCTACTGGGCGACACGGCATGCAGCCTTTGTTGCTTTTCCGCATCCTCATTTGCCTTAAATAGGTGATAACAAAGCAGAGTAGATAGCGGTTAAATTAAACCTGTACCATGAATAAAATAGCCAAAATAATATTATAACAGACACCCCAAATCACTTTCAGCACCACCTGAAAATCCTTTCTAAAAGTCTATATTGGCACGGCACATATGCCTCTTTCCTGGAAAAATTATCTGCTAGTCAACAGGGCCAAACTTTTTTATGAGGGGGTGAAAGACCGTGTTCACCAAAAAAGTATAAGCTTCAATATTCTCCCCAGAAATTTTTTGTTGGGTGGGAAAAAGCTGTAGGCGGGTGGTGGCCCCTGTATTGTGAGTCAACATTTTTGTAAGCACCCAAAAACAGCCTGGTGATTACTGAAAAGTGCCGGGTGCTGTGCCCGGCTAAAAGGGGCTGGGGAGAACACTGGGCTTTGAGATAAAACTGGAACTAAACTCATTGGTTGTAGGGGAGTTTTGGCCATAATTGACACATACTTATCCCGTCTTGTCACCTTGCAGCTTTGCTTGCATGCATGGAAGGCCATGTTCACCGCTGGTTCCATGGTGGACTTCTGTGAAGATGGCGATCCTCCTCACTCATTAAATGCATGTGCAGGAGTTACACTATCCCCGACGGCTGACCGAGACCTAAACTACACAGCGCATGCTGAAACAGAAAGCCACCGGAAACCAAGGACTTAGTTATTTGACACAAGAGCCATTGCATGTTTTTTTGTCAGATAA
>NC_092859.1:148516725-148518696 GCF_032062135.1 Pyxicephalus adspersus
ACACACACACTGTCATTGGAAAAAGATATATATTTAATATATTTGTAATGTGTACTGGAATGCGCTCTTCTTTTGGTAGCGCCATTTATCTTCTAACTGTCATATGTGGAAATGATGAAATTGGTTCCTGAGCAGAAGACAGAAAGGTCTTTGAGATATTGATGAGGTCTTTAGGCATTGTCCTACTTTGTCTTAGACTTTACTAAGCTCTCTCCATGCCCCACTAAAGATCTAGGTTGTATACACCAAGGACTCGTTTTCCTGTTCATACTACTAAAGAATTACTGGAAGTTAAAGGGGAAATTTTGCTTTTTCTCATTTGTTGTCAGAACTGACGTCTCTTGGATCTTGCCTGACCCAGTTGCTTTTTTTTTTAGTGTTTTGTATTTCAATAGTTCATATCAAACAATATTGTTGTCTTTTATATTTAAAATGCTTTTAAATCATAGCAAATAATACCACTTGAATTCCTCCTATAATTATGACATTGATGTGTGATTGCACGAGTACAAAGCTGTTGTAAGTAGATTGGTAATTCTTCTCTGCTGTATGTAATTGTTTTATGGGTGGTGTAATATTCATCCTCGTGTATTGCTTTTTACAGTCTCAGTCTGGGATTTCTCTGTACAATGAACCAGATTTATTAAAGCTCCCCAAGGCTGGAGAGGATACACTTTCATCAGTGAAGCTTGGTGATCCAGCAAACCTGGAATGGATTTCTTAAAAGTAATTTGCTATTTGCTAGCAATGATTCCAGGTTTGCTGAATCACCCAGCTTTACTGATAAAAGTGCATCCTCTCCAGCCTTGGGGAGCTTTCATAAATCAGGGCCATTGAACCGGAGACTTGCAGACTGGTTGCTGTTAGTTGCGATTCCTTCATTTCATTTTCTTTTACAGAATTGAAACTGGGGTGTGGAACTACAGTGTACTCCCTGGGGAGATTTTGGTTTCTAAAGCATTTAACCTTTCAGATGCTGAATGTAATATTCTGGTACAGTGATATTCTATATGATATAGAATTTCTAGACTGACACCTGGAATTCGCCGTCTTTGGCTAGCATTTCCTTTTGTGAAAGACAAAGCTGTCAGGATAAACATGGCCACCCCGCTGTTTGTTAGTATGTTGTATGTATTTCAATGGCAGTGTGATGCCTCACTATAGAGAATGCAAATAGGATGTAATTGGTATTAATGTCATATTTGTAAAAATCACATACATGTCAGGAAAAAAATGCACAGTGTTTTATAAATAAAATATAAGGATAATAATACTTAATATGTTGAACAGAGAAACATGCACAGCACATGTTTCAGGAAGCACACCCTAAATTAACTCGTGTACAAAGGGCAGTATGATGGCTCAGTGGTTAGCACTCTGGCCTTTGCAGGGCTAGGTCCCAGGTTTGAATCTCAGCCAGGACACTATCTGCATGGAGTTTGCAGGTTCTCCCCGTGTTTGGGTAGGTTTCTTCCGGGTACTCCGGTTTCCTTACACATTCCAAAAACATGCAGTTAGGTTAATTGGCTTCCCCCTAAAATTGGCCTTAGACTGTGTTAATGACATATGACTATGGTAGGGACATTAGATTGTGAGCTCCTCTGAGGGTCAGTTAGTGACTATGGACTTTGTACAGCGCAGCGTAATATGTCAGCACTAAATAAATCCTGTGTAATAATGAAACAAAAAAAGAGAAGTCAAGGTAAAGCAAATGAAGTTTTTCCAGGTGTTTGCTTGCAGTGACTGCAGTGCAATGTTTCAGAAGCTTCCTGCAACGTCCCAGGGTGGTCTGCAGCTTTACCACTTTTAAGAAACTTGAATAGCACTGTTTTTGCATTTCCAAGTGGCTTGGGGAGCAACAGCAGGGGAGCAGATATTCCATGATGCATTGCAGCCAGTTCAAGCCAAAAGCAAATAATGCAACAGCAGCTAATCACATGCAGCAACAGCTTGCAAACGCCTGTTTGTACC
>NC_092859.1:148519053-148537060 GCF_032062135.1 Pyxicephalus adspersus
AGGGTGGTCTGCGACTTAACCACTTTTATAGGCTTGAATGGAAACTGTTTTTGCATTTCCATGTGGCTTGGGGAGCAACAACAGGGGAGCAGATATTCCATGATGCATTGCAGCTAGTTCAACCCAAAAGCAAATAATGCAACAGCAGCTAATCACATGCAACAACAGCTTGCGAACGCCTGTTATACTTCTAGTAAATGCTGCCGGACGCTTGGCAATTGAGCGCTCAGTAGGTGTTTCTGTCTGAAATCAAGGTAAAGAAAGTTTTTTTCTTTAGCACAGTTGCAGAGTATTGCTGATTTCTTAGTTTATGTTCAGATGGGTGGGTATTCATAGCAGAAGATTGTAATTTTCAGCTGTCAACCAGTCCTCAACTGCCCCAAATCACAAGTTAATAATAAAATGAATTGGAGTGACTGAAATCCATTTTTGTACAGGTGTTTGCTCTCAGTGACTGCGGTGCAGTTTTTCAGAGGCTTCATGCAGCGTCTCAGAATGGTTTGTGGCTTAACCACTTTTATAAGCTTAAATGAGACTGATTTAGCATTTGGCTTGGGGAGCAACAGCAGGGGAGCAGATATTTCGTAATGCATTGCAGCCAGTTCAAGCCAAAAGCAAATAATGCAACAGCAGCTAATCACATGCAGCAACAGCTTGCAAACGCCTGTGAATACCTCTAGTGAATGCTCCCAAATGCTTAGCAATCGAGCACTTAGGAGCTGTTAACAGATCGGTTTCTATATCTCTGTCTGAACTTAGTCCTATGGACTAGTTTCACCAGTCTAAAATTGCTGAAATATAGCATAGTGCGGAAAATATTTCTCTCCCCTATGGCAAAAGTGACCTTGTGTCAGGCTAAAATGTCCAAAAGTATCAGTTGTTTTGTCACATTGAAATGAGTTCTTGCATTACAATATATGTTACACAATGGTAACAAAGAATAGAAAACAGGAACTAGAATGCTAAACAATAGCTGGAATCTTAGGTTAGTAGTTAGTTCTCCCATTCCTGCCCACAAACCACAGGGAATTTTTTATTCTAATTTAAAGCACATCACCACCTCAACACAACTACTATTGGGCTGCTTGGTAATTAACTTTGCAAATGTTATGCATTCCCCTATACAGTGCATTGAAGTGGCCATTGTGTGTAATGTGAATGTGAAATTCGCCTGTAGACAGAGCTTTATTATTATTAAATTTATTAAAGCTCTCCAAGGCTGGGAAGGATACACTTTCATCAGTGAAGCTGGGTGATCCAGCAAACCTGGAATGGATCTGGTCTTGGATTAAAAAAATGGTAACTAATAGCAAATAACTTTTAGGAAATCTGTTCCAGGTTTGATTCACTGATGAAAGTGTATCCTCTCCAGCCTTGGAGAGCTTTAATAAATCAGGCTCATTGGTATAGAAAGTCCAACATTTTTCATCATATCTTTCTTTCTCAGTGATTTTGGTCCCTTAAATAGGATGAATCTACCTAGCAGGGACACAGAAAAACAAACAAACTAATGATGGCCTTACCCCTTGTCACTTAAACCAGGACTCATTTAAGAAAAGAGTTTGGGCTATCCATGCGCTTACCTGATCCACCGGCGTCCCGCACCGTCCTTCATGTCTTCTATTCTCCTCCGACCGGCCTCCTTTGCACCTGATGAGTCACCGGAGAGTTCCCGGTAATGTCGGTGCGTGCGGACATTCCGTTCAGTGCGGGAAATTAATTTGTATTGCATTCAATACAAAATAACTATTGAATGCAATACAGTGGATTTACATGTGTAAAAGCAGTACATTGCTTTTTTATGAATATTTATTTTACAGTATAATATAATAGTATGAATATATTATTTTTTTTAATTTATTATATATATTTTAATTTATTTATTTATTATTTGGACATGATTTTGTGTTTCAAACTTTATTATACTCGTACTATTACATTACACTGTAAACTAAATTTTCATGAAAAACACTTTTAGGTACCACTTTTAGGTGTATAAAAAAAACGGACAGAAATTAATTAGGGGAGGTTAAATAGGGGTTGCAAATGACAGACAGATACAGACAGTGACACAGGGGGAGGAGAGGAACCTGTCCTGAAGAGCTTACAATCCAAGAGGTGGGCTAGCAGCATCCTTTCAGCAATAAACATTCTTATCTTTCTGTTTCCAATCTTTTCTGCAAATGCGCAGTTCAATGTGTCATGCCGGGTATCCCAGCGTGCATGGGAGTTTCCTTATCCCGGCCTGGCTGAAAATCCCCAAACTGGAAGAGGACCAGGGTGAAGATGCCAGCACCCACACCTGTTAAAAAAAATTTAAGAATTGCAACTGAGCCGGTATTACCCAGAAACCACCAATCACATCTAGCTTTCCAGGCAGAATAATAGTTGCAGGATGAAGCAGTGTTTAAGCTAGAATTTTTTTAAAGCCAGTGGAAAGAAATTGTTTGCGGGTGGCAGCCCCCGTATTGTGACCCAAAAACAGCCGGGTGGTAACTGAAAATTGCAGGGTGGTGTGCCCAGCTAAAAGTGAATACTGTGAAGCTTTAAATATGAAGCATGAATACGTTTTTAAATATGATTGATGACTTTGTAGATAATACAAGTAGTTCTTATCACAAAATATTCTTGCTTTGGAACATTGGTACCGTCCTGTACCATAGCTGGTGAAGAAACTCTGCTTCTAAGAAAACTCTATCTAAAGTTAGTCATTAAAAGTATAATCTACAGCAGCTTTGCATTTTCCTAAAACATATTTCATGTAAAGAAAGAGATGAGTGATAAGAGTTATGGGACATAGTACAAAGATCACTCTGCCTTGTAAATCTGTATGTAAGGTGCTTTTTCTGTAAACATGTTTGTGTGCTTTTCTGCTCCTTGTGTTGCTGTCATTTTACCACCATTTTAACTCCTGAGAAACAGCCGGTGGTGTGTGGAAGTAGTATGTGTACCATAACCTTACCCCGGGTGTGAACATAGACTTTGTTTCTTGTTTGTTTAAAGTAAAAGCTGCAACTAGGTTATCTGCTGTCTGTGTACCACTGGGAAAATTTCTCTTAATTTATTATCCCCAGAGACAGGACATAAAGTCAGAGAAATTCCCCTAAAGTAATAATTCCCCTCTTAGACAGTTGTACCTGGAGCAGGAATCCCCACTGAAAAAAAACATCTATCTTTTTTTTTGGGGGACAGCTCTTAGATTTTAGATTTTCCTTATCTCTCTCTCTCTCTCTCTCCCCCCTCTCTCTCTCTCCCCCATCTCTCTCCTCTCTCTCTCTCCCTCTCTCCTATATCTATAGTACAAATAGGGGGTCAAATCATCCAAATAGAGATACAGCCAGGAATGAAAACTTGACAAGTCTAATAACTCTTCTCCACTCATCCAAAACTAAAAAAGCTTTAGAGTGACCAGACACAAGTGGTACCTTCAAATTACCATCCAGCTACCACTAAACATTGTTAAGGCCTTGAAAAATATGAATATTGGGGGCTCATTTAATGTTAAAAAATTTCCCACAGAAATTGAAATCTGTTAACAAAAAGGATAAAGCTATGTACAACAGATCAGTGTCGTTTAAAGGAATGAATACTGACAAGTTCTAGATTGTAAGCTCTTCAGGGCAGGATCCTCTCCTCCTCCTGTGTCACTGCCTGTCATTTGCAACCCCTATTTATTGTACAGGGCTGCATATTATGTTGGCACTATATAAATCATATTTAATAATAATAATGTTAGAAATTGTCTACCACAACCACACAGTGGTCAGTAGTAGTGCGATCAATAAACCATTGCATCCAAAGTCAGTACAGCTGCCAAGCTCTGCAAATCATTGCACTATTTCTGGATTTATAGTATAGTAAGTTTATATGTCAGTCGTCAAAGATTGTTCATACAGAAAGGACAATTATCTCACCTGCGTATGTTGCTGAAAGATCTTTAATGACTGCTAGCTGATAACTGTATTTGTGAAGTATTGTAGGTCGTTCTGTGCAATGGGAAATTGTAAATCTTTCAACCTTCCTGTAATCTAGAGTTTCCGTTAACATTGCCCCATGTGCTCTTTATCAAATAGTTAATGCTCTGGGGAAACAGTTTTGCACAAATAACAGTTCAGGTATTCCACAGTCCCTCTGATACCACAAGAGAGGGCCGCCAATAACGATTTATTGTTAGAAAGAATCAAAGGCCACGTACACACATGCAATAATTGTTGTTGGAAAGGATCTTTCATGACTGAACCAGCGCTGTACATACAGCACCATTCCGCTCTATAAAGAGGAGAGGAGGGGGAACGATGGAGCGGCATCCCGCTGCGTTCTCTCCCCCTTCACTTTCATTATGATCGTTCATTCATGGATCTGTCCTGGCGCTGTACACACGCCAGATTCATGTCAAATATCAGCCCTGAACTGATTATCAGACGAGAATCATCATGTGTGTACGTAGCCTAAGTTCTAAATGTGATAAACCAAATTTTGGTACTTGAAGAGCTGTGGTAAGGACAGAAGGGGAAGGCCTTCACCCTTTTTTTTTGGGGGGGGGGGGGGTTATTTTGGTGATAGTTCCTCTTTTAGGACAACACACTCATGGAAATAAACACTTTTTTAGGAAAAGACTGGAACTTCTGTCAAGTTTGTATTGCAATCTATGTCTGTTGCAGATTTTCCTTCACTTCCTGATGAAACACTCAGCAAAACAGGGCAGAGTTCTCCCCGGTCCCTTTTAGCTGGGACCAACAGGATCTTTTCATTACCAATGGGTGTTTATTAAAAAGTTGTGTCCCAATACCAGGTCGCTGGACGGTTAGGGAAGAGTACAAAGACAATGGAAGAATGGAACGTAGTAAAAGGATGGACATTAGAAAGTTGGGACAAAGTATAGGGGGGCAGTAGAAAGCTGACAGAATTATGGGGGTTACGGGATTCCTATTGCAACAACAACTGGGAAAACTAAAAGTTGTGCTGCTCTGCCCACTTTTTAACCACACAGTTACAGCATTTTCCCACCCAGCATAAAAAGAAAAACACTGCAGGGTGAGGGAAAATCTATTTAAATGGATTTCTAGTTAGCAGTAAAGTAAAAAAAGCTTAAAAAATTTTAATGTGGATTCATTTGGGAAAATGTGTGAATCTTTATTGAAATCATTTATAAATGTTATCAGTGTTCAACCCAGAATTGTTTTTAAGCTGGGTGGAATGAAATTGTAGGTGGGTGGCAGCCCCAGTATTGTGACCCAACTCTTCAGTAACTACCCAAAAATAGCCGGGTGGTTGCTGAAAAGCGCTGGGTGGTGCACCCAGCTAAAATGGATTGGGGAGAACACTGAATGTTAGTGATAGCCTAGATTAGCCATAGATGTTGATAGATTTTTATGGAATGAAATCTTACAAACAAGGCGAATCTCTTCCTACAATTATGTACAGTTCTAAATCTTTTTTTTTGTATTCCTTTGTTGTTACTTTCTTGGCAGATACAGTGAATGTTTCAGATGCTTGGGTATGAACAACTTTGTAGAAGTTTCCCAACACACACCAAAGACTCCCGATGAACATAGACGAGTCTAGCTCAGTTTTAAAATTGTCTATATTAGGCTTGGTCTACACAGACATTTTCCCCAGCGTTTAGCGTCCCTAAAGCTTTAAAAGTCCATGTTTGAAATTCCTATGTATTCCAATAGGCTAATTTACACCAGGACGTTTCCTTGAGGCACATTTATGAGCGTTATCTATAACGTTGCTTGCAACATTTAAAAAATAAAAATGCGGGGTACCACTGGAAAATGCCCAAAAATATGTGGGAATACGCGGGTAAATGCTTCCATTAATTTCAATGGGGCGTTTTCCCACGTTCATAAGCACTTGTAACGTAAATGTGGGAAAATGTGGCATAGACGTTTTCCAGCGGTTTAAATGCAAGCTTTTAAATGCTAAAAAAAAGTGCATAAAAACGCAGTAGGAGCGTTAACATGCGTTTTTAGAAACGTCTGTGTAGACCCAGCCTTCAAAATTTTCCCACACACCGGGGAGGGGATTTCACATTTTTATTTCTCAGCAGTAATTGTAGAATATTTTGTGCTGATATAAAGGAATAGCTGTGCATTAAATTTGCCACACGGATGATTTCTGTGTGTTTTTGTGACTGCATGTTTGGTCATTTTCTCTTCTTCTCTGTTCTTCTGCTTTTCACATCTTTACTTCTCCATTTTTTTGGAGTGTTCAACCCAGGAAATGTTTTAGGCGGGGTGGCAAGCAATTGTAGGTGGGTGGCAGCCGCTGTATTGTGATCCAACTTATCAGTAACCAACCAAAAACAGCCGGGTGGTACTGACATGTGCCGGGTGGTGTGCCCAGCTACAAGATGCCGGGGAGAACACTGGTTTGCATTGCTTCCACCCAGTGACAGTAGCAGAGTTTCTTCCTACAAATTTAAGAAACATTTTGGTCATTAGTGGTCTCTTTGAATCAGCCCCAGAGCATTTGTCCTTATTCGGAGCACATTTGATTACAAGCTGAAACAAATGTAAATGTGGTTGTATCATTTTTATGTAAAGCACTGAAATAATGTTGGTATTTGTTTTGTTTGTATTTATTTTTTCCAGTATCTTCGGTTCTCCTTTCTGCTTGTTCCTGTCCATCCATTTCCAGCAGCCCTTCCCATCCCTCTCCTGCTCTCTCACGTCTGTTTCCTTCCTTCTCTTTTGTCTTATTTGTGAGATTCTCCAAGCCCTCCACTTCTCCACCAACCTCCCCTCTCCCTTGTTTTTTCCTCTTTTATTATTTCCCTTCTTCTCTCTCCTTCCTTATCACAAAGCACCTCTGCCCATCTACACATGCCCTCTGTCAGAAAACTGACGTTCATTTTATGGTTCAGATGTATTTCTTTTTACCGAACGTGGAACCTGTCTCTGCATTGTTCACTAATATCTGTCGTATTGAAGTGACTGATCGGTACTTTGCATTGTGGGGTGTTTACACTGACAATATCCATAGATTCCTCCATTGATATGGTGCTGTTCCATCTTTCATTTATACAATGTGCAATCACCGGAGTCTATCATTATTGTGAGCGATGTGCTGAAACAGAATCTGTAAAATAAGATTCCATTGTATCGGGACTTTTTATTGTGCTTTTCACTGTAGACAATGTGGACTCCTCTTTGCCAGTTTCTATCTCAGATTTAAAACTACAAGACACAGCATGCAAAGACATTAGCATCATAGATGAGGAGATGGAAGGGTTTTCACCTCTCATCAGAAATATCTGATAGCCAGTGATCCTCTCTAACATGAATATTTATATTCCCTTATCTATTAATCATTTTAGAAAATAAAGGAATCTTCCACATTAAGTTTGATATTGTGCCAGAAATTCAGAAACAGAAAATCATTGTAATAAGGAGCACTAAGTCAAAGGGCCTAATTTAATAAAGCTCTCCAAGGCTAAAGAAGATACACTTTCATCAGTGAAGCTGAGTGATCAAGCAAACCTGGAATGGATTTCTTCAAAGTTATTTGATAGCAAATGTTTTGAATCCTGGACCAGATCCATTCCAGGTTTGTTGGATCACCCAGCTTCACTAATGAAAATGTATTCTCTCCAGCCTTGGAGAGCTTTAATAAATCAGGCCCAAAGAATGTGTAAACTCCGTATTTGTTAATATTAGCGATCATAATATCGATTAAAAATATCACTGAAAGTAAATTGCATGGTGCGTTCAAATTGCAAATAAAACAGCTGAGTCTCTGACAGCTCCTCTTGAAAAGACTTAGCTGTCTGTGGCGGGACAACTTGAGTCGGACTTCATCTTTCACTTTCCATTTATCTTATTTATCTATCTATTAACACACATGCATATTTACTGAGCAGACACACCTGTTACCAGCCTTATCTTAATAAATCATCATATTGGGGAAGTCTTTAATATTCAGCTAGGTAGGGAAGTGGAATATTTTCCTGTCAATAGTTAGGCCTTTCATGATTGTTTCCAGTGACGGATGAACAAGTGCTGCACACAGAGTGCCCATTCTTTTCTATGGAGTGGGGAGGTTGAGCAAGCAAAACCCCACTGTGCTCTCCTCCCTTGACTTGCACAGTGGTCGTTCCAAGTTGTCGTTCATTGATCCACCACAAAGCATCCATGGTGTGGAGTGACCACTGTACAAAAGTCAGATTTTCTCTGGTGACCAGCACAACTATTCGTATATCAGATGTGAGTATGTAGTCTTAGGCTGGAAACACACATGCAAAAATTGTTAATGGAAACGATCTTTCACAATCCTTTGCAAAGACAAAAGATTGCACGATGCATGAACGATCGCTGGACATACAGCACCGCTCTGTTCTACAGAGAAGGGAGGCAGGAGAATGATACAGTGGCACCCCGCTGCGCTTTCTCCCCTCCACTTTCATTACAGTCGTTCATCGTTTGTGGATCTGCCAGGACAGATCAATGAACGACAACCTCTGTACACGTCAGATTCTCGTCAGATATCAGGCGATTGTTAAACAAGAGTCATGAATGTAGCCTTAGCCTCAAAGAGAGTGCAGGACAACCTGGTAAACAGCTACACAGGACAGTATTTAATTAGAAAAAAAAAGCTTCTAGCAATCTTAAAACAAAACAAAAAAAGAGTTAAAAACAAGCAATAAAATAAAGTAAAAAGCTAAGTACACTTACTAGATGATTGTCACCCATGACGAATGGTTGTGATCTTCTCAGGTGAAAATCTAGTGTGTGTATAGAGTTCCCAGATGCTACTGTGGCTTGATGATCAATGGGTTAGGGATGGCTGCTGTACTTTCCTATGGGAGAGAGCACAGCAGGGTGTCATTTGTCTTCTCCATAGAACAGCACAGCACTGTTTGCATAGCAATTGTTTGTTCTCCTTTATCTGACAGAAATGTGTCACCTTAAATGCAAAAGGGCTAAAAATCCAAATTCTAGTTGATTTTGCATTCATACTATAACCAGTCTCTTTCACTTGTAAAGTCAAAGGATAATGTATATTATTTTAATGGAGGGAACAGAATGAGATTATCTGTTGGCACTGATTCATAAGAGAAAAGAACTGCAACTGAAATTGTTGGTCAGCATAGAAATGTACGGCATAGAGCAGTGAGGAGTATTTATCCTACAGCACAGCTTACAAAGTGCAGTGGTGAGAAGTATATAATGTACAGCAGTGTTTCCCAACCAGGGTTCCTCCAGAAGTTGCTGGGGGTTCCTTGAGCAATTTGTGTCTCTCAGGTCAGTTTAAGTGACACTAATGATTTTTTGGGGCGTCTGTATAGGGTGACATTCTTCCCAATGGCCAGCAATATAGGGGACATTCTTCTAATATTCTGTGAGCTGTGGATATAGAAATTATAGAAGGAGTTCCCTGAAGACCTGTAAATTATTTCAAGGGTTTCTCCATGGTATAAAGATTGAGAAGCGCTGGTGAACAGAATTCAGCAGTCAGAAGTGTGTTTGAGTATGCACTATGGACAGTGTGGTTTCCTTAATACATTGGTGGCCCATGGTGAATTGATCCATGCTTTTGTTAGTTGGAACAATTTGGTGTCAGTGGTTACACTTATCTGAGAGAAGAAAAGCCTGGCTGCTTCTTTGCTGGTTGCTGCAGCTTCTACTGTAAAAGAACCATTGGAAGGTGATCAGTCTACCTGCATGCTTGCTGCATTGTCTGTTAATATTTTTAAACAGGCTTTTTATAGCGGCAACATATTATTATTACACAGTATTTATATAGCGCCATCATTTTACGCAGCGCAGTACAAAGTCCATAGTCGTGTCACTAACTGTCCCTCAAAGGAGCTCACCATCTAATGTCCCTACCATAGTCATATGCCATTAATGTAATCTAAGGTCAATTTTAGGAGGACTGCATGTTTTTGGGATGTGAGAGGAAACCAGAGTACCCGGAGAAAACCCACACAGACACGGGTAGAACCTGCAAACTCCATGCAGATAGTGTCCTGGCTGAGATTCGAACCTCGGACCTAGCCCTGCAAAGGCCGGAGTGCTAACCACTGAGCCACCGTGGTCTAAAGATTGAGAAGCACTGGTGAGCAGAATTCAGCAGTCAGAGGCATGTTTGAGTATGCACCATGGACAGTGTGGTTTCCTTAATTCATTGGTGGCCCATGGTGTGAATTGATGCATTTTTTTTGTTAGTTGGAAGAATTTGGTGTCAGTGGTTACACTTATCTGAGAGAAGAAAAGCTTGGCTGATTCTTTCCTGGTTGCTGCAGCTTCTACTGTAAAAGAACAATTGGTAGTCTACCTGCATGCTTGCTGCATTGTCCATGTTTATTATTATTTCTAAACAGGATTTATATAGCGGCCACATATTACTCAGCACTGTACATTAAATAGGGGTTGCAAATGACAAAGGAATACAGACAGTGACACAGGAGGGGAGGACCCTGGCACGAAGAGCTTACAATCTAGTAGGTGGGAGAATTAACATTGCCCATGTCTACAGACCTTCCATTCCCTATTGCCTGGACTGTGGCATGCCACCTGTCTGCTCTTGGTATACCATAGTTCCCTATTGATATTTTAGACATTAGTGGGTAAGTGATTGGTTTTGTAGATGTGGCATTTTCAGCCTCATCTAGCTTTTCTCCTGTCTGTGGGCTACAGCACTTATAATCGCACAGAAGAGTGGAGTATTTTACTGAAACCATGTTTGTTAAAAAAATATTTTTCTAAGTAACTATTTTTAAGCCTTTGAACAGTTTGAATAGTTTTTACAAAGGTTCCAAGCTATTGAGAAAAATAAAAAGTCCTATTTGTGTGTTGTGTTGAAAAGTGGAATGCCTGGGCTGTGTCTGCATTGTGTCTAGACAGAGGATATCTTCCCTTTTATTCATGCCCCCAACCCTCCTCATCGCTTCCCTTCCACTAGCTACAGTCTGGCCAAAGATTTGCTTTCTTTCTGGTGTGTCCCCCCCCCCTAAGATCTACTCGAACATTATCAGTTGCAAAAATGCAATCAAGTATTATATAAATCTTAAAGCAAAAATAAAGATAAAAATGTAAAATATCCCTTCTGCAATAAATAACCTTATCTGCCTGATTGCAATTTTTGATGGCACTGCCATCTTCCTCTTCTTCTTTACTGGTAGTTGCATCTTCTGCCATCTTGATTAGCTGTACCAGCATGGGCAGGGGAGATCAGTTATTCCCGAAATACCCAGCACATCCTAGGCAGGTCTGTAATAAAGATCCGCCTGATTGCTTTAACTGACAACATTAAATGGTGCAACATTTAGGGGCCCAGCACAATGGCTCAGTGGTTAGCACTCTGGCCTTTGCAGCGCTGGGTCTCGGGTTCCTAGCACAATATCTGCATGGAGTTTGCAGATTCTCCCAGTGTTAGTGTGGGTTTCCTCCCACATTCCAAAAACATGCAGTTAGGTTTATTGGCTTCCCCGAAAATTGACCTTGACTATATTAAGACATATGACTATGGTAGGGACAATTAGATTGTGAGCCCTTATGAGGGACAGCTCATAGGCATTACTATGGACTTTGTACAGAGCTGTGTAATATGTTGGTGCTATATAAGAACTGTGTAGTAATAATAATAGTGAAGTAGGAAAAGTGTATGACTCTCTTGCCACTGGCAGTTATACAGTTGAGTGTAAATGTTGTAGCATTTTCTAGCTGGTAATGATTGCAGTGGGCAAGGGGTCTGTTCTCATATTAAAGAACCACTCCTGTACCCACCTCCTCCTGTACCAGTTTTTGGTGCTTTTATGGCTGCTTCATTCCAGGGAATTGCTGGGGTGACGCTACATGTAGCTTCCTGTGAATGCCTCTTACATTGCTGCCATTGAGAAGAATTTCTCTTACATTGCTGACTGGGAAGAATGTCACCCTTACAGGTAGCCAAAAAGACCAATGGTGTCACTTATACTGACCTGAGAGACACAAACTGCTCATAGCTCAAGGAACCTCCAGATAAACCCTGGGATTAAGAAACATTGTTACCAAGACTTGTGCTCTTAAAAACTTTACAAAGTAACAACTTCTCCTGGGACTTTATAAATACCACTCAGCTGACTTTACCAAGGCCAATCTTGCAGCAGTGACAAAACCAAAAACTAGGATTCTCCAAACTCTCTCTTCTCTTTACATCTACTTATTTTATTTTTACAATCTAAACAGCATAGTGACAGAATTATTTCCTGCCATATCTTTTTTTTCTAAATAGTTTTTCTTCTTTGGTTTCTGTTTTAAGTTATACAGGATTCCATACAGAAAATGATTCTTCCACTTTCCCAAAAGAAAAAAAAGTGCTTAAATGACCACAATGGGGGCTTGCTGACTGTTTTTAATACAAGCTTGCATGCTTTATTGAAACTTAGGCTACATCCACACATGCATAAAATTGTTATTGGAAAACGAACAATTAATGTGCGATCAACGATTATTCACAAATATTGTACTGTGGACGATTCTGTACATGCTGAAATATTACGATTGTTCAAAAATAATCCACTAATAATTTACACACACTTTGAAGATGTTCCCAGCTTTGAAGATTACGGCCCTGGCATTGTCAATACAAATAATGACAGTAGAGACCTGTTGATTAGAATTATGGAATATTACCCAACTCCAGATATTACAATGTCAGTGCAGTAGATGTAACATCTTTGGACACAGATCTTTCATATTCCCAGGCTTCTTTCACCCAATAAATAGAGATTTCAGCCAGTGATTTCAGTAGGATCATTGGCCGGCTGTGCGTGGCATTTTGTGTTCCATCAAGCACACAAAGGTCACTTCACTATTTTTTGCTTTCGACTTCTCTTTCCAGTTTTGTTATTTTCTGTTCTGCACACTACAGATGTTCTTTATCGGGTTTCTCAAGCCCCTCTATCTTGTTGTTTTTAACTCTTTATCACTTTCTTGTGTGGCAGTTCACATGATATCTTTCCCACTTCCTTTTTGTTCCATATCATCACCATCTCAGTAACTTCCTTCAGATCACTCATGTCTATCTCTTTATCCCTTCCCCCTTCTCTTGCCTTCCATCTGTCTCTCCCCCTTCATCTCCTCATTTTTTCCTCCCACCCCTGCTGTTGTTTTCTGTTAATACCTCGTATATCTCTTTTCCTCTCCTGAATTTTATTTCCTTACTCTTTTCTTCCTCCCCATCCTAGGGACATGCCAGTCCTCCCTCCACCTCCTGCCTTTTTCCTGTTTGTCATGATCATTCTCTCCTCTCCCCCTCTCTTGTCTGCTGTTCCTCTTATCTTTCTATTGCACACTCTTTCCTTGTCTCCTGGTTTCTTTCATTTGTTTCTATCTCCTGGATGTCCCCCTCCCTCTTCTGCCTCTCCCTCTTTCTCTATCTTCCTGCTCATATCTGACTCTCCCAACCTGCCCATATTCCTCTATGCAGTCACTTCTCATTTTGCTTTTCTTTTTTATTTTTAACGTCCGCTTAAATTATCATATTTTCTTCTTCTTCCTGATGTGTCGTCATCCTATTGCCATGCGACCGTTCACTAATAATTTCATTTGTTTCCCTTCTATCTTTTTATTATATGTTTGCCTTCTATCTGCCCATCATTGTCTTTTTTTATCCTCGTCTTTTCATTAATAAACAGGCTCTATATAGCTCCAATATATTACGCAGCGCTGTACATTAAATAGGGGTTGCAAATGTAAAACAGATACAGACAGTAGGAGGAGAGGATCCTGCCCTGAAGAGCTTACAATCTAGAAGGAAGGGGAAGTGTATATTCTTGTTGCCCTCATCCATCATTCTTTACTCCTCGGTTCTCACATTTGTCACCCCACCTTTTACTTTTTTCTCTGGTTCTGTTTTTTTTTTTTTTTTTTTTTGCTGTTCTTATATCCTAAATCTGCCTCCTCTGTTCTAGGTTTTCATCTCTTCTAGTTTTCTCCAATTCCACCTGCCCTCTCCCCTCCCTGTTCTTCTCACATGTCCATCCTCTCTGGCTTTCCATTTCTTTTTTTTTTCATCTTTTGTGTTTTTTTTTTCTTCCATCTCTGCACACTTATCATCTCTCACTCTTCCTCCCTCCCCTTGCTTACTTCTCTTACCCACCCCTCACTTTTCACAGTCTTTCTTTCTCCACCTCTCCCCCCACCAGTCATTTTTTTTACCTCTGCTGTTTTTTTCTCATCACATCTTTCTCTTGTCCCTCCACCGCTCCTCTCTTTCTTTCCTCTGAAGTGTTCATCTTATCACTCACATCTGTCTTCCTCTTTCTCTACAAAACAACTCATTCTTCTATTTTGTGTTCCTATTTTTATATTTCTGCACCTTCCCCTTTTCCTGGGACTCATTTATTAGTTCACCCTGTGCTATAATTTATAAAGGTGGTGTCATGCGAGCCGTTGAAATCATAAATGATTAATCTGACGGTACACAATCCTAAGAAGCTGATCAGTGACTAGTTTACAGCAATTAGTTGCCCCAT
This sequence comes from Pyxicephalus adspersus, assembly GCF_032062135.1. Classification (NCBI taxonomy): domain Eukaryota; kingdom Metazoa; phylum Chordata; class Amphibia; order Anura; family Pyxicephalidae; genus Pyxicephalus; species Pyxicephalus adspersus. The sequence continues at coordinate 148,533,521 of NC_092859.1, forward strand.
GGTGCTGTATAGGGATTGATCAGATTAATGAAGATAGAATGTCTATGGGCACTCTGTGACTTCTGGAAACTACATGTCTAATATGATTAATATATATATATATATATATATATATATAGCGCCAACATATTACATAGTATGTCAGGGTAAAAAAAGACAAGTCCATCAAGTTCAACCACTAAGGAAATAAACATATCCCAGCGCTGTAAGTTAAATAGGGGTTGCAAATAACGGACAGATACAGACTATCTGTATGACTATCCTTCTACCTTTCATATATACCGTATATGTTTGCCTTCTATCTGCCCATCATTGTCTTTTTTTTATCCTCATCTTTTTATCTCCTGTATTATCATTATTATTATTATTAATATTATTATTATTATTATTATTATTATTAATAATAATAATAAACAGGATTTATATAACGCCAACATAGTACACAGCGCTGTATATTAAATAGTGGTTGCAAATAACAGACATATACAGACAGTGACACAGGAGGAGGTGAGGACCCTGCCCAGAAGAGCTTACAATTGAAGAGATTTGTTTCACATGTCCGTCCTGATGTATACAGGATTGATGGGACAATATTTGAACAAATATTTATCAAGCAACTAATCAGTTATTTAAAAACTTAAAGCTGAAGCATAATCAGCCTATATTTCCCCTTCCCTTGTTCCTCCCCTCATCAACATGCTAAGAAAGTAATATAATAAAACTTTGTTTCTATTATTAATATTATTACATTATTTTGGACTCTGTTATTTCAGAAATGGGTCTATTTGCTTCTCTATGAAATACAATCAGATCATGGCTGATGTGAAGGGCTGGTATGGTGCTGTATATGATTTTTCGAAAACATTGCAGCTTTCTCAAGGTAATGCTGAGTCTCCATGATGGGAAGAAGTCTAATAAATTAAGGGGGTGGACTGGGAAGGAAAGGCGTATACCAGCCTTTCTCGGTCCTTTTAATATCGGGTAACCCCTGAAAAAACTTTCAGGTCTTCAGGGATCCCCTTCTATAATTATTATATCCACAGATCACAGTATATTAGTTTGGTGGTCAGTGAGAAGAATGCCGCTTACATTGCTGGACATTGAGAAAAATGTCACACAAATAGCCAAAAAAATCATTGGTGTCACTTAAACTGACCTGGGAGGTGCAACTTGCTCATTTCTCAAGGAACCCCCAACAACCTCTGCAGGAACTCCAAGGTTCCAAGAAAACCTGTTTGAGCAACACTGTGCCAGATGATGCTGGATGTCAATTAGCTAGGCAATAAACCAGGATCTACTTGGTGCAGCTTCTAATGCACATTGTGAGCTTGACATGGCAGTAAAATCATAGCAAGCCATTCCACTACAGGAAGAATCTGTACACGTGTGAAAATTGAAAGTTAAAGATGCAGTTCAGCTTTAAGTTATTAATATAGTTTTACAGATATCCAGATTTTGTACTTGAATCTGTCCTAACGTCCGCCTCCTGTAATGCTCTGCACAGCAGGACTGGGAGAGGCAGTGCATTTAATCAGGAGTGAAAAAACAACAAAAAACATGTAGTTACTGTAGGTTAAGTGGCTACCCCCCACTCCAAATTTACAGTAGACTCTGTTAATGACATATGACTATGGTAGGGTCATTAGATTGTGAACTCCTTTGAGGTACAGCTAGTGACATGACTATGGATTTTGTACAGCGCTACGTAATATGTCTGCGCTATATAAATACTGTGTAATAATAATAATTGCTTTCCAGAGTGCTTGTCATTACTATAGAAAGAGGTAAAGCACTTGGATTACCTTCCTCCCATTGCCAAATCATAAGTTATGTAGGGAGAGATGACTGTAAAATTCTGCTTTAAACATTGGCCGTGCTAAAGGTCTTTTGCTTGATCTGGGATTTCCATTATATTGTTATATTAGGGTATGTTCATGTGCACCCCATGCAGCATACCTGTACACCGGTGTATGTAGGATTGTCCTTGAATCTGAGTATGATCTTTGCAGTTTAAATATTATAAAAACATTCCAACGTTCTCCTGTAAGCATGTAATGTTATAAAGGACGGTTTGAGCACCTAGCTTGGAAGGCAGTGGGAATTCCTCTCCCAGAAATAGTTATTCCTTGTCTATTTCTAGCAAGCCGAGCTGGGAAATGGCCAAACCTGTGAGCGATGTGGTCATATTCATTAAATGGTCCTAAGCTGGGTGCATTAAAAACAATACTGACGGATGTCTATGGCCAGATATCTGTGATTTCATCCACATCAGAGACCGTCGGGTTCTATATGGGGAAAAATCAACTAGAGCAAATAGGAAATGGGAGGAAAAAGCTTATTAAGAGATGGGGTCCTCTCCTCCTCCTGTGTCACTGTCTGTATCTGTCCGTCATTTGCAACCATTATTTTATGTACAGAGCTGTGCAATATGTTGGCGCTATATAATTTCTGTTTATTAATAATAATAATAATAATATTAATAATAATAATACGGAGCATCATAATGTGTGCATTTGCTGCTCAGCATTGTGAGCAGGCAGATAAATTTATTTTATTGCAAGAGAGACATCACCTGTCCTTTCTGCAATACCAAACACACCTACTCACATTTTTTTTTTGTTATTACTTTAGTTCCACTTTAACTAGGTTGAACATTTTCTTCCAATAGATTGTTAAGGGGGAACTTTGGTAAAGAATTATTATTTGCTTTTTTAAAAAGTAGATTTTGATGTAGCCTTTTCTAAATCTATATATATATATATATATATATATATATATATATATATATATATATATATATATATATATATTACAAAAGTGATGTTGATTCTTCTGCTGGCAGTCTGTCTATCATCAGGCATGTAGACCGTCATACCACTGAACAACTGCTGTGATCGAGGATAAGCCTCATGAGGAATGTGTTAGTTTATATTAGAATAGTCAGGCAGAGAAGGAAGAAAACCTGAAGCACAGCCACTATGCTGTACTGAGAAGAGAGCACTACCTGAAAAGTTGTCACCAGGACAGGAAGTGAAAGGACAGCTGTAGTATATGTATATATGAATATATGTTGTATTCCCTTTAGCTGCAATGGTCCCACTTTAATAATAATAATAATAATATTAATAAACAGGATTCATATAGCACCAACGTATTATGCAGTTCTGTACATTAAATAGGGTTTGTGAATGACAGACAGTGACGCAGGAGGAGGAGAGGACCCTTACCCCAGGAGCTTACAATCTAGGAGGTGAGGGAAGTAACACACAATAGGAGGGGGGATATGTAGTAGGGAGAAGTAGAGAGGATTTTAAAAGACAGAAGAAAATGGATACGTTTGAAAAGAAGGGTTTTGAGTCCTGTTTTAAATGAGCAGAAAGTAGGAGCAAGCCAAATAGGACGGAGAAGACCATTCCAGAGAATCAGGGCAGCTCTGGAAAAGTCTTGGAGCCATGCGAGTGAAGAGGTTATGAGTGAGGAAGTCATTAGTAGGTCATTGGAGGAGTGAAGAGAGCGACTAAGGGAGTATTTATCTATCAG
>NC_092859.1:148538225-148651280 GCF_032062135.1 Pyxicephalus adspersus
TTCCCCTCTTTTTTGGGTCAATTGATTGACTGGGATAAAGTCCTTCACGCACAGACGCGTGGGAGTTCATTCATTCCCGGTACGTGCAGGAGAAGCCGGGATTGCCGGTTATCTTGGTGACTTTTTTCATTCAGTTTCCCAGATTGATCGGGCAGAAGAATTATCACCTGTCCCTTTCTGCCATGATGACCAGCCTGACCTAAACTTAAGTTCTGCTTTAAAGGCCTTCACAGTAAGTGAATTTAGATTTTTGAATATGTTCTTAGGCAGGGTGGGAGTTCCATGCAAACCAGCCAGTTTCTAACACATCGCTAGTTGTTTCCCAAGTGTACAAGTTTTATAGTTTTACAGAAAACCAGACAATCACACAAACAACCCCCTTTGTGGAAAATGTTCACACACCATTTTTTTAACACATTTCTACATCCTATTCCTAGGTGTGAAGTAGCTGAGCATATACAAAAAGCCCTTGTTCTTCCTATACACAGTGCATGAACATCTAAAGACCTAGCGCTCGGTAGGTCATAAAATATTCAGATTGTTGGGCAGGCGATCAGTTCCTCCAGAGGTTGCAAGGGACACCAATGTTCTTTTTGGCTATCTGTAAGGGTGACATTCTTCCCAATGGCCAGCAATGTAAGAGGAATTCTTCCCACTGACCACCACACTAATACACTATGAGCTGTGGATATAGTAATTATAGAAGGGGTTGCCTGAAGACATGAATAATATTTCAGGAGTGCTTTGGAGTTTCCCATCTGCTATACGTCCTGCGCATGTTCATGAGATGTTTTAATGGAAGACGCATGACATGAGCAAATGGTTTAATCCTGTGCATGCGCTTGGGAATTTTGTCCTGCCAGATATAAGATATGGCCAAACAGATTAATCCTGCACATAAAGACGTTTTGGAGGAAGATGTATGACATAGGTGCATGGATCATGATGGCGCAAAACTAGAATTTTCTACCTCACCAGATTTCAGTGGTCAATACCAGACCGAGGGTACAGCTGCCCATCAGCCCTTATTAGATAACACTTATTTCAAGAATTAGGATTTACAAAGACAATCATCTGTGCACAGGTCGCATAAATTTAATTGAAATATATTGGAATCAAATGTCGAGCCTGTGCTGGGTGTCATGTATATATTTCAATGGTTTGTAGTAATATTTGCCTGTAAACCTTCACACACCATTTAAGATTAAAAAATAATACAATAGACATGGTGAGAAGGATGTGTGATGGATAATGAAGTTTCATTCCAGGCAGCACTGTGGCGCAGTGGTTAGTATTTTCAGCCGAGGGTCCCAGGTTCAGGACCCTCGGCTGGGACACGGCCAGGACACTATCTGCATGGAGTTTGCAGGTTCTCCCTGTGTTTAGGTGTCCTCCCACTTTCCAAAAACATGTAGTTAGGTTAATTTGCTTTCCTCTAAAATTAACTTTAGACTGTGTTAATGACATGGTAGGGTTATTAGATTGTGAGCCCCTTTGAGGGACAGCTAGTCACATGACTATCGACTTTGTACAGCACTGCGTGATATGTTGGCGCTATATAAATACCGGTTAATAATAAAAAGAATGTAATGCACACAGCAGGCAACAAAAACTTCAGCATTATTTACAGTATTGAAGTGTTGCTATATCAGAGTTGTAATTTCCAAAGCCCTGTTTTGTTCCTTTGTCTCTACTTTTTTCTTTTTCTGCTTTTCTTCTCTTTCTCTTTTTCTGCAGGCTTTCTCCCCCTCCTTCTTTCTTTCGGTCTTTTCCTGTCCTCCCTCCCTATGTGACAGTGTCCCTTGTTTCTGCAGCTGTCTCCTCCTCTGTCTGACTTTTTTTCCCTCTTTGTCTGGCTCTCACACACTCTTCCTGTTTAACCCTTTCTTTGCTCTTACCTTTTGTACCGTGCCTTCCAATGTACTGACAACATTTTGTGAATCTGCCGGGGTTCCAGCACACACTGTTGGTGTATAACCGGGTCTTCTATTTTGGTTGCATATCCAGTCAACCTAACATTTATCATTTTATTTTGAATCTAAAATGTTCTAATCACCACCTATAGCTTTTTCATAATCAGCAAATATCCTTCTGCAGCAACTAGTTTCCTCTTCTTTTTTTTTAATCTGTTTCCAAAGTTTCTATCTATCTATCTATCTATCTATCTATCTATCTATCTATCTATCTATCTATCTATCTATCTATCCCTCCCTTACATCTAAGGGTTCTCTACAGTTTTATGTAAAGTAAAAATTCTGGTGATCGGTCCGCTTTAAGTTTTTTGATCCACATAAAGTGTATTTTTTTTGCTTTTTTTATTTGGTCAATTTGGAAGCAAATTTTGCGTCGTCGTCGTCGCTTCCATATTCTAGGTATCTAGAAACATATAATTGTCCATGAAAATATTTCACCTTTTTAAATGACTGTTTTATAATTATTCTATAATTATTCTATTTTTCTATTATAATTATTCTATTCTATTTATTTTATTATAATTGGAAGCCACAGTTCCATGAGAAAGAAAATGTTTAGTTTTAATATAAACAGGCAACAGCTGCCACTTATATATTTATTTCTCTCTAATATTCTAGTGACATTTATATACATTGTGAGTGTTTCTGATGTGAATTGGAGAGTTTTCTTGGATATGGTGTGTTTTTCTTTGAATGTGTCTGCAGTCTTTGCACTTTCCTGCACTTGTTGCCCTGGAGCTTCAGACAGAGAGAAGAGTAAATACGGATTGATGCCAGTAAGGATTTCTTGGTTTGTGCCCCTTAACTATCCACCGGCAGGAGAACTACTGGACAGGTTTACATCTCTGTAATAAGTGAAGATAGATATCTGAACAACTAACTTTTTGCAGTTTTAATAATCGCCATAATGATGGATTCTGACAGCCTGAATTATTTTAATAAAAATCATATGTAAAAAAACTGACCTTGGCACCTACAAAGATTTAACACAGTGTGAATTTTAAGCCTGTCTATGCCTTTTTTTTATTACCTTGCATTTATATAGCGCCAATATATTACGCAGCGATTAACAAGTCCATAGTCATGTCACTAGCTGTCCCTCAAAGGAGCTGACAATCTAATGTCCTACCATAGTCATTAACACAGTCTAAGGTCAATTTTGGGGGAAGCCAATTGTCCTGCATATTTTTTGGGATGTGTTACAAAACTGGAATGACTGGAGGAAATTCATTCAAACATGGAGAGGACATAAAAACTATATGTAAATTATCCTGGCTGAGATTTGAACCTTGGTGCTGCAAAGGCCAGAGCAGCCAAGCCACCATAGCTTGCATTTTGCTTATCATGATGCTCATATCTTTTTTTCAGGGCTACACTGCCTTCCAAGGTCTCATGAAGCCCTTATGTAGCCACCCTTTTGTGTGTGCTCCCAGACAAAACCAGAAAACTGTATGAGAAGGGGACACGTGCACAAGTATTATGGGACTTTCGTTACCCAAATGTCATCAACACAATCTAAGGCCAATTTTTGGGGGGAATCCAATTATCCTGCATGTTTGTGGGATGTTAGAAAACTGGAATCCCATGCAAACATGGAGAGAACATACAAACTCTATGTAAAGTATCCTGGCTGAGATTTGAACTTTGGACCCTGGTGCTGCAGAGGCAATAGTTCTAGCAACCAAGCCACCATACCTTGCATTTTGCTTATCATAATGCCCATACTTTCCTCTATTTTCTAGGTGGTTACTATGCCTTGCATGGGGCCTTTATGTTGCTACCCTTTTGTGTGTGCTCCAAACTAAAACCAGAAAAATGTATGAGGAGGGGGCACATGTGCAAAAATATAATAGGACATGGACGCGTGCGTTCAGTCATGTGACCTTCATGTGCCATGTATAGGGTATTCTTGGGGTAGTTCAGAGACGTGGCACAGAGCAATGAGGAACAATATGTTGTAAAGACTACAAAGTGTAAACGCTTGGGCACAGTTCAAACAAAATTAAGAAATGGAATAGCTTGTAATAAGTTTTCTATTTGTTAATTTGTGGTGTGTCTGTAACTTTAACACATAGTAGGAGTGTCACCAGCTCCTACTTTTCTATGTCCCAGGCATTTTGTTGGCCCCCTGTGATTACCAATTATCCAGAGATCATGTCTGGAACGCCGTATTCTTCCTAGATCCCTTTTCCATTACAACAATTAATTTTTGGTCTCTGCAATGTTTTCTTACAATTACAGCATCTGTTAATATTCTTATCCTCCTCTTTAAAAATAGATATACTCTGGAATTATGGTTTAAAGGGCTGCATATTCCATTCCATTTGTCATTTACTGTGTGAGACAGGAACGGTATTCCATTGCAGCCGCTAAACATGGAAAATCAAGTGACTGGACCCAGGCAGGGAGTAATAATTGCAATCACATATAACAGATAGAAGCAGCAATTTTCCACCAGGTTCTCCTTGAATTTCCATGGAATTTCTTCCACAATTGCCCTGTAGTCATAACATGATTCATTATAAATGATGAAATAACCAGGATAAAGATCTTTTATTATTATCTATATGTAATATTCTTTTCAACCAATGAGAATAAATCTTATAATCACATTGCCAATCAATCTTTATTTGCATTGAGATGATTCTAGATTTTTCAGCGTCCAGGAAGAGTTTTGGAACTGGAGGATATACGAGAGCACCCCTAACACTAAAAAATAATCAAGTAGAGGCACAGTGAAAGTAAATATTTAATACTTTATCTTGAAGTTCTATTGCAGTATAAAATAAATTACCATGCAATAACTTTACATGCATGCTTGGATTCACTACTCGATGAATTGCTTGCAACATCATGTGAATAACAGTTGTCCAAACACCTTGTTTTCACATCTTTCAACAACCATTGTTCCTGGTCAGTGGATAAAGATGACAGACCTTGGAGCTCAAAGGGGAACTAATCACGTGATAATCAACCCCCATTCCCTTGCAGGGCACTGCCAACATCTTCTATGTCCTCTTCCCATAAACGATCTTCGACCACCTTGATTGGCCAGGCCCGGGATGATGTAACCCCTATGCAGGTGTGCTGGAGTCCATTCATTCTCAGCATGTGCAGGGGAAGCCGGGATTGCTGGGCATGCACAGCTCAGCTTTTTTGACAGATACCAGAGCAATCAGGCAGGTAGGAAGGATTACTGCAGAAGGGACATCCTCCTGCAATAATGACCTGCCCGACTGTGGATTTTTTTAGTTATGCTTCAAGCATGCAAAATCAAGTTAGCGGTATTATGTCCCAGATCCTTGCAAGACTCCTGGTAGGTTCTGTGCCATGGTTTATAATGTGTACCTAAGCTGTAAAGCTTGATATGCTATAGTCACACAAGCAGGTATTGTGGAATCAGACTGGAGGTGTGAAATTGGAAAAACATACCAGTCACAAGTCCCATAGCATTGTAGTTTCAGGTAACATGTCCTTTAAAGGGTCAGCAATTTGTTGGGGCTCTGCAGAATGGCTCTGCTGAGGTCGACACTCACGGGGCAAACCATGCTAGTTACAGGTCACTGATCTGTAATTGTAATAACCGGGAACAAATAATAAATCTGATGTTAAACACTTTTTGCATGCCTGGCTTGTTGAAGAAAAGGCACAAAATAAAGGCATAGAATAAATTTGTGTTGGGCTCTGCCAAATATTCATATGTCGCTGTAGAGAATATGAGTGGTGCAGGCAGATGCGTTGCTAATTTAATTTCCAAACAGTGGTTGGCCAACAGGATCAGGGATCAATATGAGATTGTTGCATGATCCCTCCTATTGTGTGATACTTCCCCTACCTCCTAGATTGTAAGCTCTTCAGGGCAGAGTCTCTTCTTCCTTCCTGTGTCACTGTCTGTCAATTGCAACCCCTATTTAATGTATAGCGCTGTGTAATATGTTGGCGCTATGTAAATCCTGTTTAAAAATAATAATAATCAAGCCCAAATCAACTTAATGTCTCTTATGTTTATTCATAGCCACAAAATAGTTTTTATTTCTTTACTGATAGTAGTATGTCATTGAAAAATAATACCATTATTATAAAAATACCTTTTTTTTTTCTCATAGGTTGGGGCATGCCATCTTGATGGTCTGTAACATGGGTCCTCTCACAGACTTTGGCACCCAGACCGATGCCGTGGTGGTGCTTTCTCTAGCACAAGCTGCAGTTTTGGGACTGGTGTCAGAAAATGAGCTCTTTGGTGCCTCCATCAGTTCTAGTAGTTTGTTTCTGAACTCAAGAAATGATTGCTCAAATAATGGACCAGTTGAGGATGAAAAGCCAGCGCCAGAGATATTCATAAACACAGAGGGAAAGGAGACGGCAGATTCCATGGAAGATGAAGGATTGGATCCAGAAAAGCATCCAAGGCGTAAAAAACGGCTGCCCGTAAAAGTAATTCCAAAAATTAAATCGGAAAAAGTTGAGGAGGAAAGAGATGAAGGAGAAATCTGCCAAGTGGTGGTGGAAACCAAAAGCGAAGAGCCAGATAATGAGGAAACGCTTCCACAAAATACTCAGGAACAGGAAAGTGATAACACTGTACAGAACAGTTCTTTGAAAATGATCGACCTCAGTACGTTCCGTAGGCGGCCCAGGAGGCGACATTATCGCGAAAGACAGCGCCATGGGGCAGATGCAGACTACAGGCGCGTGGGTCAACAATCTTTTCAAAATTCATACCCCGTGCCTCCAATTCCAGGGAATTCTAATATGAACAGCATGGAAAGTCAATGTAATTATGATCCCAACCTTATGCAGTCCAGTGAAACCGGAGCTCCAGCGGTTGCATCTCCTAAGACGGAAGAAAACGGACAAAATTATTCTTGGTCGGAGACAAATGATTTTGAAACAGACGCAACTGATTCCGCTGAGCGTAACAAAAAAGCCCAACTGGATAGATTAGACATAAATGTCCAAATTGACGATTCCTATCTGGTGGAGGCTGGAGACCGCCAAAAGCGATGGCAGTGCCGAATGTGTGAGAAATCCTATACCTCAAAATACAACCTCGTCACACACATTCTGGGGCATAGCGGGATCAAACCTCACTCGTGTCCACATTGCAACAAGCTATTCAAACAGCCAAGCCACTTACAAACCCATCTCCTCACCCACCAGGGAACCAGGCCACACAAGTGTGAAGTTTGCAACAAAGCATTTACACAGACCAGCCACCTGAAAAGACACATGTTGCTGCACACAGACATCAAACCTTACAGCTGCCGGTTCTGCGGTCGGGGCTTCGCCTATCCCAGCGAGCTTAAAGCCCACGAAGTGAAACATGAAAACGGCAGATGCCATGTCTGTGTTGAGTGTGGACTGGACTTTGCTACGCTGACCCAATTGAAACGTCATATCTCCTCGCACCAGGGACCCACAATGTACCAATGTATGGAGTGCAACAAATCCTTCCACTACCGCAGCCAGCTACAAAACCATATGCTTAAGCATCAAAATGTCCGACCGTTTGTCTGTAAAGAGTGCGGCATGGAATTCAGCCAGATTCATCATCTCAAACAGCATTCACTTACACACAAGGTAGGTCTATAGACTGTGGGCATTGAGACTAAGGGCCTGATTTAGTAAAACTCTCCAAGGCTGGAGAAGATACACTCATCACTTGGGTGATCCAGAAAACCTGGACAAGATCTGGTCCAGGAATAAAAACATTGCTAACAAACAGCAAATGACTTTTAGGAAATGCATTCTAGGTTTGCTGGATCACCCAGCTTCACTGATGAAAGTGTATCCTCTCCAGCCTGGGAGAGCTTTAACAAATCAGGGCCAAAATTTTTCTGAGAAAAGGTTTGTTCCTGTTGGCCACTGCAACCAGTGAAATTCTCCTTTTTTTTCCTGCTTGGTATAGCGGAATGTGATTGGTTGCTTTGTTTTAAAAGACAGGTTCTCTTTTTAGTTTTATAGTACAAGGAGTCGTGTTGTTTCCTTATCTTAAGGTGGAACTAAACCCTCAATACCCATCTGTCCCCATTCCCTCACAGAGCTCCACCATCTTCTTCTCCTCTTCCTAACAATGATCTTTGTCCATCCTTATTCCCAGCATGTGCAGGGGAAGTCAGGATTGTTGGGTAACCAATGCAGAAGCTAGGCATGCGCAGTTGAGCAATCAGGTGAATAGGAGGGGTTATTGCAGAAGGCACATTACCTGTCTCTTTCTAACCTGCCTAATTGTGGATTTTTATTATTCATATTATCTTATTTATAGCCCGCCAACATATTATGCAGCTCTGTACAAAGCCCATAGTCATGTCACTAGCTGTCTCTCAAAGGAGCTCACAATCTAATGTCCCTACCATTGTTATATGTCTTTAATACAGTCTAAAGTCAATTTGGGGGGCAGCCAAATAACCTAACTGCATGTTTTTGGGATGTGGGAGGAAACCGGAGTACCCGGAGGAAACCCACGCAAACACAGGGAGAACCTGCAAACTCCATGCAGATAGTGTCCTGGCTGAGATTCAAACCTAGCGCTGCAAAGGCTAACTAGTGAGCCACCATGGAAACTTTACCTCTGCTTAAAAAGTATGTTCCAGCACAATCCTAATAACATAAAACACTTCATAAAAGTTATGGTAAATTGTAAAGAATTAGGCCAGCAGTGATCTCCGTTCCCTTTTAGCCAGGCTCACCACCCGGCACTTTTCAGTAACCACCCGGCTGTTTTAGGGTGGTTACTGAAGAGTTGGGTCACAATAAAGGGACTGCCATCCACCTACAATTTTGTCCCACCTGGCTTCTGGGTTCAACAATGGGCAAGTATGTTCACAGAAACCCCTCTGGCTGGAATATGAACAAAGCAGAGCAGGCTGGATATGGTAGAACAATATTATACAAGTACTGATATTATATATAAATAAAATATGCTGCAAAGGAAGTCAGGATATAGGTAACACCCAAGGAAGCTGAAACAATCGTATAATTGTCTATAGCTCATATGATTCTCCAACCTACAGACAATGCATGAAATGATCAACAACGCTTGTATCTTCCTGTATAGGAGTTTACAATGATAATACTCTATATGATGCCTAACATTTAGTACAATATCCCTGTAATGCATTAAAAAGCTGCGTCTGTGCCAGTATTTATCTGTTCTTATTCTAAACTGCAGCATGCAGTGAGGTTAATTGGCTTCTCCTCCAAATTGACCCTAGACTGTGATAATGACCTATGACTGTGGTAGGGGCATTAAATTGTAAACCTATTTAAGGGTCAGTTAGTGACATGACTATGGACTTTGTACAGAGCTGTGTAATAGGTCGGCGCTATATAAATACTGTATATTATAGTAACTTTTCCCTGACATTTCCCATACAGAGCTATCTGGCTCCCTCTAGTGTTATCTGGACGAAAACATCTCACTGCTGCTTTATAACTTTCTGTTAAAGGGCATGCAAACCTTTTTAAAATTATTTTTCAGATAAACATGTAAAAGAGATCTATTGCATGTGTAGAATTGTGATACTTTGGAGTTATTTATGTACATGAGGCTTGTCATACATCCTCATTCTGTACAAAGGCTCAGCTTCCCCTATTGCAATGCTCACACAATAGTTATTTGCTGTTCTTTTGCACAATTAAAGTCTAAATCCATACATGCACAGCAAATAAATAATATAACTATTTGATAATTGATATGTATTGAAATAAAAAAATCCTTTCAAAAAACCACCTTATTCAATCAATTTCATCAAAGTATCGAAATAAATTATAGAAAAACACTTGGATTTGTTTTTTAATAATTTGCAATTATTTGGCAAATGTTTCAATACTGGACTTAATCCATTCCAGGTTTGCTGGATCACCCAAGTTCTTCATTGATAGTCTATCTTCTCCAGTCCTGGAGAGCTTTAATAAATCAGCCCTATGAAAGGAAAACAGAATAGTTTGTATGGTAAACCCGAAGCTGAAGTTTAATATAAAGGTATAATTTCTGTATGGAAGCTGTCTCATTTGCCATAGGATTTGATTTGCTGACCATTGAGCTCTGGGACATTATTATTAATAACATGTATTTATAAAGAGCCAACATATTACGCAGCACAGTACATTAAATGGAGGTTGCAGATACAGACAGTGACACAGGAGAAGTAGAAGACTCTGACCAGAAGAGCTTACAATCTAAGAGGTGGAGGAATGATGTTAGCCAACCATTTATTCTACAGCAGCCTTTCTCAGCCATTTTACCCCTGAGAAACCTCTGAAAATATTTTTAGGCCTCAGGGAACCCCTGTTAAAACCAATATATTGGCGGTCAGTGGAAAAAAAGCCCCAGAACTATGCAGGCATCATCCAATGGGATGTCAATTATTCACAGATTAAGGAACCCCGAGCAACATCTGGAGGAACCCTGGGGCTCCTTGTTAATTTCTTACAGCCAAAACATTAAAGGTTTAATTCTGAAATATTACCGGTATGACTGGTGATTCAGGAAGCCAATATGAGAGAGGAAGTCGCACAGCAAAGATTCAGGAAATGCACTCCCAATGGCCTATAAAAAGCTCTGCGTGCTGTAGAAGAATCTATAGATTCCACGAGGGGCTAAATTTGGAAAATATAGAAAAACTAGTGTTTGTTGGCATTGATAGCTCAGCTATTGCTTTCACTGAATGCCTATAGACAATGTTATAAAGTATTATTTCAAGCAATCATGGGAAATCAGGGGAAATAATACAGAAGATACAAAAGTCTATAAAACCCAATCTTACATTAATAAAACCCCTGATAATGTGGAGCAGTTTCATATTGTGGGTTCCTATAGGCACTCCAGTTCCCTTCCACATTCCAAAGTATATTGGTAGATTCATTTGCTTCATTCCAAAAAGTGACCTTTAACTACGCTCTTGCGATCTCTGTAATAGACAGCTTGATGTATCGGTGTGATAATTATATAATTATAATTTAGGAAACACATCAGAATCAACCAAGGTTCCTCCGGAGTTTGCTAGAGGTTCCGTGAGCAATGAGCAGTTTGCACCTCTCCGGTCAGTTTAAGTGACACCAATCATCTTTTTGTCTGTCTGTAAAGCTACGTACACACTTCCAAATATTATCGTTAGAAAACGAACGATTATGACCGATCAACGGTTATACTTGAACGATGGTATTGTGCACATTTCTGTACATGTTGTAACGTTACGACCGTTCAAATAAAATCCACCAATATTGTACACACGCTAGATACAATCGTTTGAACGATGCAGGGAGTGACGTGTAAAGGAGAAAGTGTATTGCAGAAACATCCACGATCACTAAACGACTGTAAACGCGATAGTGAACGATCGTCAGCCAATCAGATCTGCCGTGACGGTTGTTCATTTCCAACATCAATCCTTGTTCATCTGCGTCGTTGGTCACCTTTTTGCAAACGTTTTTCAGCCGATTTCTCCCTGACCCCATACTGACGTTGTGACAGTTTAACATATAATTATCTCAGTGTTTCATTTTGTACAGAACATATAGGGCTCTTTCTTCACTTCATTGTGGACTTTCCTATACAATAAGTATATGGAATACAACAAAATATGCAGAATATCCGACTCCAGAAGGCCAATCCAGACCATCACAACATGGGTGATGCAGCAAATGCAAGGCAGTTCACTCGTTCCATCATCAAATGAATGTGACATTCACATCCCACCGGACGCCTCCTGGTTATGTGTTTAACTCCGAAGCAAAACTTTATGTTCATAACTTCCCAAAGCAATGCGTTATAATGGTCAAAATCTACAAAACGCATAAGTCATTCCATTGCATCCATCTTTTTATGATCAATTTCTCCGTACATGTTCTTATTGACAATTTCAGCTTTGTTTCTTTGAAACTCCCTCCTGTACTTTGCTGTGTGATGTGTTTTGTGATAATATTTGTTCTTCTTTGTTTGTTTCAGGGTGTAAAGGAGTTTAAGTGTGAGGTTTGCGGGCGGGAATTCACTCTGCACGCCAACATGAAGCGCCACATGCTGATCCATGCCAGCGTCCGCCCATTCCAGTGCCATATCTGCTTTAAGACCTTTGTACAGAAGCAAACTCTGAAGACCCATATGATCGTTCACTCACCGGTCAAGCCGTTCAAATGCAAGGTAGGAAAATATTCCCCTAGCTGGCTCTGTTTACTCCTCCAATGACCTACTAATGAATTTGTCACTCATAACCTCATCACATGCACGGCTCCAAGACTTTTCTAGAGCTGCCCCGACTCTCTGGAATGGTCTTTCTCGTCCTATTCCGCTTGCTCCTACTTTCTGTTCACTTTAAAGAGCACTCAAAAATCTTTTTATACTCACCTACCCTTCTGTCTCTTAAATCCTCACTACTCACCCACCATTCCATATCCCCCTTCTATTGTGTGATACTTCCCCCACCTCCTAGATTGTAAGCTCTTCAGGGCAGGGTCCTATCCTCCTCCTGTGTCACTGTCTGTATCTGTCTGTCATTTGCAACCCCTATTTATTGTACAGCGATGTGTAACATGTTGGAGCATTATAAATCCTGTTTATTAATTATAATATTATTAAGGTACGAGGCATAAAACCTGCTGTCACTGCTCATTAGGTCATTCCAAGCCATAGAATTGTCAGTGGGGGAATAAAACACAAAATACACATACAGCATAAATTTTATTACCTACGCCATATTAATATTATGGAATTGTCTCAAGCTGAGCAGAAATCTCAGTGTCACTGTTACTCTCACATGCAGCCATTCTGTAGTATAAATCACTATTAAAAAAAACATCATATCTATCAATAGAAGAGGATTACACTGCCATAGTAGCTAGTTCTGGACAACTGGTAAGTTTAGTAATGTCTTACACCAAAATCTGCAGTGACTACATATATAAATCACATATATAGAATCTGTGATTTCAGAGTCATGTTACATTCTGTTACGGGGAATGTGAGAACACAAATTTTGCCTTTATTTTTGTTTCCTGAATTCGCACGCTATGTGTCATACTAGAAATAAGCAGCAATATTCTCACCTGTTTGTTTTATTTTGTTCTTCAGGTTTGCGGTAAATCTTTCAATCGAATGTACAACCTGCTGGGCCACATGCACCTCCATGCGGGATACAAGCCTTTTAAATGTCCCTATTGTTCCAGCAAGTTCAATTTGAAAGGAAACCTCAGTCGTCACATGAAAGTGAAACATGGAGTAATGGATATCACATTAGAGAATCAAGGTAAGAGGATCACTGGCTATTTGTAAAGAGAAAAAAAAAATACACAAAAATGAATCACTTTTTATATTTTAGTGAAATGTCTGAAAATAGGCAATTCCCCTTCCTGTTAATCTATCATCTATGCCATATTCCTAATTTATTATTATGCTAAACAAAAGGGAGAAACAAAAAAGCACTCCCTGGGACTTTTTAGGCACTTTCAACAGTTAACGATGATCACAATGTATATAAAACACCATAAAAATACTAATTTATTTAAAGCATGATTAAAATACATAAAAACATGTTATCCACTGTATTATATATTAGGTGTCTTTTATATCAATGTTACACATATGGTCTATGCAGAGCCTAGTCAACTTTATCAGAAACAAAACGACCTACAATGGCAAAACAATTAAATATATATATAAAACATATATAAACTATACATAGACCGCACCCGGGTCAGCCAGGCAGTTCTTTCACTGTGAAAGATTTGTCTTGCTGACCTGGTCATTGCATGGCTTTGTTCCTGATGAAGCGGACTATGCCCAGCAAAATGCGTAGACCATATTTTGATGAAGCGGACTATGCTCTGCGAAACGCATGGACCATATCTCTAACATCAATATAAAAGACACCTAATATGTGATACAGTGGATAATGTGTTTTTTATGTATTTTGATCATGCTTTAAAAAAATTAGTATTTTATAGTGTTTTATATACATTGTGATCATTAACTGTTGAAAGTCCCAGGGAGTGCTTTTTGCCTTCTCATTTCTTTTATTTTGCGTAATGTCAAATAAAACAAATGTGTTCACTTTGTCACCGCATGAGCTTCCTTTCATGCAGCAATTGTACTTTGCTACTTCCTCACTACTTCAGCCAACACATCCTCAACTCTTTACCATTTGCTGTTTGCCTGAGGAACAGACGCCTAAAATGAGTTCTCTTCATTATTATTATTATTTCAGACAACCACAGACTCATTAGGCCTGATTTATAAAAGTTCTCCAAGAGAGGATACACTTTCATCAGTGAAGCTGGGTGATTCAGAAAGCCTAGAATGGATCTGGTTCAGGATTAAAAACATTTGCTAACAAACGGCATATGACTTTTAAGAAATCCAGGTTTGCTGGTTCACCTAGTTTTACTCCAATGGGGTCACCGTTTTGTTTCTGGAAACATCTGTGATTAAATCTTTGCTCACTTTGGAGAGTTTCCCTTTTATTTCCTGTGGTGTCTTTAGGACACATAAGAGGGAGAGATTTCCTTAGATAGATGCAAACAGCAAAATTTAATCTTATAGATTATTCCTTGCTCTGCGCAAAACTAAAAAATGTCAGTCATGGGCAGCACAGTGGCTCAGAGTTAGCACTCTGGCCTTTGCACCGCTAGGTCCCAGATTCTGGACACTATCTGCATGGAGTTTGCAGGTTCTCCCAGTATTTGCGTGGTTTTTCTCTGAGTACTCTGGTTTCCTCCCACATCCCAAATACATGCAGTTAGGGTAATTGGCTTACGCCAAATTGACCTTAGACTGTAATAATGACATATGACTATGGACAATAGATGAGGGATAGTTATTGGCATAAACACTGTGTAATGATATTAATAACAGCTTTATTCCTCGCACACTGCTGGTAAATTTGACACTAGAAACAAAGCAGAAAAAAAAATGTAAGAAGAGCGCCTGTTTGCATACAGCATAAATATAGGATGGATAGTAAATATGGACAATGAATGAGCAAAACTCACGAAAGCGCATATATTTCCTTTTGACACTTCCTTGAATGCTGCTACTAGCAGTGATCATTCAATATTACATTACCAAAAAAAATTCAATGCATATATTACTCTGAGCCTGTTTATTTGCTGATAACTTTATCATTACTTAAAGTGGAAATTTCACTAAAAAATAAAAATATCACCTACTCTGTAAGATCCCTCTACAAACGGGTCCCGTGCTGTCTTGGCTTTCCTCCTCTTCAGGTTCTTTCTCAGCGCCCAATTTCGAATGGTGCAGGCATGAGATCAGGTGATGTGTCTTTCTCCAAATGTAAAAGAGTTCTTACTGCACATGTGTGAGATCGAGCTCTTGTTTTTTTTTTATGATAAATAAACCTCTATTGACACATACACAATCTCAGGCATGTGCAGAAGGAGCAGTCCACAGGATCCTAGGATATGTAACACAAGAATATCCCTTTCTGTCTTTACTGCCGCATTGGTAAAGATTGAAGGGGAAACCTGCAGCCTCCAGGGATACTCCCCATACAGATTAGAAAAGAAAAATATTTTTTTCATTATCTAAAAGGGAAAGCCACTTTTTTACATAATGTTAAAAATGTGATGATAGGTTGGCTTTAGTATAGCATAGTAGCAATAATAATAATAATAATAATAATAAAGGAGAGCTGAACTGGTTCATTTTGGAGTTTGATGGACTTAAGGCCTGTTGATCCTCTCACTTCCTCTTTTTAAACTTTAATAATCTCTTTGCAGACCATTTGATGGAGCTCCCAGATACTGAAACCAATGAAATGGACAGCCAGCAAGAGATGGAAGATTATGAAGAGAACTCTTATGAATATGGTGAAGCAGACAATGGGACTGAAGAGAACAGTTCACCGACTGATCAATCCATGAAAGATATGGTCTATTATAATGTCTTATAGTTCCAGTCCAATGTCCTCTATCCCAAGGAATTTCCAGATTGACAGGAGAATTCTGAAAGACTGTTTTATTTTTCTTTATTCCGTAGAAATGATTTTGCATTTAGTGCAGAGCGTTTTGCCGTCAGCCTTAGAATAATAATATCGTGTTCAAATCAGAAGGGCGACATTGTATGACATTGGCTAGTAACTGCCGATTTGCCTTGATTTAGTTGAACATTGGTGATTTCCTTTTTATAGATTGTATTTTGTGTTTTAGTAGTTTAATGCACTGGCAGTATAATTGTTTTATTATTTGGATTTTACTGATCATATCTGAAATATCATTCAGCAACCTGAAAGAGATCTGGTGCAGCGGCAGGGACGATCCATGACACCGGCTTTCGTATCAGACACCTGTGTGCTCCACATCGCAATGAATGAGGATTTAAGTCCATGGCGGCAGCAATGCAACCAATCCAGGAGTGACTGCAACATTCTATATTATTGGAGGACATTATACTCAATGTAATGAAGATTCTATATAAAAGGCATTGATAGGAAATATATAGGAAATATACAACACGTATTCTACCTCCCCTGCTCTCTGCGCGCGTGAGAACAGACTCCTGTATATTACACCAAAATATCAGTGTGCTCTTCTTGAAACTCTATTTTACCCAGCAAGAATCGTATAAATGAATGTAATGATCACTATGTAGAAAGATTTTAATTTCAAACCCACGTTGTCAAAGAATAACTAAACCAAAGAACAAAAGAGAAATACATTGCAGCTTACTAATAGTTTGGTCCTTTTTAATTGAGTCCATGTTTTTTCTTATGATCTGCTCTGAAAGCAAAGCTGTTATGGTAGTGTTAACTACTAATTCCATCTCCCCCTATGCAATGGAGAGATAACAAGGCCATCATGATTTAAGTCCAGCAATGGCTCCCTCCGTAGATGCAGTGGAGGACTGAACAGCCAGAATGAAGTGTGCAAATTTGCAGGATTTCCAGGTAAAAACCAAAGGATGACACCCGGAAAAACAAAGCTAATTAAACCACATCTAAGGATTGGTCAGCTGCAATATATTACATTTTTGTTTTTGGGTTTAGAAACACTTTAATGCACATGTGAAACAATGATCTATGTAAACCACTGTCATTGAAAGGGTAAGTGCTGTGTTTGCCCCTATTCAGGCTTTTCCTGTGCCGAGTTATTTTGGAATATATCATATTTGTCTATAAAAGGTATTTCCCAAACCTTCCTTCCAGCACCACACCATCTTGTTTTATTTCCGGAAATCCATTGACTTAAGTATCCATTATCAGGCTGCAGACAGGATTTCCAGTGGAGTTTTGGTCATGCAATAGTTGGTGCAGTGCTGGGCTGGGAAGATTTTATTTGGCCCTTCTGAGATAAGTATAACTTCTTACACAAAATTATCGACCACCGTTAAGTCGCTCTCATACTTTTGGTCAGTATGCCGTTATCGGCAATCTAATTTGTCAGTATAAGGGGCTCACAGGACTATACCCGTCTATCTGATTGTTATTTATTGAAATGGTATTTTTGGCCTTTGTGTGCCTGGGACAATAATAAAGTGGAAGTAGGATGACACGGCCATACCTGTATCCAGTCAGTAATAAATGATTGGGCCATCTGAGAGAAGTATCCTAGCGTATAATAGTCTTGCCAAAGGAAAATGCAGAACATACTATTGTAGATAGGATTATATATTGTATGTGAATCTTCCTCTTACAAACAAAAGATAATCCTGATTTTCATTCCACAAATCGTACATATAAACACTACAATACTATGAAAAAAGACATATTAACTACCACGGGGCTAGTAGTCTGTTTCTTTAATCTGAGAGATGATAGGTAGATAGGGTTGGTATTAGGAAGTATAAGAGCCCCCCTAGTCCTTGTTTCTGTGCAAAGAAATCCCTGACCCTTTGCAATTACAATTCATGTGCATTATCCATGGCAAGGTGCATTAGGTTGCCATCCATTATAAATGGCACCGCAGTGTACAATGAAATGTTACATGCGTTATTGTTCATTGCGGTAAGGGGTTCTTAAAAGCAGTGCAGTACCATATAGCAATGGCTGAAATGAGAAATTGGTGCAAGCAGGAAATTCTGCCAAAGATAAATGTTACCCCCAAAAACCGCGTCTAGTATGGTCCGTCCGTCACGCTTCTGCCGTTGTTCATTGCCGTGCGTTGTATCTAAGACTAGAAATGTATTGACAACTCCATGGCAGCATTTGAGTCCCCGTACACTGAAGCTGTTGTGTCAATATGATTTCATTGCTACTGAGTATATGTTGGGATGAATGTAGATATCTGAAAAAATATATTTATTTTATCATGTCTGTCTAATATTTTAACTTCTATTTTAACAATGGTGAGTTTCTTTCAGAGAAATACAAATTCTAAAAAAAAAATAAAAGTGTAAACAAGTCTGCGGTGGCACTAATGGTTCTTACAATTCTTGTCACGAGATATGGACCAAAGAAAGATCACCGAATCAATCAAAGCTTTGTGTTATAAATCTAGAATTTCAAGCAATGCCAGACTACAGCTTTAATACAATTCTTACCTATTGAATCCTAAAATTTGGGTGTTTTAAACCCCACCCCTGAGCTTCTTTCAAACCCTTAGCTCCACCCCTGAAAATCTGGACTGCCCCCTGAGGAGCAGTTAAGTATCATGGCTTTAATATTTGAGCAGCTGGTATAAGAAACTTGAAATTGTAGTTAGCCAAGCATTGTCTACATCTTTGTTGGAACTGATAAGTGAATATGTCCGGCTATGTTTGTATAGATTATTGCTTTTAGTAACGGATAACAAATTTTTGTAGTACTTATCAATGTATTTTAATATTTTTACTGGAAATAAAGTTTGTACAGCAAGTTACCATCGCAGCCTATGAGGTAAGAATTAAACCTGAAATACCTTAACTTTTTGGGTAATGTTTAGTTTTTGGAGAATGTCTGATACACAACAAGTGAAGGAAATGGGTTTGTGAACCCTCCAGGGGTTTAATGGCAATGGAAGGCACACAAAATAAATATTTATATACACACAAATGTATATTATAATATAGGCTTAACCCTTCAGGTCTATGGAAGAAGTTGACAAGCGCATTCACCATGACATATGACACCAAGTGCGTCAGCAAAACTGCCAGCAGTGTCTACTAGCAGCAGCAATTTTCAATTTTTTAATCACTCGTGTTTGTTTTATTAAGGGCTTTGTGGTCATTTATCATTTTTTGAGCAGTGAAATGCATGAAAATGCTTTAACTGCTGCACGGCCATCTATGTGAACAAACCCTATGCCAAAACCTGAAAGCAGTCCTTTGCAGTGACACAGCTTACCCAAGCACTGTAAAGCCACATGCAAATGTCACAAGACTGTAGCTAAAAACAATTTTATATTTATGTTGCTGGAAGCCATTTATAATGTTTTATAATCAACGGATAGGTGAATGAGTGCTGTACATGCAGCATCATTCTATGGAGAATTCAGAGCGAGCAAGTCGTGCGCTGCTGTGCTCTCCTCCACTGTGTGTGTGTGTGTGTGTGTGTGTGTGTGTGAATTTGATTTCACATTTGGGTGACATAACCCCATTCAACATTGTATTCACTACATCACCCAAAATTCAATAACAACTGTATAGGTATTAGATTTAAGAACACAGATTCAATATGCTTGTTAAATACAGCAAAAAAAAAAAAAAGCACACCACATTTTTATCTTATCTTTCCAGGGGACTTTCTCCCAGAAGGCGTCCACTCTCCTCTAGATAGATAAGACAAAAATACAGCTTTTTGGTAACACACATCATTCAAAACAAAAAGAAGCCTTCAAAGAAAAGAATGCAATCTCTACAGTCAAACATGGAGGAGGTTCACAGATGTTTTGGGGTTGCTTTGCTGCTTCAGGCACTGGTAACTGGACTGTTTGCATGGTATAATAAAATCTGAAGACTACCAAAGAATTCTGGGGTGCAATGTAGGACCCAGTATCAAAAAGCTGAGTCTCAGCCAGAAGTCATGGGTCTTACAGCAGGACAATGAGCCAAAGCATAATTAAAAAAGTACCCAGAAATGATTTAATACAAAGTGCTGGAGAGTTCTGAAGTGGCCAGCAATCTAAATCCTATAGAGAACCTGTGGAGAGAGCTAAAAAATCTGAGAGACCTGGAGCAGCTGGCAAAGGAAGAGAAGTCCAGAATTTAATTAGAGAAATGTAAAAGACGCATTGATTGTTACAGAAAGCGATTAACAATTATTTCTTACAAAGGGTGAGCTAACAAGTATTAAGCCAAGGGTGCCAAGAATTTTATCCAGGCCATTTTTGACATTTTGTGTGGAATGATTTTTTTCTCTCTACTTTTTGTGTTCTTCCAGTGCCAACAAAAGAAATAAACCTGATAATACCAAAGAATCTGTAATTGCAACAACTTACTGGGAGGGGTGTATTTTCTGACATAAATGCAAAAGTGCCAATATTTTTGGCCAGGACTGTAAATGCAAGAGACATAAGGTGTAGATTTTAACCCACTTTGATGAAGCAACAAATGTCGCCACTTGTGATCCCCAGCTATCACTGACGCCATTCTAATTGTCTGCATGCTGGCACACAAGCTCTTGGGACTCAAGGAGCTAAAGTCATAGGAGGTGAAGACTTCCCAATTAATGCCAGCCGAGGAGTGCCGAACAACGCAGAGTGGCTTTGACCGAGAAAGGGTTCGTCTTTTACCAACCATGGGACACATGTGGAGCAAGAAGAGTTCAATGGGGTGAATGCATCTGACATGCCTGGACATTGTGAAGAATGCCACCCTTACAGATAACCAAAAAGATCATTGGTGTCACTTACACTGACCTGAGGGGTGCAAACTGCTCATTGCTCAATGAACCCCCAGCAACCTTTGGAGAAAACCTGATTGAGAATGACTTCTCCAAGACCTATTGCTGCTCAGACCTAAGTTATTAAAAAAATAAATAAAATAAAAATAACTGTGCCTAAAGCTACGTACACACGTCAGATTTTTATCGGCCAATTATCGGACAGTCGGTGTCGTCCATCGTCCGGACGCCCGACCTGCCGGATCCACGGACGATGGACGACAGCCGATCCTAATGAAAGGGAAGGGGAGAGCGCGCAGCAGGGTGCCGCTCCGTCGCTCTCCCCCTCCCCTCTCCATAGAGCATGAACGGTTCTGTATGTACAGCACCGTTCATGCATCGTGCACTCCCTTGTCGTTGGAAAGGATCGTGAAAGATCCTTTCCAACGACAAAAATTGCAAGTGTGTACGCAGCTTTAGAATGAACACTGAACCATTGCTTTCCATCTTTGGCACCATCAAGCAGATTACTTACCAGTGTATGCTTAGGGTTCTTTGGCCATTTACCAGGTTGGTGGTTTGTCCATAAGTGGTGCTGCAGCAGTGGAAGCTGATCACTGAACAGGCTGATTAGTAGGGGTAGTGAAATCTCAGAACACAATTACAAATACAGCTCACATGGAGCATGCCTTGCAAATGTATCTGTGCTGCTCACTGAGGTTGAGTTTTATTAGGAACCCCTAAAACAAATGTACTCATAAAATGTAAAATGTATATAAGACTTGATCTTCTCTCTTACATCACCATACTTCCAAAATAATCCATAATAAGAAATATGGCAAAATGACTTTTGCCTGTAAAACTACCACCCTACAACCCTAAGTTCCTGCAGACCACATCCATACAACCCAGACACTGATGTCTCCTGTACTGGTATACTAAACTAATCCAAATTTCTCAGGACACTGAATGTCATATTCCTGCAACTATCACCATCAAAATAATAAAGCACAATGAGTCTGATTTTTAAAGCCCCCCCAAGTCTGGTGAAGACATCATTAGAGAACTTGGGTGATCCAGCAAACCTGGTAAGGATTTAGTAAAACTTATTTGCTATTAGCAGATGTTTGCCCTGGATCAAATTTATTCCAGGTTTGCTGGATCAATTATTGGAGAACTTTAATCTGTATATGCAATGATCAGCGAATCCTTTATGTAAAGTCTCCCTAGTGATGTGGTCCCGGGGTTCAGTTCACGTAGAGTCTTCCAGCAGTTCTTATGAATACTTGTGCAGTGTAGAACTCATAAATCATCCAGCTGACCGAGGGGACATTTGCTGTTACCCCATGATTGATGCCAGACATATAAATAGAATCCATATCTGGAGCAGTGCAGGCGACCTCTATATGAATGTGACGGCATATCCTGCCCCAGGGTGACATTCTGCTGATTTCCTAGTCTTGAACCTCAAACATGTCACAATTTCTGTTCCATACGGTAAGGTGCAATGTTAAGTTTTCTTTGCAGATGTTATATTACTGTTTGAGCATAGAACAATAAGGCTAGGTATGATTATCATTTCAGGGCCGATATCAGACCAGAATCTGACGTGTAGTGCTCCTTCGATGTAGGGACAGATCCACGTACGACTAATACAAGTGAAGGGGAGAGAGCACAGTGGGGTGCCGCTCCGTTGTTCTCCCCCTTCTCCATACAGCAGAATGGCGATGTATATATCATCCAGCCACAGATACTGCAACCTCACTGCGGAGACATATCAAACCTCATAATCAGATTGCACCTAAAAGAAGAAGTCAGGAAATACCACAATGAGGAATATAGGCTGCAAAGTTACCTTAGTTGTCGCCAACTTTATTCTGCTTTTCAGGCCAGTTGTAGTCCTTGCAGCCAAATAAACAGCTTCAGTCTGAAGTTTGAACATTCATCCAATTAATTATTGCAGGTGTGTACCCAGCTTTAGTATGGGAGCTGCAGCAATACACACACAAGACCTGAGTCCAGTGAGTTGGGTTCTTGAAGAAACTCCATCTATTGGCAGAGTAATACACATTGAATGTTACCACATCTCCCTCCCAATCTCCCTCTGGTGGTAGGTGGCAGTATTTCATGTAATACACCTCTCTAAGAGGTAACTATGCTGAGCCTGACACCTTTTTGCACCAGAAAGGCTCCTTAAGGTAAGCTATTGAGATATTTGTGTACCATGGTGTGCAGAATGGCTTCAGTTTCTGGTAAATCTGTGCTAGCTTCAGACAAGCTGTCCAGAATCAGTATAAACCACTGGTTAGAACTTTTACAACACTAAAACCTAACGGATCTAAGGCTTTCCCTCCATTCTTGCAGTTAAAAGCTTCTTTCTTGCATAGAAATTGCTTACTTAGATTAGACTGCACACAGTTCTAGTGTGCATTAAAAGCTGCAGCGAGTCACAATAATCTCCTCATTTCCCAGCTGATGAACAAACATCACCACCCAGCACTATCCTTGCCTCACTTACTTTATTCACTGGCATGGATTACTTTTATTCATGGCTGGGCATCATGTGTGGGTCCTATCACAGTTACCAGTTTACAGAAGCCTAGAAAAGCAGTTGCATAACCTCCAAATACATGCAAAACCAGAGACCCCCTGCAGCTTTATTTTATAGACATATACTCACATATTATATTAACATTGCAGGACCTCATCCTGTACTCCATCATCAGCAAGTGGTCTACAGAACAAAACCTTGGTAATATGGGTTATTCTTGTCCAAGTTGTCTCGTTCATCCAGGTATCTAGTAGTTAAGCTTTAGTTACAGTGAGTACCAGGAAAAGGATTTAGTATTTTGCTCAAGCCACTTCAGGTCTAAATTTGTATTTAACATTACAGGTCCAGGAAATGCAAGCAATGCTAAATAGGACATCATTCTTGGGTGCCCATGCCAGTGTAATGATGTACCACCAGGGTATATGGCTCATGGAGAAGGCAAAAGAAAATTGAAAATACTAGATGTTTAACCCAGAAGAGGAGCAGAACAGTCTGCAGAGTGAGAATTCTAGGTAACCTTTAAGCACCATGGGCTTCTTTCTTAAATCAAACGTTTTAAATCCTTGTCCAGGCTTTACATACATGTCTATAAAAAAAACTTTCATCTTTAGCATCCAATGCATTACATTTCCTACACCGACCATAATATGATGTGGACACAGCCTGCCTCCATCATCAGTAACAGACCAGGAAGTAGGCAGGCTGACCTCACATGCAAATCTTAATAGGTTAGAAAACCGACAACAATGCCACAAGGACATATCAGGTATAAATCCAGTGTGGAGTCCAGGACCCTGAGGTTACATAGTTTAGTCAGGTTGAAAAAATACATAAGTCCATCAAGGTAAACCACTAGGGAAATAAACATATCCCAGATATAAAACCCTATGGACATAGTTTATAAAGAGGAAGGCAAAAGACCCCAATACAATTAGCTCCAACAGGAAAAAAAAATCCTTCCCGATTCCATTAGGCAAACAGATGTTCCCAGGATCAACAGTCTATTATCTTTAATCCCCAGTTATGTTTTGTGCTTCTAGAAACATCCAGTTTTTTCCTAAAGAAATCTATAGTAGTTGCTGAAACTACTTCCTGAGGGAGTCGATACCACATTTTCACAGACCTTACAGTGAAGAATCCTTTCCTTTTATCCGGAGCTTTAACTCTTTTCTTCCAGATGTAAAGAGTGCCCTCTTGGCTTGGTTTTAGATCTATTGAGTCACATGTAGGGTAGGACCCATTCTGAACCTGCAAATGCAGAGCAGTGTATTCACGTCGCTGAAGCCAAACTACCCACAACTGACTGCGATATCTGCCTACCAATAAGCACCCTTCATATCCAACCCTTAGCATCTCAAAAACACACTTGCAACTTACTCCCAAGATCGCTGCAGCAGACATGTTGCTTATGAAAACCCTCCTCATGTACCTGCCTGTTATTAACATGCTAAAAATACAGATTATTCAGACATCAAATTCCAGTTCATATACAAGAAATCCTTTGTAACTTCGTACAGACAACTTATGCCATAAAATAGTTAAGCCAGAGTAGGCATAAATTGACAAGAATAAAGGTATAATTGGATGGGTACACTAAACACACAATGTACCTTTGTCATGTACACGTTGCATTGGATGCAGAACATCTAGCAGGGCACTGCCAGCTATCATTCTACCTGGGGGAAGCACTAGGCAATCATAACTGCAAAGATGCTGTAGTATTCTAGGTACTGCATGGCTTATCAAGGGCAGCATCATTTTATATCTCGTACATCCCAGATGAAATTAGCACTGATTTTTAGTGCTATCTAGGCAAAAAAAAAAAAAAAAAAAAAAAAAAAAAAAAAAAAAAAAACTTTTGAATAGAGTAGGGAAGGGTTACACCTTATTTTTACCACTGTGTGCCCAGAACAAAAAACAAGGGGAAATCTTAAGTGGGACAAATATTCCTAGGGGCAACCATCCCAGGCTGGAACAAATTGGCATTCTGCTGCCAATGTTGCATCCAATCAAGCCAATACAGGCACCAAACACTGTGCACATGTACAATATGCTATATTAGGGAATTTACCATCATTCTTCCAAGATAATAGAAGTATTGTAAATGGCAGCTAGCGTACAGGATGTTTGGGTATACTGAATGGTTGCCAAGTACAACATTGTGTACAAGTGACATGCAACACCCAGCAACTGTCTAGTTTGTCCAACAGTTACCATTCAAGACACTATTTGCTGGAAGACATTTGCCAATAATTCCAATCCCTTTATAATTGCTACAGGTGCAGAAGGTCCATATAAATAGTTATTTATACATTTTACTTTTGATATTTACTCCAAATGGAAATCGGATATCTAAAAAGCTATGTACCAGGTGTAGGGGTAGAAATTTGCTTTTCAGTTAAAAAAAAATTCTATTCATGCAAAATGAGTGTTTTGGGTACACATGCTAAGATTACATTTCCTGTTCCAACAGGGACCGGCAATCTTCACTAAGCACTGCTATGGCTCCATAGCCCCCAAGAGTAGTTGCACAAACACTGATGGTAAGGGACACCCATTGTGTAAAGAATAAAGAACACAGGTCTCAAATACAAGGAAAAATTGGTGCGGGTTTATTTGCTACAAATGGCACCGTCAGGGTACGTTGACAAAAGGTGGTGCAGTAAACCAAGTCCAGCTCTATACAAGCAACAACTGATGCCTCTCCATTTTGCAGTTGTGCATGATGTTCAAGTGTAAAACCAGCATTAGAAGGGTTAAAAAGTTTGTTCCAGCCACACTAAGGTGACTTCCTATATCAAAGTGTTAAAAATGAGGTAAGAACTGTCTGGCAGTTGAACTAGTGCACACTTCATTTCTTCCCCAGGGCTTTGTCAAGATTGTTCTTAATGGCGTCCAAGAAGTCTGTTGTATTTACATAATGTTCATTCAGTCTGACACTGGAAGGAAAGAAATGCAGCGGTTATAATCAGACTACAAAATTAAGGATACATGCTGAAAAATATTGCAAGAACATTGGCACTTACTTGCTGAAACCTCCGTGGATGCATCCAGCCAGATCCTTTGTCATTATACCGCTCTCAACTGTCTCCACACAAACCTTCTCCAATTTCAGAGAGAAGCTGAAGAAAAACAAGTCCAGTTTAATGAAATGTGTGCAGAATCACACTATTTATAGGCATTGAGCCAACATACCCTGAAATTCATCTCAACAGCTCAAAGTGAAAGCGGATGTGGCTTTGCAGACTAATTCTTATTCTTAGACTAAAACTTACTCTGAACCAGAGACAAATTTGAAGTCCAGATTTCAAAATAACTGTTTATAGTTAGAGGGATGTCTCTGCAAAATACCTGAACAAAGCACCTACATCCTATATTCCCCATACAAGGTTTGTCTATAGTGAAAAATGCACTTCATTTTACCTTTATACTGTATAGCAAAATAGTCTGGCTTTTCAAAACACATCACTTAGTTATTGTAATGTGCTGAATCAGAAGACCGACAGCTTAAGAGCGAAAATAGCTTTGTTCCATATAAGAGAGAGAAACTGAACAACTTACTCGATAAGGTCCTGGTTTCCATCAAGTTTTCCTCGGTGCTCCAAGCCTCGTGTCCATGCAAAAATACTGGCAATTGGGTTTGTGCTTGTGGGACGACCCTATATAATAAGAAAGCAGAAGCAGTGTAAAGTAACCTTAGTACCACAACTGTTTGCCAATGTAGATTTATACAAGACAAACATTGAGTAATCAAGTTATTCATGCCATCTGGTGATATGGTGAAGCTTTTAAGTGACCTTTGAAACAATTGCTACATATGTGATAAGCAAATCCAAAACTCCTGCAACAAACTTGGACCAGACCACCCAAAAACATATTATAGCAGCTGGCCAGGAAGTAGTACAACTCCCAGTGTATATTCACCATCAGAAAATAAGGTGATTACAGAATGTCTTCTGTCTACTCACTATATGTGAAACATTCTCTCCAGTTACATCTGTTTTATTGTTATGATGAATAATTTATTAATTACCTTCTGATGTTCCCTGTAATGGCGAGTGACTGTTCCGTGGGCTGCCTCAGCTTCAATTGTTTTTCCATCAGGGCACACCAGGACTGAGGTCATTAAACCAAGGGATCCAAATCCTACAGAAAATAAATGTACAATTGGTGTTCATGCAACAAACCCAACTTTGAAAGATAATATACTTCCAAACCATTAAAACTGGGCCACCAATATCCAGCTATCGTCTGGTATTGAATGGCCAAACAGAACTATTGACATGGAGCCTGAATGAAACAAAAACATGCAATGGGTTTTCTAAACCATCCATGATATTAGGACATCTTTATTTCTGGCAGACAACATAATTTAAACCTATTTAAAGACAATAAACCATATAAGCGAAATGCACTTAAAACATGCATGCATTATTTGCTTAACAAGCATGATGTGTAGTAGTTAACATTTGCTAATGCAACCTACCTTGAGCAAGAATATCAGATTGGACATCCCCATCATAGTTCTTGCATGCCCAGACAAAGCCTCCAGAGGACTTAAGGACCTGTGCAACCATGTCATCAATCAGTCTGTGCTCATACCAGATCTTCAGCTGATCGAACTGTGGCTTGTAGTGCCTGGAAATGAACACAGAATCAACAGTTATCCCCTTTTCATTAGCTGCTGCTATTGTCCAATCTATATAGTGGAGTTATGAGCAGAGCAGCTCAGAAGTCTGCCTACATACAGTTTTGAATGTACTAAAGACCCTAATATACCCATTACCACTAGTAAGTATGTTCTTTAATTATTACATATTACTCATTAGTACCCATAAACAGCCAGATGAGCCCCACATTACACTCCCTTGCTCCAGACAGCAAAATGTGCTACAGCATACATAAATGTTATTCTCATCAACGTAAACAACAAGTTTTAACCAAGTAATGCAGACAACTCCTCCTTTATAGAAGGACACTCCCTTGATGTGCAGTTTTACTTTCTAGCCACAAACCTCCATTCTTCCCAGTACCATCGTTATGGTCTGTGTGATTAGCCAGAACACAATTCTCTGGCTCTGCCACAACACTGTACCCAATTCTCTTCCATGGTTTCCTAGAACTTTGGCGTTATTCATACATTTCCATTGCATAAGACCTAATCACTTGTCTATCAGGCTATATAGGCAAAGTTACTGAATTCAGGATACTGATGAACTGCTTTGTCAAGTTGACCAATTAAGAGATTGCATGGTATAGCTCTCTGGGACAGGGTCCACCCATCCTTCTGTGTCACTGTCATTTGCAACCCCTATTTAATGTACAGCACTGTGTAATATGTTGGTGCTATATAAATACTGTATTAATTATATAGTAAATTTGGGTAAAAAGGTAAAGCAATAACGTGTAAGTTCCAGTGATTAAGGTTTGCAATGTCCAGCTTTAGACAAAGTGATATCAAAATACCTGGTGGCAGGTATGCAACCACTAAGGTTAGGCCCAAATAAGAAGACCTATGTGCCACCATTCTAATTCAGATTATGTGGAGGTGCACATTTTCCTGGTTTGTCGATGGTAAAATGAGCTAAGCATTCATTGTACAGAGGTCCTTCATAAAGTTCTCAACTTACTTTTCAAAGATTTCCTGGAAGATATCCTTGAATCTGCCATCATAAGCCTTCAAGATGGTGTTCTTTGTACTCATGTACAGAGGCCATTTCTTCTGAATAGCATACTGGAAGCAGCTATGTGCAAAGCCAGAAATGGACTGCAAGACAACAATCATACATGTCAATTGTATTATTACCCAAGTATTTATTGACTAGCAGAGCAATATACAATTGTTTAGTGCCGTGAAAGACTATTCAAGCAAATTCTAATTGTCAGGTAATCATAGTTACCTCATCTGTGTTGTACATTCCCATGCCAACACCTCCTGCAGGGAAATTGAACACTTCCCATTCCTTAGCAGCGGTACCATCAGCTGGGCTGAACACCATCTTGAATGTTCCAGCTTTGTCAACAACAAAGTCTGTTGCTTTGTACTAGAAAGAAAAATTTAATGTAAGTAAAAACAACCTGCAACAAATTACTGTAGGATGATACCGTCATGTAGTTTACCTGGTCACCATGTGCATGTCTGCCAATGGTGATTGCCTGTGTCCATCCAGGAACCAAGCGTGGAATGTTCTTGCAGATGATTGGCTCACGGAAGACTGTTCCACCCAAGATATTTCTGATGGTTCCGTTGGGGCTCTTCCACATTTTCTTCAGCTTAAATTCTAAAACAAAAAACTCCCAATTAGAGAGATACCCCAATGCAAGTGAACAGGCCACCTTTTGTTATGTGTGCTACAAAAGTGTGAACAACTAGAGAAAGGTTGAAGGTCAGGTTTGTTGCCCTCTTATGATAGCAGCAGAATTTCAACATGCAGCTGACCAAAATGTATATTGCTTTTCATACAGATTTGGTATTTTGTACAAGTGATATTGTGATGACCATGTTAAATATCAATGTTCCTCGACACAAATACAAATGTCATGCAAAACTGACAATCTGCTGAAAAAAAGGAAGGGTCTTCCAGTTGGTTGTTTAAGTATATCAGACTGCTACACTAATGAGGAAAGGTACAAGGTGCATACAGATTTTAGGCTATCTTCTGCCATTTCTAAAGAGGAGAAATGCAGACAGAATTCCAAACACCCACTTAATGGAACTAATTTTAGAATAAGAACAGACTACCCTAGGCACTTGGAAAATAATGGTATGCACTTACTCTACCTGGTCACTAGATGGCAGAATTTTAACAAAAACTATCAGGAAGGAGGTAAACTGTCAAATAAAGTGAACAATCTGCATCCATATTACTGCACCAATCCATTAGATGCTTTACAAAACCATGACCTAAATTTGCTAAAAAGTTGCAAGTGAATAAGAAAATAGGAGGGGGACTTCCAGCATGCTCTTTGCAGCTATAAATTGTTTGCATGTGACAAATCAATGAAGTTTAACTATTAAAACCTACTGCAGCAAACACCCAATTTTTATAAAGCAATTAAACCTTAATATGGCTAGTTCACTAGTGCACAGATTGTAAAGTTAAGATGTAGTGTGAAGAGAGGCCTATAAACTAGCACCAGGCCATCCAACTGCAAATGCTAAAACCTGCCCTATCATGGCAAAGAAATTCTTTAGCAAAAGACTATTTTTTGCAAAACAAATCCTTGCAAATTTAGTTTTAGATAAAGCAAGAAAGGAAACCCTATTGGGAAACACAAATACAAACTTACCTAAGCCTTCCACACTTGCGTTTTATACTTTAAATACTACCCCGGTTTTTGAATAACATTTGTTAAGATTTTGATGACCGTAAATTCAACCCAAACATTTTGCACAAAGGCCAAGGTCACAATTCTTGGGTTCATGGTCATGTTTCTTGTACACAATTTAGAGTTGTGAGCAAACACAGTTTTCAATCTATGATTTATTTTAAGCCGGGTGAGAATTGTAGGAGGGTGGAAGCCCCTGTATTCTAACCCAACTCATGAGTAACCACCTAAAAACAGCCTGGAGGTTGCTGAAAAGTGCCAGGTGGTGCGCCTGGCTAAAAGGGGCTGGGGAGAACATCTAGTTACCTTCCACTCTAGCCTCATCAGGAGTGATTGTGGCACACTTCACAGCAACGTTGTACTTCAGGGTGGCCAGAGCAGAGTCAATGGTGACCTGGTCATCAGTCTGGTCACGGTATGGAAGCCCAAGATCAAAGTATTTCAGTTCAACATCAACGTTGGACAAAATCAACTAGAAAAAAAAATTAAAAAAAAAAAAAAAGGAACAAAAAGCAGTTAACTATGGTTTGGCTGAAAAGGCAGACAGAAGAGGCAAACTAAAAATAACTACAGTCTGCATTTATAGCTTTGGATAGCCTCCAGACTAAATCCACCAGCTAACTTGCGTTTTTTTTTTTATTGTCCATCAATACTTTAAACTGGTATCCAATGATCTAGTTAAACCAAGCCAAAAATATATGAGTCTCAGATAAGCTATGATCTGCAAATTGGATTCTACTGAATATTCATAAGCAGATTACAGCAATCTGTAGAATTCAATGTACAGCGCTGCGTAATATGTTGGCGCTATATAAATCCTGTTTAATAATAATAATAATTCTTGACTAGTACATTTTAGAGCCAGCAAAACAGTTAACAGTTTGATTTGACGGAAAAAGAAATGGGGGGGGGGGGGATTAGATCATTTAACACATTTACTTCTTGCAATAGTAGAGGCAAATCATGTCCAGTGTTCAAACCCAAATATTTGTTTAAGCCGGGTGGGATGAAATTGTAGGCGGGTGAAAGCCCCCTGTATTCTGACCAAAAACAGTCGGATGGTTTAAGGAAAACTCCTGGGTGGTGTGCCTGGCTAAAAGGGGCTGGTCGAACACCGATGTCTATTCAAAAGTGTTGCCTTTATTGGTTCTTATTGCTTAAGAGTGGCCCAATCACCAGGCATTCTGGCTCTGCAGATCCTAAAACTTGCTTAAGTTTTATTTAAGGCTTTCAGGTGCCTAATGAACTGTTTACTAGGTTGCTGGGCACTTACGGTGCAAGCGCCAAGGTACAAGTTTTTATCACAGCTTTCAAAAATACAGTTAACATTTGCTTACTTTTTCCTTGATAAACTCCCAGATGATACGGGTCATTTCATCACCATCCATTTCCACCACTGGGTTTGCCACCTTGATACGTTTGTCGGCATCTGTAGACAGAATTCAGACAAATTAAGCAACTAGGCCAACAAGAATGCCAAGACAATGATGTTACAAGGATGTATTTGTACCCATTGGAGTGCACATACAGGGAAACAGGATTACACTTGTATGAGTTTTTCATCAGAAGATGCAAAATGATAAGGTTCTTTGAATACCAGTTGGTAAAAATATTCTGTAAACGCATTTATATTGTAACTGACCAGTACATGAAAAACAAAATCCTCAAGAGGGAACGGTTTCTTAAGAAGTAAAGGAATGGAGCGTTGAGGAATATGCAGTCATCCTTTAATGTTCATCACCAATATATCCTTGCTAAAGGGGCAGTCTGCAAACTCATGCTTACCTAATGGCTTCCATATTGGAGTCATGAAACAAGCCATGTGTTCTGGCTTCACTTGCTATGAGTTTATTCCAGGTCAAAGAGTTCTAAGAACTGAATTTAGAGATATTGCATTTCCAGGTATTTGTCTTTTGTACACTCTTGTCACTGATCCAAACTGTCCCGATCAGGCCTATGCAGGTGAGCAACACTCATCCATTTCCGGTTTTCCTGTTTCATACACATTAGTGCCAAGAAACTGACCTGACCACAAATGTTCCAAACAAATAGTTCAGAACAGCCACTTTGCAGGAACATCTGGAATGGAAACCATAAGGGGGTCCAGTTAACTGCACTACAGATCGTGTGTAATAGTTCTAAGCCAGAATGACCTAAAAAGTTTGAGCCATTTGTTTGTGAAAGGTTAGGCACTTTGCTATGTGCACACATACCCATTTGTCTTACGATTTATCCCTAGCACAAGCTATACAAACCAAGCAAAAACTTAATGCCAAGTCCCAACTACCTAGGGACAAACCCATCCCCATCATTAAATAGTCACCTATAAAAGCACCTATCACCCACTGCCGTCAGATGCTGGAACAATTGACAGAAGCATGAACTGGCACTGGGAAGAGCTGACTAGAAATAGAAAACCATTTGCAAAGCACTTAAGATTCTAAGTTTTAATTCAGGCCCATATCTTTAAAGCAAAGGTGCTTAAAGCACAATAGGAACCATTGCCTTTGTAATGCAATACAGAATATGGTTTGGTATGCCAATATTCTCATTTTCATCAGGTTTTCAGAATACCAGCAAGTCATTGTACGGCTTCAGGATTGGTCTCTCTAAACATGCTCTGGTAGTCCTATGCTAGGAGCAAATATTCTGGAAATCAGATTTGCCCAGAATGTTTCTAGACCTTAGTAATGGTCATTTGACCAAGGGTACCTCCTAAATCACTATGCAACGGACACATCTGTCCTATCAGCCAGCGGATTCTGAACTGGGGCCAAGAGCAAGCAACAAACAGCACACCTGTAGAACACTTTATATCTGACCCTTGAAGGCAACAGGCAAATGACCGAAGACTGGTAAAACACCACACAAATTATGTGCCAAATAAACCAATTCTGTACAAATAATCTACACATTCCATACTATATAGAGGTGAACATTTACTTAACCAAAACTGCTGGTTCAGCAATTCTCATCTCTTCCTTTAGTCTGAATTTGACTGAAAATCTGTATCTGTCCCCCAGGCTGACCCAGGACACTAAGCGGGAATGTTGAAGTGTGACCAATTATCAGGTTAGTGCATAAGAAGAATGGCTGGCTAACACCTTGCTTGCATCAGTATTCCCAATAGCAATGTATGAAAATGCAACTGACTCTGCACAACAAAGCCATTTAAACTGAAGCACATAGTGATAAGTAAAGAAAGAAATCCACCCAATGTAGCTACCTGTGATCAGATAGCAACAATGCCGGACTGCTGAATTCAGTCGTTCCTTATGAAGGCTGCATCTAGTTGCATTATAGTAGGACAAGAAAATAATATAGGGTTCAGCTGTGTAAATTGTCACCAACAAGCTAGAGGCTTGTAATCTGCAGTCACCTGGACACCTTGTCCCACACAGCTCCCATAGATCAACCGAACTGCCCCTTATGCGAAAACCATCCAACTGTGAGCTGCAGAGGAACGTCTGAGACGAATGGCAAAGCAAGGGCAAGTTTGGACACATGGCAGGGGCATATAATCCTACACAGTTCCTGGTGCCTGACACCTTACTAGCTGCATGTCTCCCTGACAGAACCAGCATTTGGAAATATGGCAGCAGTCCTGAACTGCATACTGACCCCGGCACTCTTTATTGGGCAACTAGGTCCATGAGGCAGATAAGAGGTGACCTCATAGCAACCACACTGCCAAGTCTAAACAGCCATATAGAAGAGCTTTTTGCTTTAGGAGCCTTGTATAGCTGGGATTATACTATACTCTGGGATAGACTTTGATTATGCAGGAGCCTTCACTTGTAATTCAATGCAAAATACAGCTTCATTTACCTATGAGAACTAATGCCGTGTCCACCAAGTTTTGTGCAAAAGATCTCCAAATACTAAGCTACGATATCAGACGAGAGTCTGCCGTGTGTACAGCGCCCGTCCTCCATAGTCCGAATGACCATCCAGCGGATGCACGGACAATGGACGACGAATGATCGTACTAGAAGTGAAGGGGGAGAGAACGCAGCGGGGTGCCGCTCTGTCGTTCTCCCCCCACAATAGAACAGAATGGTGATGTATGTACAGCACTCGTTCATTGGAAAGGATCGTGAAAGATCCTTTCCAACAACTATAGTTGCAAATGTGTATGCAGCTTTAGCAACATTCAACCTCTTAAGGCCAAAGGCTTAAACTCCAAATCAGTTACAACTGCACAGCTAATCTGACAGCCACCCCATGAAAACAGTTGATTTCATCAAACTAGGTAACCCTTACACACAACTCCATCAGAATATGCTGAGACATATCAGTAGCACCTTAAAGACCACACTATTGTTCCATACAAACTTTAGCAAGAAGTTTTCTGAAAGTTCATTTGGAAGTGGCAGCTAAAGAGAAAGTGGAGATAATACACTGAATACATGGAAGGCTTGTCCTGGAAGCCAGCCAACTCGCATTCCAGATCTTAAGATTGACTTGGTAAACTAGCAACACTCAAACTGACCTCTGCATCCACCTTGACAATACCTCTTCCAAGGACGCTGTAACTAGGCCTATCCAGATTTATCTGCTCTAGAGCAAACATTTCCAGCAGAGAAAGTTTACTGTAAGTGATATAAAGTATGCTACCAGATCACGTTTTACAAGCCACCATAACCCAGCTCTACTTTTATATTTAGCAGATCTTGTGTTAAGACCAATTCTAAAATATTGACAATTGTAGCCATCCCAACAGAGGTTATAGAAGCTTTAAGGGGAACATATGGACTACACATGCAAACAGTGCAGTGTTCGTCCCAGCCCCTTTTAGATGGGCACACCATCTGGCACTTTTCAGCAACCACCCAGCTGTTTTTGGATGATTACTGATGAGTTGGGTCATAATACAGGGGCTGCCAACAGCCTATTTCTTCCCACCCAGCTTAAAACAATTTCTGGGTTTAGCACTGTAGTGTATGGTTTAATATTTGTGCCTTCCCTGCCCGCTATATTACCTATAAGTTTACCTGTGGGTATTCTCTATAGTATTGGCCGCAGCTTCCTCCTACCAA
Organism: Pyxicephalus adspersus; assembly: GCF_032062135.1. Classification (NCBI taxonomy): domain Eukaryota; kingdom Metazoa; phylum Chordata; class Amphibia; order Anura; family Pyxicephalidae; genus Pyxicephalus; species Pyxicephalus adspersus. The sequence goes on from NC_092859.1 coordinate 148,573,864, forward strand.
CTTCAGTCACTTTTTTCCATTGCTTGAATGCAACTTACACATCGCATGGATGCTACACAGTCAGGGAGGAACACTCGTCACCCCAGCTATTGGAGAAGTTTCTAAAGTCACCAGTAAGATATCCCCCCTTCCTAGTGTGTGATAGTTTCCTCCTCTTAGATTGTAAGCTCTTCAGAGCAGGACCTTCTGTTATTTGCAAGCCCTATTTTAATGTACAGGGTTGTGTAATATGTTGGCGCTATACAAATACGGTTTTATAATAAAAGGGCAAAAAACTGCTGTAAAGATTGGTTGTGTTGATGGGGCCATTAAGTGCTTAAAAACTTTTAAGGCTTAGTCTACATAAGAGGACAGCAAAGTTTTATGGCCATTTATGGGGTGGGCGGGAGCACACTAGGCTGACCCGACTTAATGGCTCCACCCACCACCAGGGAATGCCCCCGATTCGCATTCCCTATTTACCCCGGTGGTGGAAGTATCAATGCTGGCCGCAGTAAATAGGGAAGCAACTGCAAGGGGGTGGCACTGGAGCTCCGGTAGTTCCCAACGCCTCCTCCAGAGCCGCACGTTGCCGGCCGGCATTAGGCCGGATCGGCCAGGGGGCGTTAGGCCGGAGCAAACTACCGGCTAGGCCTATCTTGTCTAAAGGCCAATCCCTGGTCTACATGGACGTTTTCCCCAGCATTTACCCTGAGTCCATGTTTGAAATCCCCATGCATTTAAATGGGCTAATCTACACCAGCACCTTTACGAGCTTCATCTTAAAAAAATTAAAACGCTGGGTTAAAGCGGGAAAACCCAGATAAATGCTTCCATTGATTTCAATGGGGCGTTTTTAAGCATTTAAAACATTACCGAGGTAAAAATGTGGGAAAATGTGGCATAGATGTTTTCCAGTGTTTTAAAGACAAGCTTTAAAATGCTAAAAAAGTGCACAAAAATGCAGTAGGAACGTTTACATGTGTTTTTTTTAAACGTCTGTTTAGACCTAGCCTAAGGCATCAACTGAAGTAATGAATGTCGTCTGACGTATGCACAGGCTCATACACAAGGCGTCCAGGATTTTATAACCGTTCTCAAAGTATGCCAATCTTCATGACCTCTAAATTAATTTAGTATGCATATCTGAAGATAACACTATGTGACGATGTCACGCGAGACCTTTACACCATACTGCACCAGGATATAGCTCTGTGCAATTATTTTTGGCTCCCTAGACATGTCTGGGTCTAAACCTATATACCAGGCTATGGACAAGTCTCTAAAGGTCAGAGATTCAATGACAAGTGTACCATGGCCTAAGCCAAACTCCAGTCCCAATGTGCTCAATTTGAAAGGTCCACTTCCTTTTTCCTGTAAAGGGTCCCTTGATGTGTTCTGTATGTGCAGAAAAGTTTAATGCATAAAGCAGGACACTGCAGGAGCTGTACTTTGGTTTACGTTATAGGCTCCGAAACAACCAGAGCAGTGATCCCATATCACATCTCAGCCTCCCTCTCCAGGTCATTAAAAATCTAAGCCTTCGGCTACGAAGCCGTCAGATAATTTTCATCTGATAATTGCTCAGGGCTGATATCAGACGAGAAATCTGAAATGTACAGCGTTTGTCGTTCATGGATCCCTCCTGGCAGATCCATGGACGATGAACGATATAGTAATGAAAGTGAAGGGGAGAGAGTAGTGGGGTGCCACTCAGTCGTTCTTCCCCCTACAAAGAGCAGAACCGCACCATATGTACAGCATTCATTCATGAATTGTTTAGTCTTGTCGTTGGAAAGTATCGTGAAAGATTCTTTCCAACAACTATTGTGCCTAAGTAGCCATATACTGTATGAATTTGAACAAGCATTAAATACACAAAGCTCTACAAAATGATTGTATTTCACACGATGACCTTACCGGTTAGTCAGCAACTAACAGGCATGCAATGCAGAAGCCTGAAATATTTTCCATGCTACATTTGGTCATGTGCGGTCAGGGAGCATTGCTTAGTTTCCAGTAATGAGATGGAACACCAAAGCCAAATATATTACAGTGCTACAAAAAGACAACTACAAAGAAATACTCTGAACTTGCCAATTTATTTTTCCTACATGCAGAAGAAACAAGTTTTGAAGTCCCCTCTTATGTATGGTACATCATGAGGAGTAGTTACTCGAGTGTTAAAGCATCGAAAGCTGAAACATTTCGGAGTCTTGAAAAGTGGTACGTCCTATTTTTGGAGTTTGCACTTCTCTTCACTCCCAGAGACAACAGGACAATGCTAAAGGAGAACCCCCCTGAATGTACTGTCATCCCATTAAAGCAATCTCTTTCTAATTCCGTTCTGTAACATCTATAGTTGTCAGGTTTTCCATCAGTTTTCTGCCACCAACGACATGGCAGATCTTCCCCAACATGGACATTGCAATAAAAGCCAGAAACCCTTCCAACGCTTCTCAGCACGATACAGAAAACATTACAACCTAGTGGAAGCTGATTAGTTCTTAATGCTGCACAAGTTTATTATGGGCTTAGACAAACATATGGTACTTTGTATCAGTTTGTTGTAGGCGATGGTCAGTTCCCATAATTAAGTACACAGGTTGAATAGGGCAGTAACCTTGCCTGCTTTTGCTACCTAAAAACGTATAGAGTTTGGGTGCAGTGCCTGACATCCAGTGAGTTTCACAAAATATACTAATCAATAATAAACCCAGAGTACAGAAGTCTGGGGATCAGTTCTACAAACATGAGACATCAGGAGTACAGTACACCCAGAATGTACCCAGAGCTGAGCCTTGAAATGTCCAGCACGCAGAGCAGAATTGCAGGGAATTCTGGATACCGGATGGCAGGCACGGTGCCAAGAGCAGCAAGCAGACATCCCTAATCTACTGCATTGTGTAGAGGGTGCCAGACGCTAGGTGCTGCATCCAGGAGCATGGGCATCCAGGAGCATGGGCATCCCGAGTACAGGGTGCTAGGCGCTGCATCCAGGACCAGGAGTATCTCATGTACAGGGTGCCCAGCGCTGCATCCAGGAGCATGCGTACAGGGAGCATGTGTATCATGAGTACAGGGTGCCAGCTGTTGCATCCAGGAGCATGAGAGATGTGGAGCACAGGATGCCAAGCACTGCAGCCAGGTCAATACAAAGCCTGTGTACAAGCTGCCGGGCACTGTATCCAGGACCATGAGAGTACGGAGCACCTAGAATTATATCTATAACAGTTTAGTGGGCATGTCATTAAATGCAGAATACAGCATGTTAGGCACGTCATCCAAAACACTGCCCCATACATGGAATTGCAGAGCTAATGCCATGCATGCCATTGGTGCCAGGCCTTGCACCCAGGATTGTGCTGCACATATCAGGCAGACAATGCCCCCAGACTACCATGGGCTTCTTGCGATATAATGCAATAGTACCAAAGTTGCATTGTACAGCTTTTTTTTTTTTACTTTACCAGAGTTGCTCTGGGGCATTTGGACTTCGAGGCATTTGCTGGGCACTACCTGGCAGCTGCCAACCACTATGCAGTATCACCAACATGCTTGTTTAAAAGCTATTGACGTATCAATCTATTCAGGGTCATCTGTGGCTGGGAAGTACTACTGTGTATTAATACAGGTAGTCCCCGTGTTACATACAAGATAGGGACTGTAGGTTTGTTCTTCAGTTGAATTTGTATGCAAATCGGAACAGGTACATTATTTTATTAAATGCAATTGGGACAGATGTTTGTGCCAACAAATTATTAGGCAGCATGGTGTCCATTACTGTATAAAATCCTCACTGTGAGTTAAATCACAAACAAAGCAAAAAAAAAAATCTTTATGGAACCTAGGCATTCGATAACTTCTGGAGGAAACTGTGATATGACACTTTGATATGCAAAAAGAAACAACTGCAGAGTTCGTCTTGGTCATTAAAGGGTTACAAGAGCTTGCAGAAGAGCTCACCCCTCTAGGATCACCCAACCTCAGCTGTGTTTAGCAAAAGATTTCTTCTGCAACTCATGCAAACTGCCCCCTTCAAGCCTCTGTTCTGCACACTAACAAGCAGGGAAGCCCCATTCGTTCGTATCTAGGAGTCGTCTGTATGTCGGATGTCCTTAACTTGGTGACTACCTGTAATGGTGAGACTGGCATTGAGGTTGTGGTGCAGTTATTGCTACCTCATGCCAGTGGACTGCTTCCTAAGCTGAGACCCTACAAGTAGCTTCTACCCATGGCAGCCCCTTAGAGAATGAATAGGGGCATCAGTGAGCGTTCCAGTACCACTCTCTGACGCCAGCTGTCAAATCTGCAGACGCAGGATCTTTAAGAACTGGTGCTGCAGTGCAAGTAACTGAGGTGCCTGCTCCCGAAAGCCGCATGGGATTGTTTGATCCCAAGGGAAGCCCTGACCTAGCTTGAACACATTTTCGTTGTTTGAAGAGAGTATTGGACATTTTATGGAAAAAATGTCCAATTTGCCACCAGTGTAGAATAGGTCTCTGGCTATGTTCAGACAGACCAGCAATTTCCTCTTACCAATTTCACACGAAAACTACTACAGGATTTTTTTTACACTTGAAAACTGCTATGGCACCATTTTTTTCAGCACTGCAGATCTTTTGCATATGATGTGGAGGGGTCCCCAAATGTATCCATACCCGTCAGTGTAGAAAATCTTGTTTAGGTATGGCACCTGTCACATACACCCATTGCCCCGGTCATGTCCCTGCCTCCACCAAGCCATTCACAAAGCACTCAATCCCTGACTTCAATTTTTGATTGGCTAGAAGAGGGGGACAGGTACACAATTGGGCACATAAGAACCACAGCACTTAATATGATGATTATCGCTGGTAACAATCTTTTGTGATCGTTTCCAGTGTCAGATGTCAGAGCCAAACTTTTTCAGTCAGGGGCCACATAATAAAATTTGAAAGAGGGGCGGGGCGATGGGGGAGTGGGCGGGGTTATGCCATTATGACGCCACTGAACATGACGTCATGATGGCATAACCCCGCCCACTCTCCCATCGCAGATCTGAGCCTGTGATGGGGGAGTGGCCGGGTGGTGTGCAGGGACACGAGCCGGGACATGTTCCTCTGGCCGGTGTGCCCCCCCCAGCTGGGTCCTTCTCCTGACCCTGCCGGGGGTGGCACTGGCCAGGGCCGCATAACACCCAAAGGGCCAGAAAAAACACCATATCGGGCCGTATACGGCCCGCGGGCTGTAGTTTGCCCATGCCTGCCCTAGATTGTAAGCTCTTCTGGGCAGAGTCCTCTCCTTCTGTGTCACTGTTTGTATCTGTCTGTCTTTGCTATCCCTTTTAATTTACAATGCTGCGTAATATTTTGGCGCTTTATAAATCCTGTTAATAATAAGAATAATACTAATAACAGCAGTTTATCAATGAGAACATGGATTAGTCGGTCCTGAGAGAGGAGTGCTGTACACATACCATGGCGGATGAGTGAGCAGCACCCCACTATTCTCTCCTCTATAGGAATGACGTGTACAGCACATGGGCAAGAATCTGACGTGTACAGCAGTCACCCGACGTTCATGGATCCAACCTGATGGATCCATGAAAGACCGAAGGTGAGGGACCACTGTACTAGTCAATAGAGAAGAGCACAGTGGGGTGCTGCTAGCTCGTTCTCCCCCCTCTTCATAGAACAGTATGGCACTGTGTGTACACCACACGTTCATTCATCTGTCACTATCCTGTCACTGGAATCACGAAAGATCGTTTCCAGCGTTCAATGTGTACGCAGCCTTAGCTAGCAGCCACTAGTAAATCATTAACGTTATTCTCAATGACATCAGGGGACATCTGTACATGCTGTAGATTTCACAAATGATTGTTTCAATCAGAGAAAATCTATAACAATAAAAAGGGGCCCTAAAGAAGACTATAAAGGGTCCCAAGCCTTTTAGGGATCCAAGCTGCTAATTTCTGTATCTAGTGCAGGGAAAGGCGAAATTAAGCATGCATAGACTGAACAAAGTCAATAGAAGGCAGAAAAGGTGAAGGAGGTGTCCTAAACTTTTGTTATATTGTGAAGGTGTGTAATAAACTTGTAAATCACCAAAGATATACTCTGTCATCTCTCATACAATCCCAGTTCAATATTCTTTCAATGTCATAACCTTCTCCTAGTCTGATGGGGTGGAGTTTGCAAGAGAGAGTGAAAAAAAACCTCTGGAAATTTACATGACTTTTGCTGCAGGCCTGCCCAGATTATCCTGTGAACAGGTCACAGTGTCTTCAAAGGACAGGGCAAAACCTGATGCTTTAATCTTAGGTCACATGTTGCTTTTTCTACCAAAGCATGTGATGTAGAGCTATGTGATATTGCTAGCTATCAGAGGATACACCATGGTGTCTGCCTGAGCACTGTCTGCTTGTGTGCCTGAAGCTTTAGGTGAATGCAGTGCATTATGTTTAGGAGTGCAGAAAAAAAGTTGAAGCAGGCTGGAATGATGTTTTTAAAGTTGTTTTTAGTTCTAATAGAAGGTTTTATGTAATAGGATATGATCAGACAGGCAGCGAGGTGGCTGTGCAGTTATTGCTTTCTCATGCCCCTGGGCCAATTCCTAAGACTCTATGGACCTGTCACTTTCACCTACGCAAGATCTCCAAAATCCGCCCCTACCTGTCCCCAGAGACCACCAAACTCCTTGTACACGCTCTTATCATCTCTCATCTGGACTACTGTACAGGTGGTTAAAGCAGCAGCAGGTCATTACAGAGCGAATGTTGGTAGATAGATCTGGCATGTTAGTAAATACTGACCAACAATACACAAATTATATCATTTGTACTAATGATCTACATATTCTCAATTTTAACAGATAACCTTCGATGTACTAGTCATTTTCATTGATTGTATTTTCTTTTCTTTTTTTGTTCATTCACGTTTCATTAATTCTGTCAGAGAACAGAAACATCTTAGTATTATTTAACTTGCACAATAGGCACAAGAGGAATTTGTCAGAGTGTATTGCATGAATAGTTTGTATAATTGCGCAGGCATTCCTATAAATTAAAACAAAGAGGAAATAGCCTCTCTGGTGCACAGACTTGGATATGTCCTAATTAGGTCAAAGGTGCAAGTAAGAATTTGGCCAAACTCCAACTAAATAGAGAAACTCATATAGTCTTCTTAAAGGGAACTAAAGTTTGCAGAGCTTTATTGGAGATAAGGACAGAAAATTTCTCTTTTACAGTAACCATTCCTAGGCTACGTACACACGTCTTCTGATAATCGCCTCATGGCTGATATCTGGCGTGTGTACAGCGCTCATCATCCGGATAACTGTCCTGGGGGATCCATGGACAAGTAACAATCGTATTGAAATTAAAGGGGAATAACTACAGCCGGGTGCCGCTGCGTCTTTCTCCCCCTTCCCTCTCCATAGAGCAGAACGGTGCTGTATGTATAGCCTTTGTTCATGCATCATTCAGTCTTTTGTCATTGGACAATTATTGCATGTGTGTATGCAGCCTTACCTGCCTGATTGCTCTCCTAACGGTTTAAATTTACCGAGCTGCACATCTCAGCATTGGTTTCAGGGATACCTGGCCCATCCCAACTTCCCCAGGGATTGCCAATCAGGATGGCCAAAAATTGAACCAGCAGAAGAAGAGATGAAGATGATGGGAGCCAGGGACAGGTGAATGTTGGAGGGTTTAGTTTTACTTTAATACCAAAAATACCACTTAAAACATATATGGCAGCTGCATTTGGTAGCTGCAAATCAATATTTCAAATAAACAAGAACTAATATAGAAGAAAGCATTGGCTGATATAAACATACAGCAAGTTGGGACATTTAGCTGAAGGTACATCAATAACTCAGGCTCCAATTAAATCACCAATTATTATTAGTATTATTAATAAATCAGGCCCAATGTTTTGATCCCAGGTGAGTCAGTTTTGCAAAAGAGACATAAAAAAGTGCACAGCTTTTAAGAAACTTTGTGTTAGCCTTTTGTAATGGTGTGATGGTATATTAGTATGAAACTCAAATTAGAATGTGAAAAACATCTGGGGACATAAGGACTTTTTTCCTATAATTTTATCTAGTGACCCTCAGCTTTTATACTCCCCATTGGTAGTTTTACACTCTCCATTGTATGTATGGAGGGAGCCACAGTTGTCATCAGGCTGCATATTTGCCATGTCTGCCTTTGATTCAGGAAGCTGAATAAAATATTGCATTTCTGTTTTGGAGTTTAGATACACCTCAAAGTGTAGTTAAATCAAAATTCCTCCTGTTTTCTTTAAATGCTAATATTACTTCTATGGACAAAAGACTTAAAAATAGGTACCTGACATGGTTATTCACTTTAAATGAGAGAGAAAGCCATGTCATGCTCAGCTTCCCCCTGTGATGAGTTTCTTTTTGTAAAAAGAGCAGGAGATAAACTTCAAATTGCTGAATAAACAAACCACAAAGCCTCTTCCCAACACATGAACTGAGAAAATGTTTCTCACTTGTACAGCTCCCCCTCTGAGCAAGAAATAACATAAAAGGGGGGATTGTGTTTTAAATACAGATTCCTTTTGGACAGAGGCAGGTATGGAACTATAAGAAGTTGGTTGATTATTAGTTGGGTGGTTATTATTGTCTGCTTTACATGCTAAAGGAATTGTAACTCAACTGCACTATTGGTCTTTTGATTTCCTTTTGTGTTACCTCTTCCACACTGCACAAGCAGAATGAATACAATCCTATTTCCCCAGCCAAATTTGCATCTTTTTTGTGTCCCCCTTTTTTCCTCCAGACTGCTTTTGGGAAGGTGGATCAGTTTCATCTCTTTTTTCTGTTTCTCTCTGTTTTATCACAGAAAACGGTACACTGAAACAGAAGATATTGAAGTTGTGTGGGCTCACATAAATGTGTGAATCATAAGACTGAAAAAACAGAAGTACAAATCTTTTGGTAGGTTAAACCAATCATACATTGTCTATGTATTTAGCTGCTTGCTTGGATTTCCATTTTACTACAACACCAGCCATGGATTTATGTTGTCTGTCTGGCGTTTCACCTTCAGTATCTTTTTAATGGTAGATAGGAAATGTTTGTGCAATTCATGAATCCTCACCTTATTTACAGAATGATAAACAACTTCTGTAATAATCCCCGTCCCTTTTATCATTACAGTTTTACAATGGTATATCCTGACCACAGTCATAATAACACAAGTCAATTTTTAGTGGAGAGTCAATTGGCCTAAGCACATGTTTTTGGAATGTAGGAGGAAACCCATGCAAATACAAGTTCCATGCAGATAGTATCCTGACAAGATTCAAACCTGGGACGCAGCCACCATGCCACTATCCACTGAGGCTGTCTATGGCTTGTCCCTGTTAGCTATTGACTCATATAATCTGCTATTCAGTTGCAGGCAACATAATGCTGGGCATCACAAAAGGTGGTCATTCTAAAGCAATCATCTTGGAATGCTCATGCTTCTTCACTATAAAGTTAGTCACATGAAAACACAGTAAAAGTGATATGCAACACCTTAAAATATCCCCAATACAGCTATCATTATTATTACAATTATTTACCAAGCAATAAAAGTTATGTAAGGGGGAAATAATACATAATAACAAACTCAAAAAATGATAAGTAGTTAAGAGTGGGTTTATGGCATGTTTTGGGATTTTGTTGGAATGAAGAGGTGAGAATAGTCATAAAAGTATGAAACTGATCTGCACAGAGCTCATTATCCTAGGTCAAATGTTATCACTGATAGATCAGAGGCTTTTCTTTCTGGGTGTTTTTGACATTACTCTCAAAACACAATTTACATGTTTGTGTATGTTAACAATGCTTTCTATAACGTTTTTTAGGTTACGTTGGTCATTCACAGGTTGGATTGCTTCTGGTAATGTTTGCGCTCCAAGCAAGATAGCAAGAGACTCTGACTCTCAATCCACTCAAGCCAGCAAGGTACCCCCAGAGGCCAAACATCCAGGGGTAGGACACATAGGGAGGTACAAATTATGCATGAGGGCCATGGACCTTTCTCAGCCACCAGGGGGCCCCCAGTCAGTTAGGTAGGGAGACCCCAAGTCAGTTGTGCACTGGGGCCCAGTTTTGGCTACATCCTCCACTGTACACATTCTGTTATGACATAGCAATCAATTCTTTGCTAAATTAGACACAATAAGACAGCATGGTAGCTCAGAGGTTAGCACTCCGGTCTTTGCCGCGCTAGGTCCCTGCTTCGAATCTCGGCTAGGACACTATCTGCATGGAGTTTGCAGGTTCTTCCCATGTTTGGTTCTGTTTTCTTCCACATTCCAAAAACATGCAGTTAGGCTTCCCCCTAAAATTGACCTTAGACTGTGATATGGACATGTTACTATGATAGGGACATTAGATTGTGAGCCCTTTGAGGGACAGCTAGTGACAGGCCTATGGACTATAGACTGTAAAGCGAGCGATGTGTAATATGTTGGAGCTATATAAATACTGTGTAATGATAATAAAACATACTAATTACCTCAGCAGTAATCACCCTTCTTGGTGCATAGAAGTATTTTGCTTTTTATTCCCCTGCATTGTAGACTTTCCCTAGACCGACCCTTCATATTGTATAACAAGCAACCCCTCTTCCAAAAGAAAATTCACTTACCTACTCACTTACTGCAGTACTGGACTTCCATGTCAATGAATAATCTAAATGATGTAATATCTTTACTCAGCAGCCAAGTATATCTTATTTTTACTGACCCAGATACAACAAAATCAAATGATCAAGTGGACAGCTCCATGCAGGAGAATATACCACCTCTAACAAATTAGAATGGTACTCTTTATTTTCCTAAACAAGGTCAGAAGTTATATTGTTATAGAAGACACAGCTTTTATTCTAAAATAAGCTGATAGTATATACATAATTATCCATCCCACCCACCTCCATGCCAGGTCTGTACTAGTCCTACCCTACAGCTACCTTTGGCATGGTTATCTTCAATGCAGATAAATACTAAGACATTTGCAAATCTGAAAATCTTGGGCTTCATGCCTAAATTAACATCATTACCTATTCCGTTGAACAGATGCCAACATTTTTCTGCACAATGGATGACAGAATGTCCTCAGTGCTGCAGAGAGACAAATAAACACAATACATTTACTAAGAACAAAACGTGAACGTTAAAATCAGTGATTATATGATTGTTTGTAACGTTAAGATGCATGGTCAAGTACTGAAAATTTGTAAAAGAAAATAATATATGCTGTTTATCTAAAAAATGTAAATGTTATTATTATTTAACGCTAAGTAATTATATATGTATCTCACTACTGGAGGTGACACATGCAAAGGTTATTATTATTATTATCTTGTATTTCTATAGCACTGACACATTATGTAGCACTGTGTAGAGTCCATGTCACTATCTGTCCCTCAGAAGAGCTCACAATCTAAAATCCCTACTATAATCATATGCCACTAACCCAGTATGTAGATTGATCATGTGTAAATCATGTGTAGTATGAAGGTTAGTCAAATATCAATATAAATATATTAATATAAAAGGCAGTCAAATATTTTATAAAATATATATCTATACCATTGTAGTTTTAATGATTCCTTTTATGGGAGTGAAAAGAAAATTGCTGGCTAAAATAATGATTTACAATACTGAAATAATATTCTTCATTCCCTTGCAAATGGAAGAGCAGCTAATGTGATGTTCAGGATCTCTCATCCTGAAATATTTATGTCTCAGTCCACCCCTCCTCTGTTTTTGTGCTGCCAGCACAGCTCACAGCCAAGAGGCTCTTTGTAATACATAATCTCTGTTTTTGAATCCTAATGAGTGGTTGTTTATATTGTTGCTGAATTTGATTTTGTATCCATATATCTTCCTATTAGGTTTCTGTTTTTTTTTCTTTGAGAGTTGACTTTTATTAAAGGTGACCTAAACTCAAGATGTTTATTTTTCAAAAAAGTGTAGACAATCATTTTATATAAAGTATAACATTTATTTATTTTTTTTTTAAAAAAGGGTGCAGCACACTCCCTTCTCTGTCTTGATTGCCACAGTGGAGTGCAGAGCCTCCCGGGATACCTATGTCACACATCCTGGGAGGCTCTTGGCTGCTCCTTCAGTGCTTGCCCGATCTCATGCATGCGCAGTGAGACCAGCAATCTTTTTTCCCATCTACATCACCTGATCTTGCGCCTGTGCAGTGCAAGATCGGGTAAAGTACAAAGAAGAACCCAGAAGAAAAGCGCAGAAGATTGCGTTGTGGACGATGTGGGACCCAATCGAAGAAATCTCCCGATGGATTGACATATCTGCGGGAATAAAGGTAAGTGTGATATTTTATTTTGACTTTAGTTGCGCTTTAAAGAAAAATGTTTAATAACCCCATGAAGCTGTGTTCACTTTGAATACTTGTCATGTAGAGTGGAATAAAAAGCAAAACTGCTTTCAAAAAGTTTTAGTTTGAAAATTTGCCTTTGTCTTTATTAAGTGATGAACCTTCTATAATAAAACATACTTACCTACCAGATTGCTGTCTTTTTTGTCTAGCCAATCAAAATAGCTGAAGATCTGACACCCGGATGAGGAGAAGAAAGAAGATGAAATGAGAAGGAAGAAGGACAGGTGAGTATATTAAAAAAATTGCGAACAGGCAGGTAAGCTTTTTATATAGCAACAGGGACATTGCCTGTCCTTTCTTCAATAAAGGTCCAGTCTGGTCACAATTGTTTTAAAAAAAGTATTTTGGTTTAAATATTTTAAGTAGATATAAAGATGACATTGCAGATGACTTTGCACCTTTAAATAAGTCAGTAATGGAAGCTTTTATGTTTCTTGACACCAGAAGTGCTACTAGAATTGTGAGAAATTCGAGGTTAAAATGCATCCTTTATTGCAGGTCAGCGTGTCTCATTCATTGCACTTTGGTTGTCAGTGTCCCCCTACTAATGACTTCCTCACAAGCACGGATACAAGACTTTTCTAGAGCTGCCCCAACTCTCTGGAATGGTCTTCCTCGTCCTATTCCGCTTGCTCCTACTTTCTGCTCCTTTAAAAGATCACTTAAAACCTATCTTTTCAAATTGCCTACTTGTCTTCTTCTGTCTCTTAAACCCTCACTAGTCACTCACCATTCCATATCCCCCTCCTGGTGTTTGATACTTCCCCTACCTCCTAGATTGTAAGCTCTTCTGGGCAGGGTCCTCTCCTCCTTCTGTGTCACTGTCTGTATCTGTCTGTCATTTGCAAACCCTATTTATTGTACAGCGCTGCATAATATGTTGGTGCTATAGAAATACTGTTTAACAATATTAAAATTAACACTTATTTTAGACAAGCATGGCACTTTTTTCTGATTCCATAGTCTCCTGCAAAGTGACATCAGACTGTAATCAAACTGAAAGCCCCGGGCTAAATATCCATCCCTTGTAACTGTCTGTAATAGCTGCATCAGGCAGGAGACCTGGGCCCATGTCTGACAGGACCTAGACATTTTTTGTAAGTTATAAACTGTGTTGTTTAGTATAGGGACTCATATTTTTTTTAGCTCACTGTAGGAAATGAGAAGGATGGAATACGCTGTTTTGTATTATAAACTTGGCTGGTTTCATCAGTTAGTAATCTTCCAATAGTAGACAGTCATCTGCCAACATTCCAGTTTCACAAGGTTGGGTTGTTTGAGGACATGGCCTAGTGATCTACAGAGAGATAGAGAAGGGGGAGCAAAAAGCAGCATTTTTAAATGCATTCACTGGATGCTACTGATTTGGCAAACAGGATAGTTACCCAAATAAAAATTGAAAAAGACCAACACTATGACATTCATACAGTTGAAGTTACTATACATTTTGCTGTCATGCTTTTTAAATACTTAAAGCATTACTAAATCAAATATAAAACAGTTAAATTTTGTTCTGTGTGTTCAGTTTGTCCCATTGCATACCTTACATCAGTGATGCCCAACCTTTTGGAGCTTGCAGACCACTAAATGCACAGACTGCGGACCGCGCATGTTGGTGGGTGCACCGGCTATAGCCGCGGCCCACCTATTAGATGGCTTCAGCCCACTATTGGGCCAAGGAACGGGGGTTGGGGACCCTGCCTTATATCATATGCAGAAAACGGCATATCCTTAATGTCTGTAGCGTCCAATTCATGCTCCAGTCGGAATGTATTCATTTATAGCCTCCCCATTGTGCTGTAGAGAGCCGCCACATCCTTGATACACAATGGGCCTGATTTATTAACACTCTCCAAGGCGGGAGAGGATACACTTTCATCGGTGAAACTGGATGACCCAGCAAACCTGGAATGGATTTATTAAAAGTAATTTGCTATTTGTTTTCCATCCTGGTCTAGATCTATTCCAGGTTTGCTGGATCACCCAGCTTCACTGATGAAAGTACATCCTCTCCAGCCTTGGAGAGCTTTAAAAAAATTAGACCCAAAGTAATAACTCATTGTAGTTTTCTTATAAGCAGGAAGCAGACATTGCAGTTGCTCTGTTGCCTTCTAGTGTTCAGCCAGAAATTAAAAATACAAAATTGATGTCAAATTAGTACTTTTTTTTATAATGTTGAAGATGTTTCACTGGTTACCTTTACTGCTTCTTCAGTCTCAGGTGCAACATTTATATTGATAGAGGTGAAAATGTTTCAATCCAATCATCACAGAATGTGTCACTGAGCAGATATTGATTGTTCAAGAACATGGAAGGAGGAATAAAAGTTTGTGAAATGACCATTAAATACCATGGTGCCAGGGAATCTGGGGCATGTGTTATCTGTCCTAGTTCCATGTCTGAAAGTGTAAATTGTTGCCAGCTGGGTTTCAGATGTAAAAACAGCATTATGTGTGAGTAACAGAAGGAGTCTGATTTATTAACGTTCTCCAAGTCTGGAGAAAAAAGACTATCATGGAAGACTCTTGCTGATCCAGTAAACTTGAAATTGATTTCCTAAAATCATTTGCTATTGGTTGGCAATTGGTTTGCAAACATTTTCAATCCTGGTCCAGCTCCATTTCAGGTTCACTGGATCACCTAGTTTCTCCCACGATAGTCTATCTTCTCCAGTCTTGGAGAGCTTTGATAAATCAAGTCCATAGCATCAAAAGTCTTTATACCTGTTTAGGAATTGTTGTTTGAATTGATGGTCTTTTCATACCTGATATGAATCATTTGTCCTCTCTGTCCCAAAATATGTAACTCTCAGGTGTTTATTGGAGAAAATACATATTATGTCTTCTTACCTGCCAGTTCTGCCACAAGCTTCTGTAGAAAGTTGGAGGCACACATATCAGCCAATAGTAATGTCCAAAGATCTCAAGATGTCCCCAAGACAGGAAGGTAAGGAAGATATCTCTAAAGGTGTTCATACAAAGAAAACAAGATGTTTGTTCAACCATTTCAGTTTTGTCTTTAGATGTACATATGAAAAAATGTCCAAATGGATTAATATTTTGTATTTGAGGGCAACTATATTTGCTCATTAGATACACAAGCTCTGTATCCTGCTCTGCATTTCTACATAGTAGTTGTAATTTCCTGATCCTCCTTACGATGTCAGCCTATATTATAATAAAATAGAATATTTGCAGCTGAGTATGAACAATGCATGACCTGTCTAACAAGTAAGTTATGCCAACTGTTGTTCTAGATGGGCTGTTTGCTTTCCCTAGTGCAGCCCTCCTCAATCTTTCAACATGGGAAACTCCTACCAATTTTTATGATACTGCCATTTCATGGTACATTTGCCTAGTGGTCAATGGAATACATGTCTCTTACATTGCTGGCCAGTGGGAGAAGAATGTTACCTTTACGGATACCCAAATAGATCATTTTGTGTCAGTAGTACCTGACCTGAGAGTCACAAATTGCTCATTGCTCAAGGAATCCCTAGCAACCTCGGAAGGAACCCTGGTTTAGAAATCACTAAATTGAGAGATTTAGTGATTTAGAGATTTAGATAAAGTTGAGCGATCACTAAACTTATATGCAATATATAAAAAAAATAAATAAAAAAAGCATGTAAAAAAGTAAAATTCATTAAAACATTTAAAACTTGGGAAGGAAAAATGAAAATATATGTCCACTAATAATTAATTACACTTTCCCTTTAACAGATACACCCATATGGAATACTCCAAACATCCGTAGGTGATTTGTCCAGGAACCCTGACCAAGCTTGCAAAAAGATCTGACTGTCTATTTCTCCCAGGTAAACCAAAGAATAATTGTGATATCAACCTTTCATCAGTAACAAAAACAGGACAGGTTTGATAAGTGTTAAATGTACAGCGAGGGGCAGGCACAGTTCTGGAACAACGTGTTATGGACAAAATAAACAGAGATGGGAAACATAAATCTTGATCAAATAAAACCTTATCAGTATCTGTGGGCAAAAGCTTTACATTTTTTGTTCTCTGTGATTGGTATTTTTATAATTCTCTGTGTCCGAGATTGGGACAAAGTTCTAAAGCTTTGATCTATTTCTAAAGAGATAGATAAACAGATAGATAGATATATAGGAATAGATCAGCGGTCACCAACCTTTCGGACCTCACAGACCAATAAATTCATAAATTTAATGATTTTATTAATTTTTAAAAAAAGATAAATCCATTTGTAAAATAATGACCTAATGGTGCCTGACAAGGACTGTGGCAGCTCTGATTCATTGATCAGCTCACGGTTAAGTGAAGTATTACTATTGTTACTATTATCATTAGTTGCATTATCTTTGGTATTACTAAAGAAATGCAAAATATTTGTTTGCCTTTTCTCACTCATTATGGGTTTATTTCATTTGAATCTAAGACCAAACAAGAAATGATAAATATTAAAATCAAACTTTTTGATGCCAATAAATATAACAGTTATAGAAAATACACAGTTAAGGTCATACTTACCTAAAAGAGCATCTGAGAAATAAACAAATAAAATAAAACAATCGGATGAGAATCGGTATTGGCAGAGCGGGGTGACTGTTGTAATGGTGGAAACAATACTGAAGCATACGGCTCGGTACCGGTTCCCTCATACAACTTAATACTACACTGACGTCACGCTGCGCCTCCCCTGTTTTTCCGTCTCAAGTACAGTACGTGAATTTAGTGCAATATAAAGGCGAAAATTGTCATTCAGAACATTTATTAGAATATGATTTTTGTTTTATTACTAATAAAACATAAAATAATGAAAAATCACTTTTTCTGTGAACCACCACAATTTTCTCACGTCCATGTTACACTTTTACCAACTTAAAAAAGCTGCTGGTTGTTTACATTGGATTGCTTGTTAGCCTGCTATGATCTGTTGTTCATAGAAAACAGGCTAAGCCCATGATTTCTTCATAATGCCCAAAGGTACAAACAATTAATGAAGGAGTCTTTGAAAGTGCTTTTGTTGCTGATTCTGAATATGTAAACCTTTTTTGTTTGCATGATTTGTGCACAGCTGCACTTTACTCATTTATATTGGGGGATTTTGGATAACCTCACTCCTGCAGTGTCCTTGGACAAAGATAAGAACCAGTGAATCAGCTCAGATACAACTTTCCTTATACCAATGTTCTTTGTTTAACTTTTACCTTTTCCATATAACCTATTCCATATAAGCCTTCTGTGCATTAGGGCCTGGTTTACTGGCTACTAAAGGATGGCATTGTGCTATGAATAGGCTGCCTCCTGCACATGCAATTAGACATTCACTTCTTTTTGTTTACCTTTGCATGGCAACACATGCTGTAACATGCATTAGGGTAAACAATTCCTTCAACGAGGTGCAATAGTATGAAATTCATAAGGAATAGCACTTCTGCACAGCAACACTTATTACATGAGTTCCAGTACTGTATGTTAACACGCATGGTTCAGTACTGCACAGATGGACCCAGCTTAAATGTACATTTTTTGGTTTCATAATACCTCAAAAAAAGTTATTGCAAAAGCAGTAGACCCATTGGGTCTGATTTATCGAAGCTCTCCAAGACTGAAGATGATAGACTCTCATGGATGATCCTGGGTGATCTAGCTACATGGAATAGATCTGTCCCAGTACATATTAATGGCAAATGATTTTAAGAAATCTATTTCAGGTTTGCTGGATCACCCTGGTTCTTCCATGATAATCTATTTTCTCCAGTTTTTGGAGAGCTTTATTCAGACCCATAGTGTAAACGTGCATATTGTTCTGACCCATAAATGCCATACGGCTGTAAAGGTCAGAGCTTTTAAACATTTATTAACATACTACATAGCATCTTGCGTTCTTAGCTGGGCGTCATATTTTTAAAACTCTTCTGCTTCTCATTCTCTTACAGTATATGCATGGAAGCTACAATGGAGCATCCATGTGCCAATTACCCTTAAAGCCTCCTTCCCTGCAGAAGCTCAAATATTTGTGAATGCTTATTTGCTTTTTAGCAGACAATGAATCTTTCACCGCCATTCAGCTTTACCAGCATTTATCTAGCTTTTAGGAACTGGGTCTTCTTAATGATTACTCATGGACAGTTGCCAGTTTGGCTCCACTTAGATGTGTGGTTACTAGGTGTATGCCTTAACTATCAGCAGCAGTTAACTACGGGTAGCACGCTGGCTCAGTGGTTAGCACTCTGGCTTTTGCAGTGCTTGGTCCCAGGTTTCAATCTTGACCAGGACACTATCTGCATGGAGTTTGCAGGTTCTCCCCGTGTTTGCACAGTTTCCCTTGGGTACTCTGGTTTCCTACCACATTCCAAAAACATGCAGTTAGAATAACTGTATTCCCCCCAAAATTGAGCTTGGACTGTGTTAAAGACAAATGACTATGGTAGGGACATTAGATTGTGAGCTCCTTTGAGGGACAGCTAGTGACATGACTATAGACTTTGTACAGCTCTGTGTAATATTTCAGCGCCATATAAATACTGTGTATTAATAACTACAGCAGATGAGCTTTATAATGATTGTGACCACAACTGGGTGCAAAGACAGTACCCAAACAAATAGTTCCTATTGGTCCTTTTTTGTTATTCTTGTCTGTCAATTTCCATCATTCGTACTGGTTGCCTGGCCATTCATCAGATGTTACCAGTTAGTAGTCATTAAGCTTGTTGATCTTTACTTCCAAAAACTTTTATACCATGGTGTTTGCATAGGTGCTTAGGATTTAATGCTTTTTGGACCACTGAGTCAGAACAACTACATTGATTTGGAATTTTGACCTTTTTTGACTTTTTTCTGACATCATTTGCGACTTAGCGACACCGAAGCCAGGCAGAGCCATGGGGATAATACTTTCAGTAGGAGGACAGTAATACTATCTCCTGCATTTGTCTAGCAACGGGTGTACTTGAAGCATAAGTAAGAACTTGATGATACTGCCAGCCACACATTTTATGTCTTGGGGTGACAACATTCCCTTTACTGTACCTGGAACAGAGCAGCATTGTCACCTTAAGATGATTGCATCTGATGATATAACAAAAGAAAACTTCTTTGCTCCTTTCTACAACATGGGGGCTTGTTTTGTAGTTCAGAGGTAAACTTGGCAGAGCTGATAACACTGCTTGGGAATTTAGTGCAGCAGAGTGCATAGTACGTTATATACTTAGGCTACGTACACACGCCAGATGATTCTTATTCGATAATTGGCTCAGGGTTAATATCGGATTAGAATCTGGCGTGTGTACATCGTTCATCATTGGTCGTTCATGAATCCGTCCTGGTGGATCCATGAACAATGACAAACGATCGTAATGAAAGTGAAGGGGAGAGAATGCAGCGGGTGCGGCTCCGTCGTTCTCCCCTCTCCATAGAGCACTACGGTGTTGCATGTACAACGCTTGTTCATGCATCGTGCAGTCTTTTGTTGTTGGAAAGGATCATGAAAAATCCTTTCCAACAACAATTATTGCACATGTGTACCCAGCCTTACTTGGTTTCTGGCAGGATTAGAAGGTATTGTTCTCCACTTGCAACATGAAAACAAAGAAAATGGAGTCAATACTATAGATTTGCCCTGAATGAGTTTATTCACCATACATACACTTTAACACCAATTGGTTATTTGTTAATAAACAGACTAGAATTCTACAGTTATCCGCCACTTTGCAGCTTCTGTTTATGACCTGTGGACATTGGAATATATGGTCCTCTCCAGGCTCATTTACACCTGCAAGGTTTTACAGCTCGGAATCTAACTCATATTAAGGGTAAGCCATGAACTTTCCAATTCAGTAAGTTCTGGCACAATTCAACCTACTTTGTATTCACTGCGCCAAACTGCTGTTCTTTTAATGAAGGAATCTGGAGTTTGTGCCAAGCCTCTAATGAGTTACAAAAGACAGCTACTTCTGCAGTGTTACATTTATCAAAAAAAGCAAAACTGATATGATCTATATTACATAGCTGGACATACAAGTTTTTTCCTTTAATAGCATCCTAGGCAGCTGTAAAAATGATGCAGCTAGTTCGCATTTTTCTCTTCAAGTTGAGCCAAATATAATAAGTAGGTTAAAGCAAAAAAACTAGTAGAGTGAAGAATGCTTGCTCCTCTAGCGTAGCTCCATGATGTTAGTTTCTGGCAAAGGAATAAAAAATAATTAAAGGGGAATTTCACATGAATTTGTTTTTTCTTTCCAGCTGACAAAATCTTAAACTACTGACATTGTTTATATAGCTGTTCTCTTTGTTGCCTGCTAAGTTTCTCTGACAACTGTCTGTGATCTGAATGTAAAGTACACCTGTCATTTATCCCCAGCATCAATTTTAATGTGATTTTTGTGTGTTTTTGAACGTAAGCCGGGTCAAGGATCCTTTGGTCCTTAAAGCGGAACTAAACTCTATAACCAAGAAAGTATCTTATTGCAGAAGGGGCATTGCCTTCAATAAAATAACCTTACCCGTCTAATTGCAATTTTTCAAATACGCTCACCTGTCCCCTTCACGTCACCGGTGCCACCATATTTGTTCCTCTTCTCCTAATTTTGATATTTGGCCATCTTGATTGACCAGAATAACATAACTCCTGGTATCCCTGCCTCCTGTGTTGAGCTGTGCATGCAAAACAAGACGGTGATCAGGCAAATAAGCATGTTTATTGCAGAAGAACCATTGTCTACCCCTTTCTGCAATAAAAACTTGGCAAATTTTTGATTTGGAGCTTACACATGGCTAAGAACTGACTGCCTGCCCCCAATTTGACAGTGCAGGGCTTATTATCAGTATTGTCATATGTGAATAAATGGTGGGAGTCACATGCGTATCTCTTCACCCCAGCAGCAGAAGAGAGTGGCAGTGGAGAACAGAGAAGGAGAACATGCCAAGCTAATAAGGGGGTAAGTTAAGAGCATTTGTTGGTTCATCGTGTAATGTTTATCAATAGACCCATAGAATCTTGGCCTCCCCTCAGCATTCCATTATATTTGCACGCCACCACCTGAGCAGTAGGTTGTAATAAAGAAGAGATAAATCGGACCAAATAGTCATATAGGAGGGAGTCCATAAGATCAGCTTATGGATTTTAGGATTTTTTTTATATCCACCCCAAAGCCCCTTGTAGAGCATCCTTTGGGACTCAAGTGATTGGCCAAGTTGGGTTTTTTTCATCCATTAACTATTATATTCCTTGAGGATATAATAGTGGTTCCTCTGGACTCCAATCATGCATGTGGTTTGAAATCTGAAATGTGTACAGGGTTTCTGAACCTGGCAGAAGTACTGGCAATACTCCTAAAATATTAAACAAACCCTGGTTGTTTTTTCTGGCCAGTCTATTTTGTTTTCTGAAGACATAAGTTGGTTCTTGAGCTCCAGCTGAGGTCTACTGGTGGTTTTACACTGGGAACACAGATGATACTTGAAATAAGAAGCAATATGATAACCACAGCCCTTTAGTACATGTTGTGCCTCATACCTAACCCATTGTACCTAATACCTAATGTAAAAACCGAATGAGTCATTTTTTTTTTAATTTCTAAAAATCCATGTAAATGTTTTCAGTTCATTGGCCCTGCCTATATTTTTTGGAGCAAGGAACTAGGACAACCCAGACATGTCAGACATATTGGGCCTGATTTATTAAAGCTTCCAAGGCTGGAGAGAATACACTTTCATTAGTAAAGTTGGGTGATCCAGAAAACCTGTAATGAATCCGGTTCAGGATTCAAAACATTTACTAGCAAATAGCAAATGACTTTGAAGAAATCCATTCCAAAATTGCTGGATCACCCAGCTTCACTGATGAAAGTCTATCCTCCCCAGCCTTGTAGAGATTTAATAAATTAAGCCCATTGATCTAAGCTGGCTAAAGCCAATATTCCCGATATCTGTGCAGCCAATTAAATAAACGCCTTTTTTTTAGGAAGATTTCCCCTACCCACTGCAGGCACATGAATTCATTCTCTCAGTTCCTTGTATGTGTCACATGCTAGCTTTGTTTTAATGATTGCACATAACGGTTCAAAGTTTAGATTGTAGGTAAATATCAGACTAAAAATGCAAATAGATGACATTCTGCTTGGAAATGAAAGGTGCTGATACTTTGGATGCGTGTGACCTACTTTAGTGTCAATAAGCTTTGTTTTTCTGAACTTGATGTTAATGTAAAATACAACTTAAACACAGACCATTAAAATCCCACTGACTTTCATTGAGACGTGTACATGACAGCTCAGGCGCCGTGTTTGAACTGCTTTGTGCTGCACTTTGTATCTTTCAATGCAGGGTGTCCTCTTAAGGGACATTTAGAAAGCAGCCAAAGTAGGTCCAATATAGCCTTTCCTTGTCAAATGGCAAAGAGATCCTTGAGCTCCACTAGAGTTCATATTATTATTATACAGTATTTTTATAGCGCCAACATATTACGCAGCGCTGTACGAAGTCCATAGTCATGTTACTAGCTGTCCCTCAAAGGAGCTCACAATCTAATGTCCCTACCATAGTCATATGTCTTTATTACAGTTTAAGGTCAATTTTGGACGGAAGCGGATTCACTTAATTGCATGTTTTTGGAATGTGGGAGGAAACCGCAGTACATGGAGGAAATCCATGCAAACAAAGGGAGAACTCGCAAACTCCATTCAAATCGTGTCTTGGCTAAGATTAGAACCTGGGACCCAGTGCTTCAAAGGTGAGAGTGCTAACCTCTGCGATGTACTTCAAAGAAAGGCAATCAAATGAGTAAATAGGATGGTTGAACTACAATACAAGAACAGTTTATTAACACTGACTTGTAAGAAAATGCCTAATTGTGCCCTAAATAAAAGTCATCCATATTTTAGGGTGTTTGCAGGGATTTAGGTTTTCTTATAAAGAAGATTCAAATCGTAAGTAGGGCTTAGATCTTCAGCTGCAATTATGGAAGCAAGACTGCGATTAATGCTACCGCATGAACCTGTATCGGCAGAACATTTTAAAAATGGAAATGCTCTCCATTGTCATAAGTAAAGCATAATGTTGTATTGGTTTAGTCCAGAAATGTAATTTTATGTCATTTAATGCAGCAGTTGCCAAACTGTGGTCCACAAGAAACATTTGGTAGTCCGTGGCTCGCTCCTGTCTGTGGTTGCAAATGACAGACAGCTACAGACAGCTCTTATAAATGAGCAGAAAGTAGGAGCAAGCCGAATAGGACGAGGAAGACCATTCCAGAGAGTTGGGGCAGCTCTAGAGAAGTCTTGTGTTCGTGTGTGTGATGGGGTTATGAGTGAGAAAGTCAGTAGTAGGTCATTGGAGGAGCGGAGAGAGCGGCTATGGGAGTATTTTTGTGTAGAATGATTAAGTGAGTGGGTACAAATATACTACAAGGATTTTCTATTATCTCTTTTGGAAAAATTGAGGTCAAAATAAAAATAGTTCATTTGAGCTTCCTGCTGCCAAAATTGTAATATGATTAGACAATTATGTGGTCTCTGTTTTTAATTAAGAACACACTGTCAGTTTTTATAGTATTATTTTTTGTAAAACATGAAAATTAACGCAAGACAAAATCATTCCATGAACCAGTACTGTGTTCCAGGAACAATGGGTATTATCTGGACATTAAGAGAACCGAGTAGGCAGCAACATGGCATCAATTGTTCATTGACCTGAAGCTATTTTAGGGATGAGCAGTTGTGAAAATTGTCTTTCAGTCATATACATCATGCTCGTTCCAGCTTTGAGACTCGAAAGTATTGAAGCTAGACAGGCTGGCAAGTATCATTTTCACAAAAAAAGTTGGAAATGGAAGCCTTCTTATTTGTCATATAATGTCCCTGATTTATTAAAGCTCTCTAAAACTGGAGGAGATGCACATTCATCAGTGAACCTGGGTGATCCAGCAAACCTGGAATGGATTTCTTAAAAGTAATTTGCTATTTTCAATCCTGGACCAGATCCATTTCAGATTTTCTGGATCACTCAGTTTCACTGACGAAAGTGTATCTCCTCCAGTCTTGGAGAGCTTTAATAAATCAGGCCAGGCCTAATGGGTTTTCTTTTTACCTTTATATTTTAATAGGTAGTTAAGATGGATTGCAGCATCCTGTCCCATGATTATATCCCATGTAACCTGCCACTTATTACTTAGCAATTAGCTGCTGTGGAAGCTTCTGGAACCATGAAACCGTTGCACCTAATGATGACCCCAGTGAGACAAAATAAGGATATAATTATAACAAAAAGACGTGCTCTCCTGGACAGGATCATCTCCTCCTTGTGTCACTGTCTGTATCTGTCTGTAATTTGCAACCCCTATTTATTGTACAGAGCTGTGTAATATGTTGGTGCTATATAACTACTGTTTATTATTAATATTATTATTATTATTATTATTATTAATAATAATAATAATAATAATAATAATATTAATATTTAACATTTTCCATTGCATAATGATTAGGGGGGAAATGAAAGGAAAATATAAAAGGATTCAGCTTCCGCTTTAATTCTTCTTGTGTCTTCAAGAAATCTTCCCAGCAGGACACAGACGGCAAACAATCTGATTAAGGGGTTTTACACCTGAATGGACAAAAAAATAAGTTCTCTTTAAAATGAGAAAAAATGTAAGCGGCTTTTCTATTTATTGTTGCGTTTATAAAACTACTAATTATGTTAACTGAAAGTGTTGTTTATAATACTCATCGCGCCACACGATATTCAGGGGCCAAATTCTTAATTTTTACCTTGCCAAATAAGCTTCATGCCATAACATTTGCCAACAGGAGGAAACATAAAAGAGCAATTCTAGGCAAAACATCAAATTACTCAGTAAACAGAGCAGTATCCAAAAAAATCATTGCAGTAGTGCTAAAGTTAACAAGTTAATTCTCTTTTAAGTAAGTCCGTGCAGTATGATTCAAGAGATGAGCTCACATATGGAATCCCACAAATATGGCTGCTTCCTGACCTCTGTGCTGTGCAACAAATACTTTGCTTCATGTATCACTAGTTAAGCTTCTAAGACAGATTTGGATCTGTCTGGTAATGATAAACAACAGTTTATCATTTGGGGTAAAGTCAAGGGACAGAAACAGGTAACTTAAGTCTGCAGGGAACTTCCTAATGGAGATGCTCCAGGGATCACTTGGAAACATGAAGAAAATTGATTTTCTGTGTTCATCACCCACTTGGTAACAGGGCCGGATTTATACTTTTTTCTCCCCTAGGCCAGAAGCTTGCCTTCCCCCTCTCCTCAGCAGCATAAAAGATACAAAACTAAAGCTATCATAAAGTGCTGGCCTGTCAGATATTCATGACAAATAAAACAATATAATGCATTCTTTCAGTTATAGGTAGCTACTAACTTTTTTGAACCCCATAACTCTGCAATTGATGCTTCTAAAGAAAAGCAATTCATGTGACAGATAGCTATATGTTCTTACTACTACATCTTCAGGTCCCTACATCTCCCCGTTCCTGAAAAAAATGTGGATAAAAGAAGGTAAATGGGCCAGGTATGTGTAGGCAAGCTATTGGGGTTCAAGGAAGGGAAGCGGCAGGTATGTATAACAGGGCAGCGTGTTTTGATGGATAGAGCTTTTTATGTTCTAATGATGTCATAGTGAAGAAATTTTAGGATTGTTAGTGTCCCCAAATTACACCCACATTTTCAGTTTCCTGCACCTCCCTATTTCAGAGAAATTAGGGTTGAAGGAAGGGAAGCGGGCAGTTATGTGTAACAGGGCAGTGCATTTTGATGAATAGAGTTTTTTTTATATTCTAATGATGTTAAATATAGCAACGAAAGCTGAACCAATCCGGCCCTGCTTGGCAATTTAGACTCATGCCTTCTACTCTTGCGATGCACAGGGTCAGGCCGATGGCTTTCAGACATTGGGCCTGATTTAATAAAACTCTCCAAGGCTGGAGAGGATACACTTTCATCAGTGAAGCTGGGTGATCCAGCAAACTTTGAATTGTTTTATTTAAAGTAATTTGCTATTTGCTATGCAATTGATGAAAGTGTATTCTCTCCAGCTTTAAATAGTTTGAAAAAATCAGGCCTATTCAGAGACCTTATACCTGCTGTAGGTACCAATTTTCTTTCCTGAGCTGCAATTTAGGCCTTTGGCCCTTTCCTGAACTTACAGGCCCTTGGACCTTCTGATGCATTCACATGGTATTATATTCTTCATTCTTCCCTTATGAGATGTTTAAAGATACCACCATGCACACCTTCCACATTTATGAGAGGATGCTTTTTAGTACAAAGTATATAAGCAAAAAAAGACTCCTCCTGCCACATCCCCAGCTATGCAGATCACAAATAATTGATGCACAGTAAATAAGTTTTTTAAACTCCCCTAGGTAAGCAGCTTTGTAAGGTATGCAAAAATTAGGATGTTGGATAGACCACTTAAAAATCACATTTTATAGTGTGTATATTTTGTATGCTGTGGACCAAAAAGAGGGACAACAGAGGAGAAAGAAAAGGCATTTTTAGAATTTAGGGATGGTTGGAAGCAATGAAGTTGTCTAATCACTGTGCTTTGTGGAGAAGCATTGTGACAATTTAGGAATCATTTTGTATCTGAAACTTTTGGAGTTCTAAATACCAGTTGTGGGGCCATTCATGTGGAAAATAAAAGTTAAACATTGGCATAAGCCAATGCCCTTTTAGCCATATCAATCATAGCAGTCCTGGGCAGGGTTTGAACTAACATACACAAACTTCTTACTTTTTCTTACTGCACAGAGCAAGAAAGAATTATATGCTTCTTGAATACCTTTCTTATATTACAAAAAAATAGGCAAAATGGCCACTGATCTGTGTGAAGCAGCTTGGAGGACTAATCTTAATGCACTGCCAGCCAATCCGTTTCAGGCCTGCTCAGTGTTTCTCATTTTTGTAGTAAAGACCACCTAGGGACCACCCGGCCATTGTGTTTGCATTGGGCACAAGATCGCTTGTCCAAAGGAGACAGTATTCCACCAAAGGGTCTGATATAATAAAGCTCCCTAAGGCTGGAGAAGATACACTTTAAACAGTGAATCTGGGTGATCCAGCAAACATGTAATGGATCTGGTCCACGATTGAAAACATTTGCTAACAAATAGCTAATGACTTTTAGGAAATCCTTTCCAGGTTTGCTAGATCTCCCAGCTTTACTAATGAAAGTGTGTCCTCCCCAGCCTTGAGAACCTTTATTAAATCAGGCCCACTGTATCAACAGGCATGATTATTAAAAAGTTTTATTAGCTTCAACTGACAGGCGTGGGAAAGCAAACCTATAATCTAGGAGAGAGAAGAGAGGCATCAGGATGGTACAGCAGAAAGAAGCATGGGATGAAGCATAGCATGGGATATAAGTTGCCTGGGGTTTGAGGGTTTGAGAGAGGTAACAGGTGGGGAGATATATATATATATATATATATATATATATATGTATATTAGCTTGTACCTGATGGTACATAGCTATTGCTGCAGGGTTGCATAAAACAGCACCAATTTTAGATAAGTTTGGACCCTGTACAAGAATAAAATAGTACAGGTTATGCTGTGGGAAGCAAAAAAAGAAGCTCATTAGAAATGTTGGGGCCCTGGCTAATTACTAAATTTGCCCACCCCAAATGCCAGCGTTGGCATGGAACAAGGCCTGGGGTTGGGGACCCACAAGTTGCTAAAATATCCACAATCACTGCTCCTTTTCTCAGGCTACGTACACATGTCAGATAACTGTTGCTGAAAAGGACCTTTGGCGACAGCACCATTCATTCTCTTCTGTGTAGTCGTCAGGGGTAGGACGAGTGAGTGGCACCCTAATAAGCTATTCTCCATTGAAAACTATTTAATAGGTGATTGCAGGGGATTACTGTACACAGTCGTGCAACATTTGACTTGTGTACAAAGCCTAAGTATTTTCTTTTTTTGTTCTGGAGAGGTGGGGACCGCACCTGAAAAAATTGTTGTTGGGGGGTGGAATTGACTTGCAATTATGCCTTTGATCCACACATTACAACACGTGCCTTAAAAATGGTTTCCACTATGTTTACAAACAAAAGACCCACCATGACATTTGGGTGAATGGTTTCACTGACAAAGTTTGGCAACAGGTTCAACAAACTCCGGGACACTAAGAACTAACATTGTACACAATCTATAATGAGTATGGATTGGGGTTGTTGGACTAGACAGAATGCCCTATACATGTTAAATATTAACAACCACTGACTCGGAATAATCTCCCTAACCTTCTGGCAAATCCCAGAGTAAAAACTTTGTCCCTGGGAAAGTTTTATTATATACATTGGCTCATAGGACACAACTTCAGTTTAGATTGTTCATTCAGAATTCACCCCTGGTTAGCAAGTTGACATTCAGGGTTTTTGTTTTGGAAACTGGTGCTAATCACAGAGCACAACAAAGCAGTGTCAGTTTGTCTCTTTTTACAACCTGCTAGTTATCAAAACAACGGATATCATACCCGAGTACAAAGAAAGGATTCTAGTAAAATTCCATTACATAAAGTATAAATACTGATTTCCTTTATATGGGCTCAGCTGACTTCAGGCAACATTTGCTTTATATTATAATAAGAGAGGCCCGTAGCAGTAAGAATGTAGGCACAGGGCCTACATGACGGGGTGTGAGGCCTAGCCCAGGGATGTTAAGGGTTAAAAAATGTAGTAAGGCTAAAGGGGGCTGTGCTAGTGTGGAGCGTGTGGTAGGAGGGGATTAGGAATAGGATGAGTTAAAAGGGGCTGGACGGAAGTGAGAGGCCCTCCTTTGGAAGAAAAAGTTTCCCCCCACCCACCTCTTTTAAAGTTATAATTATATTTTGAAAGTGTGGGTAATTTTAGCAGTTGGGGTCTTGGAAGGCAAGGATCCATTGGTAAAGTGGTGGAATTTGGCAGGGGGGGATCCTCTTTGGTGGGGTCTCCCCCTTTATGGTAAACGGATGATTATGACTCCTGAGGTGGTGCTGGGCATTGGGGGCCAAGGTGGAGATGTTGGAAGAATTAAAGTCCTGTTGGGTGCGGATTTTGCCTTCTGAGACCTGCAGCCTGGTTGTTTGAGTGTATAACCGGGAGTATGGAGTTTGATAACATTATAGATATTGTTTTTATGGTTAGGTATTAATAAAAGGGAGGAATTAGGTTGTTGGTTAAATAGGTTATATTCAATGTAATATGTTTGCGTTATATAATCCCGGTTAGGTAATAATAACAATAATGGAGTGTTATTTTATGGTAATGTATGCTTGCATATCAAAAGTGTAAATGTATTTATTTATTTGTCATTTATTTATTATTGGATATTTGTTAATTACTTGATTGGTTCATTTATTTAATGCTGTTTAATTAAACAGCTGCTTGCCAGCCAATTTAAATCCAAGATTGGTGTCTGGGTATTTAATGGTGGTGGGGTGGCTGGTAAGCAGGTGGGGGTCGGGGGGAAGCGGAGGTTCTGATGGTGGTGGTGAAGGATGGGCTAGAAAGTCCGAGCTACCCTCGTCAAGAGTCTACCTTGGGGTACAATATTATTATTTTTATTACACAGTATTTATATACCACTGACATATTATGCACCGCTGTACAAAGTCATGTCACTAGCTGTCCCTCAAAGGAGCTCACAATCTAATGTCCCTACCATAGTCATATATCATTATCCCAGTCTAAAGGCAATTTTATAGCAGAATGGGGATTTTCCTAGTTCATATTTACCAGCTGTTCATTGCTAACGTTCTCTTTATTTATTGTGTGATAGATAGCAGGTGGAGTGTTTAGAGAATTCGCCCTCAGGGAATGAATAGGACAGCTTTTTATAATTTCTTTTTTTTTTTGCAGTTCTCCCTGTGTAAGTTGATATCCTGCTAATCAGGTATGTTCACAACATACAAATATCTGAAAGTCAGAAGGACAAACTTTCACACTCTTTTTAGCTCATTTGGAATGTATAGATTAGTTAGATGAAGAAGGAATGTGAGGTGGGGGTACTTACTTTTTTATCAGAAAACCCAGCATGTTCTGCAAGCTATTCTATTTAGGTAATAACAAAAATATACAATTGCTTATAAGCTTATAAACACAGGAAATGAAACAGAATTGACCAAAACTATTTTCCCTTTAATCGGAACACATACATCTTATGTATTAAAAAAATGAGACCGTTGATCCAGAGAACATCCGATTGCCTCATGGAATCAGGGAGGAATTTTTTTTCCCCTGTTGGAGCAAATTGTACCAGGTTTTTTTTTTTTGCCTTCCTTTGGACCAACTATGTCCATAGTGTTTTATATCTGGGATATGTTTTTTTTCCTAGTGGTTGCACTTGATGGACTTATGTCTTTTTTCAAACTGACTTACTATGTAACTATGTAACTGCTCCCATGCAGCTGGATGACACTGCAGTTGACTGCAAGTTTGAAATGGGCCTTATTGGACAGAAGAATGACAGCTGCCGAAACTCACCCTTGAATTTAGGGAACTCTGTCCCCAGTAATAAAGTGAAACTAATAGGTGCACAGAGTAAGTGTTCAGAAAAACAAAGGTTAAAACAATATGCTTTTTGTGGTCTCTGCTTTTGAGGCTCTTTTACACTAATGTAATGTGTTAACACATGCATGTCAGTGCAGAAACATGTGTGCAATTGCAATGCACAGCACATGCATGGGTATACTGCATTGCCATTCATTGTTAATGGCATTCTGAATGCACTGTAGAAACACACTGCAGAGTTTCCATGTAACAACACGCAGAATGTTACAAGGTATTAGGCAACTTCTTAAAAAAAAAAAAAAAACAGCTGTCTTGATGCATTGAGATGCAAACACATGTGCGTTTAGTAAAATTAACAAAATTGCTAAACTGTAAACACAAGCCCTTAAGGTGCGTACACACTTCCAATTTTTATCGTTCCAATCGAACGACGAACGATCGATTGGGCAAAAAATCGTTCGTAAAAAAGTAACCAACGACGCCGACGAACGAGGAAAGTCGCTGGAAACGAACGACCGGACCGGCGGATCGGATTGGACGACGATCGTTGAACATCGTTCGTGTGTACGGTTGTTCGTTGATCGTCCATGTTCAGAGCATGCGTGATGAACGAACGTCCGTTCACTTTCCTGTCGTGCACATAGTTCCTCTATCGCTTAAACGATCGTATCTATTGTGTGTACAATATCTACGAACGATCGTGTCGTTACCTCTATGTGCAGTATCGGTGCTATATGATCGTTCATATATATCGTGCAGGAACGTTCGTCGTTCGTTTTCCGACGATAATAATTGGAAGTGTGTACGTAGCTTTAGGCAGGACCTAAAGGTTTAAATTTTAGGATAGTCTTGCATTACACAGTTAATGAGTTACCAACCATCAAACATGTCATGCCTATGGGTGCAGCTGACATATATTTCTCCTGCAGATAACATGAACTGATTATTTTAGTAATTATATTAGCATTAGATTGTTCTTTCGCAAGAACAGTAGCTCTGGCAGAATCTGCATACATTCTCTTCTCCTCACCTTGGAACCCAACCTTCCAAGATTTTGTAGCACTTGGTAGTACTCTAAAGTTTACTTGATGAGTATACAAGAATCGATCTGTACGTCCAGCCACATATAGCACAAGTATATTAGCACCAGTGGTGTAGCCAATGTTGGGCCCCTGTGCAAAACTTCCCTCTGCCCTGCCCCTATACCCCTACATTATCAGTCTCACCAAGGCTCAGCTGCCCAAACTCTTTCACAGCCTCAAGCACAAAATGGCTCCATTACTACACATCATGCCTCTCTGGTCTTCCATCTCAGCATATGAAATACAGGGAGGAAAAAAGGAGGGCAGAGTCATCTTTCAAACTCCACAGACACAACACGGTGAGAAATGGAGGTGGTGGCCCCTGTGGGCTCAGGAGCGTCCTGGGCTCTCATGCACAATTTTCACCTTCCTATGCTGGCATTATCAATTCTCGGCAAACTCAGGTGACAAGGTGAGGTATCGTCAGTGCACCTCCCTGGTCTTTCCTCACAATCCAATCACAAATGCATGGTTAAGGCTAGGTATCTGGCGTGTGTACAGCGCACATCCTTGGAAAGGATCATGAAAGATCCTTTCCAACGATAATTATTGAATGTGTGTACATAACCTAAGGCAAGTGGACCTCACCAAAAGATGTAAATGCCTAAGGATGGTCAGACAATGGCTACACAGCCGGTTACATTGTATTGTCTATAGCCTGTCTTGCATAACATATCATTACACAGTTCAGTTTTGTGTTTTTGAAAACAGTAATTAGGTGTTTTGTGAAAAAGTACCTAAGATTATGTTGACAATAGCCTCTTTTAATACCTTTTGCAGCAGCACTATTATTATTATTAGTAAACACGATTTATATAGCGCCAACATATTACGCAGCGCGTGCATTAAATAGGAGTTGCAAATGACAAACAGATACAGAGAGTGACACAGGAGGAGGAGAGAACCCTGCCCAGAAGAGCTTACAATCTATGATTAGGAATTTGCCTCTAGATTTCCACAGGGAACCATTCAACATATGCACATGTTATGGCAAGGAAATATTGAGCACAAAAGAAGGACTCTACTGCTACTCCATCACTGTCCAATTGCATGGTTAAGGCTGGGTGGTGAACTAAAGTGAATGCAGGTCACCAATCTGGTTGTGCTGAGTGGCAGGGCTGTGTGAATCCCATTTCTTGGAACAGTAATAAAATCCTTTGTCGGGTATACATCTTCCATATATGTATTTCAATTGTGTATTCAGCTGCTTGACTGGAGTTTGGTAGTGGGTGAATATAAATGATACATTTACTCTGCTATTTTAAAATGAACATGTGCTTTGCCCATGTAAGTGTGTAAACCTTCATCCCCAACTTCACATATTAGGTTTCCATTTTCTCTCCCGCCATTCTGTTCATCCAACAGAAACAATGATAAGGTAATTTGTGTAAGATCCAAATCTCCCTACTCCCATTAAATAATGTAGGATGCCTGATCTACTAAATTAGCAAGCACTCATGCAGGGCTGGTTTTAAGGTAGGGCAAACAGGACAATAGTCCAGGGCCCCCACCTTCTCCAGGGCCCCAATTGACAAAATAGCAGAGATACAGGGAGCTGGAATGCTGTGCATTTGGTTCTCCCTATATTTTCCCAGGGCCCCATTCAGTCTAAAAATGTCTTTGCATCCATGCTGTGCAAGAATGGAAATTCAGTCACATGCTTTCCAGAACTACTATGTATACTGGTGACCAAATAGAATACAAGAGAAGTACAGGAAAGGTGAATATGTGCAGCTGCCCGGTGCATTCAGCCATTCTAACTATTTGCTTTGCAGCCACAATGGTATGAAATAAAAAATGAGCGAATTAGCCCATTCAGCCGGTCATTATTGCTTTTTTTTTAATGCCCCACTGATATGCTGCATGGATAAACCTGTCAGGATCACTGGCACCTGTCTACTATGGTTATTATTAATATTAATAATAATAAACAGGATTTAAATAGCGCCAACAAATTACGCAGTGCTGTACATTAAATAGGGGTAGCAAATGACAGATACAAACAGCGACAGAGGAGGAGAAGAGGACTCTGCCCGAGGAGCTTACAATCTATGAGACTGTAGCACTGACACAAACTCCTAGTGACATAATCCTTATTACTAGCTGATGTATGGAAAAGCCATTCCTTATCTTATCTTAAATCAAAGTAAAAGTTGCACAGAATAAATACTTGTTCAACCAGGAAAATGAAATAGACTGGACACAATGCATCTGCTGTACAGCTACAAAAGAAGCCTTTTAATTTATGCAGCACACACTGTCATTACTTAGCCTAAAAATAGATACCCTAAAATAGACGCTGGCTTAACATGCCGATCAGTCTTCTTCGTCTTCAGTAGCTGCATGGCTTACCAACAAAGTATTCTTCATGAGCAATACACATGCTGTGATCTCCAATACTTTATAAATAAAAGCCCCATACATAGGAGGCCTTTAAAATATTTCATCTTTACCAGTTATCTGAATCATACTGCTGTACCTAGTAGCAGATATTTGCTTAAATAATAGTGTAATAATAACCCATAACCAAATAAAAATACCTTCAATACAATGCAATGATTAACCGAGGAAAATTGTAGCCGTTCACTGGTAAATACCTATTCAATATGTGATAAATATATGGTAAAAACGTGGTAGAAAATAAAATGAAGCCATATTTTGGGGAATTAAAATTCTAATATAATATTGATAAGGAGCAGAATTTATAACTTAACACAGCTGTGTGTGTGTGTGTGTGAGAAGGGGGGCGTACTGTAAGATATGTGACATATCTCAAGTCTTTGTCCTGCACACAAGGGAGCAGGGATGACCATTCTAGGAATCGTCTGTATGATGAATGTCCATAACCCAAGGACTACCTGTATATAGATCTAATACCTTGTTTAAATAAAAAGTCAAGTATAGTAAACACTCCTATTTTTTTTTTTAAAAAGGGGGTCTTTTTTTGACTCAAAGTGCCTGATTTACTTAGGCTCCTCAAGGCTGGCGAAGATACATTTTCATCAGTAAAGCTGGGTGATCCAGCAAACCTTGAATGAAACTAATCTAGGAATAAAAACATTTGCTAGTAGATAGCCAATGCCTTTGAACAAATCCATTCCAAGTTTGCTGGATCACCCAGCTTCACAGATGAAAGTGTATCCTTTCCAGCCTTGGAGAGCTTTGATAAATCAGGCCCAATAAGAGGGTCAATTGGGAGGACGCACAGATGAGTTTGGTTCCAGAAGAGGGCTCCCCCTCCAAATGAGGGGCCGTTAGGTGCTACGAAAAAAACAAGCGTGCAAGAAAGACACTGATAACAGAAAACTCTGTCCCTTCGCCTGAAACAAGCCAGTTACATTCTGTGCTTTGCTCTGGAGGTGACTGGCTAAATTTAGAATAGGACTGAAGCATTTACTGGGAAAGGGATTGCTAAATGACCACGTGAGGTCTTAAACCCCTTGGCTGTAAGCCTGGGAATACATAGCAGCTGTGAGGTAGAACAAGCAGTCATACACTGGATTACACATTAACCTCTTCCAAAAAGAAATGCCTAAAGGAATATTAATATATATAGAGTTCTAGCCACACACGGTAAGATGTGTGAACAATTAATTCATTTTAAAAAAACAGCCAAAAAAATTTGGAAGGTAATAGAACTGATCATTAAAAATTAAAATACGAGTCTTTAGTCGGCTCTGGTTGTTTTACAAAGATCAACTCAAGTCATGCAATGTGCAGTCCTGCTGAAGACCTGACATTATGACATTGAATATAACAAGGTCTGTAGGATGCAGTAACCACAATCATTATTACTATTAATCAGTATTTATATAGCGCCAACATATTACACAGTGCTGTACATTAAATAGGGGTTGCAAATGTCAGACAGATTCATACAGTGACACAGAACGAGGAGAGGACCCTGCCCCGAAGAGCTTACAATCTAGGAGGTGGGGGAAGTATCACACAAAGGGAGGGGGATATGGAATGGTTGGGTAAGTAGTAAGGGTTTAGAAGACAGGAGAAGACGGGTAGGTGAGTAAGATGGGTTTTGAGTAATCTTTTAAATGAGCAGAAAGTAGGAGCAAGCCGAATAGGACGAGGAAGACCATTCCAAGGAGTCAGGGCAGCTCTAGAAAAGTCTTGGAGTCATGCGTGTGATGAGGTTATGAGTGAGGGTCAGTAGTATTTATCACAAACAGGTTCTCCTCCCCTTGTTTGTCGCCTGGTAATTATTGTTGTGAAGTAAATTCATTGTTATTTGTCACAAGGTATACAATCAGTAGTAGACCAACAGCAGTGATTCTCAGGCATGCTGAAAAACTGGTAATAGTTTCCATAAAGTTTTCCCAGAAAGTCAGTAAATGTATAATTTAATAACATTCCTAAAGTATATCTAAAGCCAAACCATTTTTTTTACATTTGGGTAGAATTTTAATGTATATATCTCATTGGGTAGATGAATTCCACCATAAGACACCTCAACAAACCTTTACCTCCATATTGGATAGAAGATAGATAGGCAAATGGCTTGTAGATAGAAGGCAAATGGCTTGGTATGGTAGAAGAAATAGGAAGCACACTCACTGTCTCCCCTTTCCTGGCCACCCAGACTACATGCGTGGAAGGTTGAGCTTGAAAGGAGAACCCCATTTTTTTTACACAATGTACAGTTTTAGGACATCCCCAAACATGGCCCTCAAAGTCACATGATGGAACCCTTTCCAAACTACTGAAAGTGTTTGAAACTTTTTTTTGCTACGTCTCCCATGGCTGTACCAACCTGTCCAAGGCTTTTTGTTGGCAATAGTTTGCCTATTATTCATTTGTAACAAAATGTATGATTTGCCCATTAACCACCATGTATTCTGTCAAGTTTTCTATGTTTCTAATAAGCAAAAAAGGCAACACATTCTCTAACAAAACTTTGTTAATCACTATAAAAAAAAACAGTTACCAGTCAAGGACACAGCTTCCATTCACTCCTGCCAACTTCTCCAAGATCTACCTAGGATCCCCTTGTGCCAATGGAAGATAGCTGTGTGGGTGACTCCTCTCCCCCTAAAAAAAATCAGCAGACTTTTTAACTTGTGCAAACTACATTAAACTATGAATTTCTGCTGAGCTTGCACCCAACATGGACATCTGCATAGCCCAGATACTCCATTTCCCTTTCTGCAACAGCCTCCTCCCTCTTTACCCCTCTCCTCTTTCCCCCTGAAATACAGAGATCACACCAGTTTGGGGTAAAATGGCTTTGCAGCGGTTTATTATCCAACACAATTTATTAACCAAAATAAATCTTAAATAACCAAATATATATATATATATATATATATATATATAATATAGTATCAGGGGTGTAGTCATAAAAAAAGAAGAGGGGGCACAGTACTATATTAATGGCGAGCGCACAGGCACATCATTGTTATGTAAATGTGCCTGCCCCACTACACTCCTGCATATGTGTCACTCAAAGAAATTTCCCCCAGAGGACGTCATGATACTAGAACCCGCCCAACGCCCTGAGCCCGCAATTCCATATAAAAGACATGGTCCCCTACTCTGGCCGGTACGCCCCCCAGCGGAATCCTTCTCCTGACCCCGCAAGAATTAGAAATACACAACACCAACTTTTTCAACCAGATAACACAAATAGCAATCTTTCTAACAGCAGGTGCACATTGTACCTGTAACCTAAAAAAGGAGATATAGTGGAGACATCCAGTGGCGAGTGCAGGAACTGCATCATTCTTTTAACTTGTTTTTATATAGCACCAGCATAATATGCACTTCTATTATTATTACAATAAAAATAAACAATAATTAAAGCGGCAACATATTGAGCTGCACTGTACATTAAATAGGGATTGCAAATGACAGACAGATGCAAACTATGATCACTCACTGTCCCTCAATCCAATGTCCTTGCCATAGGCATATGCCAATAACACAGTATGAAGCCAATTTACCTGTTTTTGAAATGTGAGTGGAAACTAGAATGCTTGGAGGAATCTAACATATGCAAATATGGGAAGAGCGTACAAACCCTATTCAGAGTCTTGGCTGAGATTCATACCGGGTACTATTGCAAGTGTTGCAAAGACACGAGTTCTAGTTACTGAGACTACCACCCTTTTAAAGAAGATCCATATCACTGCTTTAAATCTACATTTTTTTCCAGCCATACCCATTGGCACCTTCATGCATCACACACAACACAACATGATGCAAGGCTTCTGCTCTCATCTTACCGAGCCATGGTAAGCCATTGTTCTGGTAAGCAGTATCTATGAATCTGATCCCTTCTTTAATTGGCAAAGTTCAGTAGTCATTACCATTTTGTAAAAAAAAAAAAAAAAGTTTATAAAGCTTTTTTATATTTCTAAGAACATAATAAGTATTATTAATAATCTTCAAACATCTCTTTTAAAAAACACCATGTCCAAGAAAATATAAAGCATTTTCCAATGTTTTTTGTAGCTCAATATTCAGCATTAAGAAAGGGAATCTCTTAGTGGTCTTTTGGAATCTTTAAAAGGTTATCTTTTTTTAAGTCTTAGCTCTTAACTAATGTTTTCTGGAATAAAATGACAACACTGAAATGATGGATAAGGTTTGTGATATTTTGGTGACTGGCTGACCCTGAGCTTTCCAAGCAACCTTGATAAAAGTACTAATGGACAACTGACCGCGGTATGCATCCAAGACTTGTCACTAGAAATGTTTAACCAGACATTTTTGGCATATCGGGGCACTGGTGGACAGCCAGAACTATGCCAGGTATTAGTAGAGCTATGCCAAGAGCAAAAGGTAAAAATGACAGTATAGTAGTTAGAGATCATGTGACAGACATAAAACAAGTGATTTACATTTTGTATTATTATTATTATTATTATTATTATTATTATTATTAATATTATTATTATTATTATTAATAAACAGTATTTATATAGCTCCAATATATTACACAGCACTGTACATTAAATTCAGCCAGAACCTTCGAATAGGGAATTTAAAGGGTGGTAGGGATCCAGAATGGTTTTTAAACCCAAATGATTGGTGCCCAGCCCTTTCAGGGTGCTTGGGGGGCATAATGCATTTGCTCATGGCTATTAGAAGCAGTATACATGTTAGGAGGCTTGCTTTGCTGCTGTGTAGCTCTCAGATTTTATTTGGACATGGGGATTGGAATGTAAGCAGTGTACTAATGTTGATGTCATCTACAGGGGAAAGACAGGGGCCAGTCGGCATGAGTGCCATGATATCTGCGGCAGTCTCCTGATATGAAAGTGGTGCAGTCATAAGACCTGGATGATGGATTCAGGTGAGTGTAATCTACTTCACTATATAAGACCTGATTATTTGGGCAGCAACGTAGCTCAAAGGCAGCGCTAGGTCCCAGGTTCAAATCTCTGCCAGGACACTATCTGCATGGAGTTTGCAGGTTCTCCCTGTGTGTGGGTTTCCTCCCACATTCCAAAAACATGCAGTTAGGTTAATTGGCTTCCCCCCAAATTGACTGTATTAAAATATGACTATGGTACGGACATTAGATTGTGAGCTCCTTTGAGGGACAGTTAGTGATATGACTATGGACTTTGTACAGCACTGCATCAAATGTCAGTGCTATATAATTACTGTGTAATAATAATTTGTTCTTGTTTGATGAATTAGAGGGGGTGAAAGTCAGCGATGATCAAATTTTGAATTGTTGTCAGATTTAGGTCCTAAAACAGTACTCAAATATTTGCCTATAATCTGGCATAATATTGCAGTGAGTTCTTCTCCCAGTCATTATATCTTTGGGTACAAATAAACACTCAGCTCATATACAGCTCTCCAGTATTTCTGTTCAATGTTAGTGTATGCACTGCGTTTGAAGTACAAGAGATTTGACTTTATATCTGACGATTATGCATTTATTGTCTGCTTATCAAATATTTTAACCATTGGGTACTACAGCAACATGCATATAAAACAGGGATTCTCTCATGTATACAATACATGTTGAAGCTGTTCAACTGCAACAAAGTTCTCCCTTTTTTTTGGCTAGTACCTACTGTGCCGAATTCCAAATACTTACCCACTTATAGCATGCTGTATTGACCATAAAGGGGATGATTTACTAAAGAAATATAGGCTGTCCACTTACCAAGTTGAATTATTCCCTTGCAATGTAGTCACCCAATTATGTACATGAAAAAAACAAAACTGTATTTTCCTTGCATTAATCAAGCTGATTATTCTCCTTGCTATGCAAGCAGCTAATATTACCTAACTAAATCAACCCCATAGTTTTATTTAAAGTCAATCTTCTACATGCTGCATGTTTTGATCCTAACACATAACATCAGGTTTAATCAGTATTATTACACGGAGGTTAAAACAGACCAAACCTGAATCTTCAAACATTCTTATGATTGATCTATGGAATTTATAGAAGTGTTAAAAAGGCCAGAAAAATAAGGATAACCTGGAAAAGGAGTGGAGAGGAGGTTACTGAATGAGTCACAGACATGAGAATGGTCATAGGTTTCTGATTTAATGTAGGAAGAGCAACAATGAAATTATTATCTTTTTCTTATCTTTTCTTATCATTCTTTTCTTTCCTGAATGGTATTAAAACGTTTATTGAAAATCAAGACAATAATGCCATCTGCAGAGTGGTCTATTTGTGAGAAATGATTTTTCTTATGAGTGTGCAATTGTTATCTTCCTTGTGTACTGCTATCATGTATCTGTGCAGATGAATTCTGTATTTTACATTCTGGTTAAGGTGATTGTAACCAAACTATTGCACTTTCAATGAAACATGCGAGCAATGTCCATCATACTTTTTGTGTAATTAGAAATGTTTTTTTACAGCACAGGCAGGATTTTTATTGCAGAAGGGGTAGGTGATGTTCAGTCTGTTCACAGTTTTTATTGTAAATCTTGTATACACAGTTTGGCATTCCATGCTGGCGACTGAAGATGACGACCGAAGATCTGGAACCTAGAAAAGGATCAGAAAAAAATTGCTGTGATAGAGCATGGACAGGTGGATGCAAAAACTGCAGGTAGGTATCAAAAAAATATAAAATAATAATAATAATAATAATAATAAAATAAAAAATCAGGCAGATATGTTCAATTTGTTTCTCATATACCCTATGTAATAAAGGACCTGTCCGGTTGCAATTTTTATAGTTAGTAAGTTGCTTACTTAAGTTAGCATTTTAGTAAGTTTGTCATTTAATTTTGCTTTTATGCAGAACTAAAACAGTGATACTCACCTGTCCCTGTTCTCTTGCAGGGCGCCACCATCTTCTTCCTTCTTCTCTTCCTGAAGACGATCTTTGGCCAACTTAATTGGCCGATATGAGAAATCTGCTGCGCAGACATGGAAATTTATTTGTTCCCAAAACAGGCAGAGGAAGCTGGGATGGCCAGGTACCCTTGAAGCTGTGCATGCATAGCTCAGCTTTTTTGTAAGAAACTTGGAGTGATCAGGCAGGTAGGAGGGAATAATGCAGAAGGAACATCGCCTGATAATTATGCATTTCTGTATTTGTTTCTGCAACAATACCCTACCTGCTCATAGATAAAGTGGAACTTTTGTTCTGCTTCAAATACCTCTTAATCAATGCAACATTACTGGATGAAAATAGTACACATAGAATTGTACACTAGATGGCAGCACCTGCACATTTCATTCACTACTTGTGGTCACTTTTGTATTCTGAAATTTTATTATTTTATAAATTTTATTATTTTAATTAAAAATATTCTTTAAAACACAAATTTGCAGTCCCTATACATACATAATAAAGTGTGATTTTAGCTTTAGAACCCCCAATTTCTTATATCATGCATTTATACATTTTCTGCATTCATTTTAGACTTCTCAAAGTAAAGTACTCTTGCCTAAACAACAACTTTAAATAAAATGCTTTTGTTAAAAAAATTAAAAAAAACCTTAAACATAATTTTTTGCTTGTTTGATTGACTCACTGATTTTCTCAGATGTCTGCGCTAAGATACAATTTACATTTTAGGCTACCTTTGCAACAGGTGGATTCAGTTTACTGAGACTCTGCAAGAGCTCTATTTATAAAGCAGTGAATCTGACATTCCTTCCAACATTCCCTAGTGGGAATCTCCCATGTCCATGTGTTTCAATGGCAGTAATTGATTACCACCAAGGAATGTTGGAAGGAATGTCAGATTGTCTGTTTTATAAATACCATTTACTCATTCAAATGCTGCAAGCTTCCTCATTAGAATAATGAATGTGCACCAGGAGGTTGATCCTAAACCAGACCTTCTGATCTGCAAAGGACACAGGGAAACAAACAGCCTGAAACATTTGCAAAAATGAATGTATGACATTGCTGACAATTTTTACAAATTTTTTTTTTACTCAATATACTTTAAGAATTGTACTAAAGTAATTTTTTTTTTGTTTAAAACACTTTTTTAATAAAAAAAAAAATAACACTGTGAAGTCTCTATGGCAGTAAAGACAGAATGGGAGCACAGAGCCTCCTGGAGTACTCATGTCACCTTCTGCGCATGCACAGGGGCTTTTTCTTATATGAGAAGAAAATGCTGATCTCACGCATGTGCAGTGATATTGGCAAACTTTTTTTCCCCATTTACAGCAGGCTATGTCATCTGATATCACGTCTGTGCAGTGCAAGTGAACTCTTTCACAAAACCAGAGCCTAGAGCCTAAAGATGCTTATATTCCTTTATTAATTGGGCTCAAAAAATGAGTACACCCACTTGTCTCCTATCAATAGATGCTGAAAAAGCATTTGATCGTGTTAATTGGGTATTCCTTCAAGAAACTTTGATCCAACTAGGACTAGGTCCTGTTATGTTAGAAATCAAGCCTTGTATACAGGTCCGAGCTAATGGTTTACTATCAGAACCCTTTGGCATACATAACGGCACCAGACAGGGCTGACCATTATCCCCTATGTTGTATGTATTAGTGATGGAACACCTTGCCATAAGATAGAACCCTGATAATAAAGATATTGAGGTGGGAGAGGAACATTGTAAACTATTTGTTTTTGCAGATGATGTATCATTATAAGTCACCTCACATATCCATTCCTAATATTAGGCATGAAATGGAAAGATTTGGGGCGCTTAGCAATTTCAAGGTAAACTATGATAAATGTTTCTATCTCAGAGACACAAATATCATCACTTTCCCTTTCACTGGCATTAAATATTTAGGAGTACGTATCCCCTGGTATTTGCTTGGATCATACCAAAATCTTGTGAAAATCGTGAATGGGGAGAATTATTGTAATTAAGATGGATATATTACCAAAGGTCCTTTGTTACTTTCATACATTGGTGACCCCACGCTTTTTTATACCTCGTTTGGATCGGGCGATTTATTCCTTTATATAGGGAGGACAGAAGGCTAGGATTAATCACCAGATACCAGAAAGAAGGCGAATGGTGGTTTAGCTATACCTGACTATAAAGCTGCTAATATACATAGAAATGTATATTGGACCCATAATAGAGAACATAAGGCCTGGGTTCTCATTGACAAATATATGGCATCCTGTTTTTTTACCTCCATCCCCTTGGGTAACCCCCAAATTTAGAACCAAATCGGTATACAGGCCCCCTACAGTTACCCAAACATGGTCTCTGTGGGATGATATGACTAAACGGGGTCTACTCTCTACCAGGCCCAATGACTCCGCTATTCCACAATCCTGATTTTCCTCCTGCCCTACACACACCCATATTTTTAGGTTGGAATAGTACTGATAACCCTGGAGTGAGTCAGAGACTAACCCATGGACAGGTTCCATCTTTACCCCCAGTACCCCCAGCTCAAAGTGGTTCAGCTAGGTTAGCATACTTTCAATTGAGGAACTTTGTTCGCTCCATTACGCCCACTGGAGTGATTCTTAGATCCCCCACTGCTTTTGAGCAACGTATTTTGCATTTATACTATTTTACTAGATGAACCTCGCCCTGGTACTCCTCATTTTATTAGGTCATGGGAAAGAGAACTGGGACATGATTCAGAGCTGGAACAAATTACGAAATCATTTTGTTATGTTCACCAGCTATCTAGATCTTCCAAGGACCAGGAGCGTTGTTTTAGGATTTTAAACAGGTTGTATGGATGTCCACAAGATATTCATATATTTGACCCCTCTTATTCTCCTACATGTTGGAGATGTGGGAATTCTGT
This sequence comes from Pyxicephalus adspersus, assembly GCF_032062135.1. NCBI lineage: Eukaryota > Metazoa > Chordata > Amphibia > Anura > Pyxicephalidae > Pyxicephalus > Pyxicephalus adspersus. Next base: position 148,618,044 of record NC_092859.1, read on the forward strand.
TGGATCAATGTTGTATATCTGGAGCTCTAGTCCTCTAATATTTACGTTCTGGAAGAAGATCTTTAACATCTATACTATACCATCACAACTGTGAACTTAGACCTGTGTCCCGAAATCACTATGTTAGCCATTCTACCAGGTTCAAATAAAACTATGAAAAAAAGGCTTCTTCGCCATTGTCATGTTACACATGCATGGTTTGCCTTTCATTATGTGTGTCCCTTCTCTCTTCCCCTAGCTTCTGCTTAGTCTCTTGTCTCCTCCCCTCTTCTTCATACTGTCATCCACTCTCATCTCAGTTGCATGCTACTGTTAGCTACCACATCATGATTTTTTGACCTATCCATCTGTTCATCGGTGTATGATCTGCACAGTTTGGAATAAACTTCTTCAAGATCTACAAGGTGTCCTTTGGATTGAGTCACTGTCAGCCAATTCACCTAAGACTGCAGTTATAGCCATCTCATCACAACTGTAAGTTATCGAGATCACACTGTAGGGTTTAGTCTGAAGAGGCAGAACAGCCATTTCATTACTGCAGGACACCGAGTCATTGTACGGCACTGGGGCTCCCCTGACATTCCTAATATGGTGGAATGGTTGAAAGAGATGGATGACATTGCCTAATTGGAGGCTGTGTCCCTGCACACAACCCGTCCACCCTCCCGCCGCAGGCTCAGATCTGTGATGGGAGAGTGGGTGGGGTTATGTCTCGTTCAATGGCGTCATGATGGCATAATCCCACCCACTCTCCCATCGGCCTGGCCCCTCAAATTTTATTTAGGATTGTGCCCCCTGACTAAAAAAATTTGCCCACCATTGCTTTAGGGCATCTTGGGATGTGAAGTCCTACCTTACCTAATAATGTTCCGCGGGTTACCTTTCATTATACAGGGAGATCCTCCCTGGCATCATTCCTTGATGTGGTAAGGTATCATAATTACCCTGGGACATATTGCTACCGCTATGTATGCTATGTACCGCTATGCTTATTATGAATGCAATATATTTGAAGATGTACTACTGAATGGTCATATGTTTGCTCTTTCTCTCTGTTCTCCTACCCTTTTTTTCTCTCTCTTTTCCTCTTCTTCTTTCCTCAACCTTTTTATTAATATTATTATACGGTATTTGTATAGCACCATCATATTATGCAGCGCTGTACAAAGTCCATAGTTGTGTCACTAGTTGTCCCTCAAAGGAGCTCACAATCTAATATCCCTACCATAGTCATATGTCATTAATACAGTCTAAGGTCATTTTTTTTAGGGGTAAGCCAATTAACCCAACTGCATGTTTTTGGACTGTAGGAGGAAACCGGAATACCCAGAGGTAACCCACACAGACATGGGGAGAACCTGCAAACTCCATGCAGATAATGTCCTGGCTGGGATTCAAACCTGGGATCCAGCACTGCAAAGGCCCGAGTGCTAACCACTGAGCCACCATGCTGCCCTTTTATTCTTCCTTCCTGACTTCTCTCTTTTCCATTTTCTCTTACCTTGTTTCCATCCACTTCACTTGCTAATAATGTACTTACTGTGTGCAAATTTATTTATCCCCCATGTGTTAGTTTTTGCTGTACATGTGTAGACACATCTAAGTACACATTCTTATTTTCTATATATTGTATATTCTCATTTTTGTATTTTTAATTTTATTATTGTGATTCCTTTGTTTTGTATGTTTGGACACTTTTTTTGTTTGAAAACTAATAAAGACAGATTATACATAAACATTCTTATATATGACTGGCAGTCAATAGTAGGAGATAATTATACCCAGAAAGTAATCTCCTCATTGGTGCAGGACATACTCCATAATCCCCTCAGCTGCGCACAGTGTGCTGTGAATGCTGGGATTGAACATATGGCTAAAGGGAGTCTGGGGGTGCAGCAAGCTGCTAAACAGATGAGGTGAAAGCAGAGTGGTAACATCCCTGGGTAATCCCATGCCACCTAACAAAGTGGCACGGAACTATTCACTGTCACCCCTATTCATTTACTACATGTAGGATCTCACCCAAGGCAGCGATTGCAACCACACTGCAACATCTTGTCCACTGTGAACATGGTTTGTACATGCTTTATTTAATACAAAAAAAGTGAAAAATAAAAAAATAAAAAAAGATCCGCTCTGCCAGGATTTTGCAGCCACCTGCAAACACCTGAAAGTCAGCACTCCTAGGCACCTGGCAAAATACTAATGTGAACCCAGCCTTAGTGCAGAGATATAGGGTATTGCATTCAGCTGTGTGTATTGCTACACAGGTAATTATATTCACCTGTAATGACTTTCCCTTTTTATGATTTGCAGGCAACACTAAAAGTAGAGCGTTAAGAGCTGTCAGCGTATGCAGAACCGTCATTCACCTCTATTGTGAACAGAGTTTCCATTAAACACACAGAACAAGAATGAACCAGAAAACCTTCTGACATGACGCCGTCCAGTAGGTACAGAATCTCTCTGCCTTTATGAATGTACAATTCAGCTTTGTCACTGACCTTTATGAAAAGTTTGCTTAAAGTAGATGTAAACTTTACTGAATGACATTTAATTTGCTAAATATCCGTCATAAACAATTGCTTTAGAGAAAAAATGCTTGTTTTTGTCTCTTTCACCCTTTGCATCTCTGTTTGCAGATATCAGATGTGGCTGGTTTTCCTGATGGTGACAATAGCGGAACATGTCTGCTTAAAAACAGGTCCATAAATAATTGAACAGAGACAACTTTTTTCTAATTTTGGTTCTGTACATTACCACAATTAATTTTAAATGAAACAGCGGGTTGAACAAAAAGATTGCATAAAAATGTGAGGAACTAAACTTTTTTTTAACACAATCACTTCATTTCAGGGGCTCAAAAGTAAAAAAAAAAGGCTTTAGTTCCTCACATTGTTATGCAATCTTTTTGTTCCGTCCACTGAGTTAAAGCTGAAAGTCTGCAGTTCAACTGCATCTGAGTTGTTTCATTAATTTATTGTGGTAATGTACAGAACCAAAATTAGAAAAAAGTTGTCTCTGTCCAAATATTTATGGACCTAACTGTATGTTCAAAAGGCCTGTATGGTGGGGGGGGAATGCAAGAACACCAGACCGTTATAGCAGTAACAACAGGTTTTATTTTAATATTATTAATAAACAGGATTTATATAGCGCCAACATATTGTGCAGCGCTGTACATTTATTTAAGTTAAAGCTGCAAATGCAAAACGATTTAAACTTTAGAATTTACATATGCAATGATTAAAAAATAATGAATAATAATGAATCTATAAATGATATAGAATGAATATTAATTCATAGATGAAAATGAGATGTTTGACTGCATCATAAAATAAAAACCCTTCAGAAAGATGCCTTATTACTGTAGTTCAGTATGTACACACCAGGGGGCAGCATTGTACTGACCTCATCACCTTTTCCCATCCTGAACAAAAGATGGAAAATGTTTGCTTTTCCCATTGTTCTTGGTAGCTGCGGAGACTCCAAAATATGTGCTGCCGAAATTCCTCTCATTTGTCCTTCTTTTTTCCCTCTTAGAATCAAAATGTTGTATAATGAATATAACACATTTCTACCAAGGCATAACAAAGGCTTTGATTGCCTTGAAAAGTGGGAAAAATTCTTTATTTTAGTCATTTGCTCACAAAAGTATATATATTTCAACAAGAGTATAAATCTACCGCTTCCTGCTGTGCAATCTTAAAAATTAAAAATAATTTATTACCTATAGGGCCTGATTTATTAAAGCTTCCCAAGGCTGGAGAGGATACACTTTCATCAGTGAAGCTGGGTGATCCAGCAAATCTGGAATGGATCTGATCTAACAAATAGCAAATTACTTTTAAAAAATCACCCAGCTTTACTGATGAAAGTGTATCCTCTCTAGCATTGGATCTGGCACAATTAATCTATATTTAATGGGGTGTCCATCAATTATTATTAATATTAATAAACAGGATTTATATGGCGCCAACATATTACGCAGCGCTGTGCATTAAATAGGGGTTGTAAATGACAGACAGATACAGACACAGAAGGAGAATATCCCAGCTTGGTTTGCTTTTGCAGTGGAAGGAACATTGTAACCATTTTTTTTTCAGATTGCAATACTATGACATTTATTAGTTTGTGTCAAGTTTACAGGGGCAGTTAAATCTTGCAATTTAATGCCCATGTTTTTACTTTCAATTCTTCCTTTACTTCATGTAAAGTACCAACCAAAGAAGTGTTTGTGTGTTACAGTTCTTTGCTGCAAAGAAAAAAAAGCCTGTAGCTTTGGTTGAATCTAAAATACTTCTAAACACACAGAAATGGTGATTGGATGCTTGAAATCAGCAGAACTTAAAGCGTACCTAAACTCAGAAATTTCACTTTACATAAAAGAGTAGACAAACTTTTAATTTAAAGTAAAAATTCTGTTGTTTGATTTTTTTTTTTGTGCTGCACCCTTTTCTTTTTTAAAAAAAAAAGGATGCAGCACCACCCCCTAATTTTCGATCGCCTAGGCGTTGGAGAATGAATGGGAGCGCAGACCCTCCTGGGATACCTATGTCACGCATCCCGGGAGGCTCTTGGGTGCTCCTTCTGCGCATGCCTGAGCATCTCAGGCATGCGCAGAAGGAGCCTTTTTGTGAAAAGGGAAAATAATTGCCAATCTTGCACATGTGCAGTAAGATCAGCAAGTTTTTTTCCATCCTACGTCACCCGATCTTGTGTCTGGGTCGGGTGATGTAGGAAGAAGAACTCGGACGAAGAGACGAAAATGGCGGCGCTTGGAGCGCTATCCCGAAGACGGATGCGGGGACGACACGGGACCCGACGGAAGACACCTCTGGATGGATCGGACTGCCCTGTGGAATTTAAGGTAAGTGTATTTTTTGTGTTTTGGGGAGTTTTGTGTTTAGATCCTCTTAGCATTCACTAAGTTAAGTGCCCTTTTCAAGACGATAATTTCCTGGTCTTAACCCCCCTCAAAAAAAGAAAAAGGGAAATAGACAGGTGAATAAAAAAAAAATAAAAAAAAACATGTGCAAATCAGGTGTAAGTAATATGTAATGCTATATTAAAACATGTCACATTTGCGACTTATAGGTCAGCCAATCAATCCATCAGAATATTTTCCAGATTTTGGAAGAGAAAAAAACAAAAAGAAAAAAAAAAAACGATCATCTTAATAGTATTGTGACAGTTTTACTTAGTAAGAGTTTGGAATCTCCATTCAATACATGAAGGTTGATTTACTAAAGGAATATAGGCTGTTCACTTAGCAAAGTGAATTATCTTCCTGCAAAGGATACTTCACTTCACTTAGTGAATGCGGTGAAGTTCTGCTGACTTCAACCATCCAATCAGGTGCAAAGAAAAATCATGTTTTTTTAAGTTTTCCTTACATACTATTGAGTATTATTATATCTGCCTATACATATACTTGTAATGAGCATGGGCAGATCTCTTGTCTTCTCTTATGCTTAGTGATCTATTCACATGCTACTACATTAAAAGATAGGTTTGCAATGTAATTTATCCGCTAAATATTAAAAAATACCAATAGAGGAAACATATTGTTTGCTATAACTAGGTATCTGTTCCCTTCCTAATGATATAAAGGTTCTGCCGGTAGCTTGTGAGCTTGATTCTGGGAAAAGCAATGTTATCCTCGGCTTCAAGTTGTCCATCTGTTCCAGGCGCCTAATACCGCTTGACATTAACTCTGCTCCATGTAACACTGATGTCTCACTACATTTCAGGGAATAAAGACTTCATATTCCACCTGTCTGCACCAATTGTTGTGTGCTCAATGTGAATATTCCAGTTTCCTGCACTGGCAGCTCATTAAGAACTAATTATTTCTCTGTATTCTAACACATATGATGACTGCAGCAAGATGAATGGCAAGAAGAAAATCAAACAATGTTATCAGGTTTACAGCTTCCGATCCTTTTTTGAACAAATATATTCATAATGAAATTTAAAAATGAGCTAAGGAACGTGTATTGGGAAATAATTAGCTGTCTGGAGCTTATTTTATATAAACCTGTCTCCATATTTTTAACATGATCCTTACCAGCAATCAGATATCCCAGGAAACACCAGATATCAAAATGAATTTATCATAGAATGTCCCCTACCCTGATCACATCATGCTTTTTATCCTAAAGAGTGCACAAATAAAATGCCAGTCCTGGCTTTCTTTACTCACCCCAATACATTACTCTGTGGACTATCCTATAATCCTTTGGTTGAAACCCAACACTCCTTACACCTCCCTTTATTATTATTATTATTATTATTATTAATAATATTAATAATAATAAACAGGATTTATATAGCGCCAACATATTACATAGCGCTGTACATTAAATATAGGTTGCAAATAACAGATACAAACAGTGACACAGGAGGAGGAGATGACCCTGACCTGAAGATCTTACAATCTAAGAGGTGGGGTAAGTATCGCACAATAGGAGGGGAGATATGTAGCAGTGAGGGTTTAAAGAGAGAAGAGGACGGGTAGGTGAGGTTAAAGCAATGGGTTTTGAGTGCTCTTTTAAAGGAGCAGAAAGTAGGAGCAAGCTGAATAGGACGCCCGATATTTGGCTGATGCCGATTATCGGGCGATAAAAATCTGACGTGTGTACGTAGCTTAAGTCCTCACATTGTTATTTGACACTGTAAAACGTTACAAACAAAACAAATGAAAACAGAAAAATATACATATCAATGCAAATCCGCACAGTAGTATTTGGAACATGCATGGGAGCACACTAACATTAGGAGCGCACTCTTGTGTGGATTTTGTCCATTCATTCACAATGTGTCTGATTTATTTAAACTCTCCAAGGCTGGAGAAGATACACTTTCATCAGTGAAGCTGGGTGATCCAGCAAACCTGGAATGTATTCCTTAAAAGTAATTTGTTACCAAATGTTTTCAATCCTGGATCACCCAGCTTCACTGATGAAAGTGTATCTTCTCCAGCCTTGGATAGTTTTAATATATAATAATCATTGTCTTATATTCAAATGGCTATTTTGTATAGGAATCACTGCACTCAGGGCCGTAGCAACTTTGTAAATGTAGTACAGAGCAGTAACAGAATCACCTTTGACATGTTTCATTCTGCTCCTATTCAATAATTAGGAAAAGTTTCTGCTCGGGGTGCAGTGATTCATTTCCTTTTCTATTTTGCACTGTGTTGTAACATTGCTAAAACAACATATTACTCACCAGCAAAGTGTTCAAAGATGACAGAACGAGAACAGATCTTTTGGAACCATACTGATACGACCAAATAAATCTTTTTAATATCATACAGCTCAAGATGTATCACCAGTAAATGCACCAATTACAAAGTAGACAACCATATATCCAAAAAACTCCAAGTAAAAAAATAAACAGCAAAAGCTAAACACAGAGCTAGAGAATATATCTGATAAGATTTATTGACATAAACTGCAAAATTGAAGGAAGTGGAGGCTTAGTGAGCATTGGAATGTCTTTGGGCTTGAATAAATGGGCCAATGTCTAGAAAGAGTGATTAGGAGGGACAGATATAGTGCCAAAACACCTACTTAGTTTGCATAAACTAAGAAATATATTCAGTATTTTAGCAGATTACTGTTAGGGTTATCAAAAGTTTGTAGAAATCCAGAAAAGCTGAGGAGTTGGCTATGCAACTTTGAATACTGATCCATCCTGAAGAAGCCTAAACTGAAACACGTTGGTACTCTGGATCCAGTTCTGCCAATATACCTTAATAAAATCAAGACAGTTGTAATTTATATAGCACAGTCCCTATCACCCTCTGAATTATTGAGAATGACACTTATAATCTCTGTCTACAAAGAATATATATTTGTTTTACCATTTGTATATATCCTATACAATCACATATAAAAAGATGAGCTTTTTAAAAAATCTTCTGCTGTTCTCTCCTTTTTGCTTCAATACTGGTCCACCCTTACCAGTCCCTGCATCTCCCTGCCACAGAATTCCCTATGATCAGCCACAAAGCATCGAAACTTACAATGAGCGCCCTGATTTTTCATGGGTCCTTTGGTGATCTCCAAAACTTTTAGGTTGCCACCTTTATGGTTTGGCTCAGCGGCTAGCACTCCAACCATTACGGCACTGGGGGTCTCAGTTTTGAATCCAGGACACTATGTTTGTGTGAGTTTCCTCTGTGCACTCCAGTTTCATCGCAAAAACATTGAGGTAGGTTCATTGGTTTTCCCCCCAAAATTGACTTTTAGTCATATGACTATAGTAGGGACATTAGATTGTGAGCTCCTCTGAGGCACAATTAGTGACATGACTATGAACTTTAAAGGGCTGCGTAATTTGTCAACGCTATATAAATAAAAGTTATTGATAAAAATAAAAATAATAATATACTTTACTAAAAAATACATTTCTGAAAAGACCTGTAAGGCGGTTAACAACAGCCCCCACTACATCCAAATCAGATGAATACATTTTGAGTTGACTGTGTGCTTAAATCTTCATTAAGTTTTGGCAATGTATTGTATATACATATTAAAAAGTACTTCCAAACATCTGTAAAAATAATTTAATTTTCTTTGTTTGTCTGTGTGGGAGGACTCAGCTGGCTCCAGATACACCGGCATATTATTTATTTCCGATTCGTCAACGCACCTGGAAACTACAGAAACAGCCTGCATTGTATTGTTCTGAACACCTATCTGTGTGATCAAATATTACGGGCTAATGTAGCCATAATCCCATGTGGGAAACATTTCCAGAGCCTGTGCTTGCCCTATAGATTAATCCACAAATATTGTGTAAGGGGCTGTTGTCATTGAACAGTACATCTTATTTTCCTAATACTCGGAGGTGTGGCTCGGTTAATAACTAAACTACATGGTAATTGCTCTCCAATTTAAAGCCTAGTTCAACTCAAAATTGAACAAAGCAAATTCTTATAGCAATCACAGTGATAAATTAATAAAAAGAATGTAAATGTAATGCGCCTGGGCACACAAACCACAACCAACTCCAGATATCCTTCTATCACGTTTTATTAATGTCATAAAACACGACAAGGGTTAAGTCCAAATAAGCGTAGTACAGGAGGGTAAGACAAAGGCAGGTCAGGAACAATCCGAGGTCAGGGCAGGCAGCAGGCAAGAATGGTCATTAACAATCCGAGGTCAGGGCAGGCAGAGTTCAGGCTAAAGTCAGGTTCAGACCAGGTCGCTATGGAAATGACAAATGTGATTAGCATAAACCAATACAAGGACGCACCCAAGCGCACTGTGTTCACAGAGGCTTATAGCGGGCAATGGTGTACAGGACAGGCTCCCCTTAAAAGGCCAGAGTGACCAATGACCTTGCGCCACCTGGCACCATTTGATTGGACAGTAACTGAATCCCCTGCAGCCAATCGGAATTCAAATTAACTATGTCCCGCCCCGCGGCGAAGCAGCCAAGTGCCACGCCCTGAGGGGGTACAAGAGGCACGCATGGTAGCTCGCACACCTCTTCCCACAGCACCCCTAGGACGTTCACTACTTTGCACATCCAAAGGAGTGCTGAGAACAGGAGTTTCTGTAACCACGTCCATAGAGATGCAAGGGATGCCGTCTGGCCGAACAGTAGTTTGGCCAGGACGGATCCCTCCGCCTGCAGAGAGAGACACGCTGAGAGTAGAGCAGCAGCCTCGGCCATACTGCCTGCTACAGCGGTGTCTCCCTCTGCTGCTGGGATCCCAAGGGACGCCGCAGGCTAGCAGGACGGGTAAGTTCCTTACAGTAAAGAAGCATAGCAGTTGGTAGAATATCTGGGGCAGGTGTGCTTCCATACTGCACTACAGCCATTTCCCCTATTACTGGTTTCGGTCAAGTAGGAAATTCAATCAAAGGCGACCTATGACACCCAAAGTAGGATGAACATGAGATGCCAGATGGCATTCCCAACATTTTGGTGGAAACTACATGAGAAGGGGCGACACTTGTAGCCACAGGAAGGACCTGACTATGTGGATAAGTGCACAGCTATAGCCAAGCAGATACACAATGGGGTTTTTGAAACTATAAAGTTAATAAACAAACACTTATCATTTATACTAAACAAAATGATTGTAGTAAGAATTAGCTTTGTTTGAGTTCGGCTTTAGTTGGGCTTTATCCATAAGAAATCCTTAAATTATATCACCACAAGAAGTTTGGAAACATTCTGTCTATACAATCTCAACGTCTATACGAACTCAGACATATCTGCCATCTACGTATATCACCATGCTCAGTGCCAAATAAATATAGCTATTGGCACTACTGAATGCCCTACCAGCCTTTGGGCTCATGTTCATGGGAACATAGTGAATGCCAAAGTTCTGTTATAGTACAACTTGCTTCCACCTGCCTTTTGATAATACAGTGTTACAATGCAACACAAGCCGATGCAAGTTACTAGGTCATATTCTAAAGTCCTGCACCAGCTTGCATCCAGCTCTGCCGTACATTGGATGGTAACATAGAAAGGTGGTCTGGCCTATAGGAGACAAATGAGCAGCTCCATTTTTCCCAATGAAAAACACAAAACTAGTACAACAAGAAGTATGGAATAACAGAGCCAATTGCTACAAGGCAAAAAAAAATTATGATAGCTAAAAGCAGAACTTGTACTCATCATGGTAGTCCAGCAGTTACTTACCATGGTGGCAAAAATCACCCTTCATTTATTTGGATCGGTGTTTCTTAACCAGGGATCCATGGAAGCCTATGCATAAGTTAAGCATAGTCCATGCAGAAGTTTGTAGAGGTTGCTTGAGCAATAAGCAGTTTGTACCTCTCAGGTCATTTTAAATGACACACCAACGATCTTTTTGTAAGACATTCTTCCTATAGGCCAGCAATGCAGGAGGAATTCTTCCCACGGATCACCACACTAATATACCGTGAGCTGTGGATATAGGAATTATAGCAGGGATTCCCTGAAGACTTGCTGAGTTTTACCATGTTAAAAAGATCAATAAAGTGGATCTTCTCTAGTCTTAGAGCTATAAAAAAAGCCCTTTGTATATTACATATATGGTAATATATTATACAGGAAGCATGGACTCTCCGAGGGTATGTACACACTGAAGATGATTCTTGCCCAATATGACTTGTCTCGGGGTGAATCTGATGTGTACAGTGATCATTCATGGATCAGAATGATCAGAACGACCACAATACAAGTCAATACAATAAAAGTCAATGAAGAAAAGCACAATGGGGTGCCGCTTGCTAGTTCTTCCCACTCCCCTCCCAATAGAACAGAACGACGCTGTGTGTGCAGTGCTCATTCATACATTTTTATCACTGGAAATGATCCTGAAAGATTGTTTCCAGAAAAATTGCCTAAGGCTGCATACACACGTGTGTGACAATATTTGTCGTTGGAAAGGAACTACTGCACGATGCATGAACGTGTGCTGTACATACAGCACTGTTCTGCTCTATGGAGAGTGGAGGGGGAGAATGACGAAGCAGCACCCCGCTGTGCGCTCTCCCCCTTCCCTTGCATTACAATCGTTCGTTGTTTGTCGGATCTGCCAGAACGGTCGTTCAGACAATGGACGACAGGCGCTGTACACACTTCAGATTCTCGTCTGATATTGACCCTGCGATAATCGGGCGAGAACCATTGGAAGTGTGTACGTAGCTTAAGACCGCTTCAGTTTTTAGGTTTGATCTGAACTGATTTAAACACTTTTGTGTGGCTTATCCTGTTATCTCAGCAAGATTGCACCCGGTGAAAAACAAATAACCAAAAGGGCACCATCTATAAATCTGTATATAAGACATCCTCATGTATAATACAGGAACAATTACATAAAAATTAAACTCATATCAGTTAATTTAAATGAAAGCTGATTACAGTATTGAATATGCACTGTAGCTTAATATTAGAAATAGGAAATGTAAAGATATCTCATCATATCATATCCTTAATTTGTGGGTCTTTTTTCTGGTGGCTTTTCCACAATTAGACAAACATATTAAAAAATCCAGTAATTTTTATTTACAAAAGCTTAAAATATCATATCAATAAAACACATAAATATAGTAAACATTTCTTTACCAAATACAATTTAACCCTCTATTACCTTCAGTATAAGCCAAAGAAAGCCCCTATATAGGGGAGTCAAAAGAGATCCTCCAAAATCATAACAACAAATTGTGAGGGGTCAGTAATTGATGAGTTTCGCAGAAAAAATTGCTTCATCCTTCATCCTTCATCCATCATAAGAATAGAATAGGCTGAAAAGATTGTCAGGTGTAAGTTATGTATCAATCGAGCATGGGAAGAGTTAGATATCAGGTTGACTACCCATGATAACACAAATTTATGGAAGGCAAATTATTCCAGAAGGAGTTCTTGCTAGTATCCAAAGGTCCTAGGTCAACCTAATATGTTCACTCCTGTACTGCCAAATAGTGACAATGTCAAAAAAATTATTGGGTTTCATAATATGTTTGTCTGAAAATTGTTAGAAAAGCCTCCAGAAAAAGTCCCACAAATGAAGGATATAAGCATGTTGCTCTAAGTTTTACATTCCTATTTCTATGTTCAACTAAGGGCTTGGCAATTTTGCATTTGGTCAGAACTATTATTATTATTATTATTATTATTAATAAACAGGATTTATATAGCGCCAACATATTACGCAGCGCTGTACATTAAATAGGGATTGCAAATGACAGACTAATACAGACAGTGATACAGGAGGAGAGGACCCTGCCCAGAAGAGCTTACAATACTTCTGTAGCTTAATAATGAATACCCTAATAAAGTATAATGTAAATATATAATTATTGGAAGCCTTTTCTGCTAATTCTATTCCCAGACTATTTAGTAAGTTTTATGAAGTGGTGACAAAAGTTTTCCCAGTGGTGAAAGTTTGGTGGTAAATCAGCAGAGTAAATTGGAGTCTATTGTATTATGTTTCATGAGAAGCAGATTAGAGATGTCACTGAGCTATACTCCAATGTTTAAACAATGTCTGCTGTATTTTTAGACACTGATACAAAGTGACAGCAGATATAATCAGCACGAGCTGTCTATACATATCTGTGTCATTGTTACACGCTGAGTGTTTTTCTTGGGGAAGAAGGAGCTTAGCACATTATAAAGCTCTGTCTGTCTCGCTAGTGAAAGGAGAATAGCACCCTGTGAAGCGGTCACCCCCTGTAAGTTGTGTTTTACAATTATAATTGGAAGAACTGAATTGTGCGGTCTCCATGAGTAAACTTCATTAAGGGGAAACTAGCTGTGATAGTGTAAAACTGTCAAAAAGTGGTTTGGTGGCTAGCATGCTTGCCTTTGCAGCTACAGGAATCTAGGTTGGACTCTAGATACGATTTAGTATTAACTACGAGGGGGTGCTGAGAAGTTCCTGGCTTTGCCCAGAAAGACAGCCAGAGTTATGAAATAACACATTTATTCAACATATTTCCCCCTGGGACTGATGCACTTGGTACAGCGTAGTTGCAGCTTTTCAAGACCGTTCAAATAAAAGTCCTTTGGTTGGGCCGTGAACCAGCTCTCAGCATCTTTGACGTCAGAAATGTCCTCAAAACTTTGCCACTTCAGGTGTTTCTTCAAATAAAAAACAGAGAAACAGATAATAGTTCGAAGGGGCCAGGTCAGGTGAGTAGGGGGGATGGTGGACCAATTGGAAAACCAGAGCATTCAATTTGGCAGCCACAACTTTGGACGTGTGCACAGGTGTATTGTCCTGCAAAAAAAAGAATCCCTTTGGTCAACTTTCCACAGCGTTTCATTTTAATTGCCTCCTTCAGCTGGTCCCGGAGGTTAGCATAATACTGTCTAGTGATACTAGAGCCCTGAGGTAGGTAGTCCACCAACAGAATACCGTCTTTGTCCCAGAAAACGAAAACCATGACTTTTTCAGCTTTGTGACATCTCAGTGTGAATGTCCTTTGCTGACTTTCCCTGGAGAAACAAAAACTTCATGACGGTCCGTAACTCCAACGACGTGAAACTTGCTTGTGCCTCTGCCATCACAGCTTCTCACTAAAAGAAAAAAACAGTTTTAAGAATCGCAAAGTACTGATATTTGCACAGTTACATACTAAGATATTAGGCTGTCATATGCCCCCACACTCATTTTTCAATTTCATCTGGAAGGGGGCAAAGCCAGGAACTTCTCAGCACACCCTCCTATATAAAGTGTAGCACAATAAATAAATAAATAAATATTATAATGCAAAATTCAGGGGGTATTTGGTCTCCCACAGTTAGGTCTGAAAGACCAGAGCCAGGAGGCAACATTTTAGCCTGGGCTGCAAATCTACAGCAACACATTTTCTTATGGCCTTATCCAAGCACCTAAATGCCTTTCCCAGGGAAAATGCCAAATACCCCTAAAGAGACTCACAATCTAATGTCCCTACCATAGTCATATGTCATTACCACAATCTAAGGTCAATTTTGGGGGACAGCCAATGAACCTAACTGCATGTTTTTTTGGAATGTGGGAAACCGGAATAACCAGGAGAAATCCATGCAAACATGAGGGCAACATGAAAACTCCATGCAGATAGCATACTGGCTGAGATTCAGACCTTGAACCTAGCCCTGCAAAGGCCAGAATACTATCATATGAGACACCATGCCAACCATTGTATTGGTTTCCGCCAGGCATTCCAGTTTCCTCCCACATCTAAGAAACATGCACTTAGCCTAATTGGGTATCTGCAAAAAAACTGTCCTTAGTCTGTGTTAATGACATGACTATGGTAGGGACATTAGATTCTGAACCCTTCTGGAGAACAATCAGTGATATGACTATGGGCTTTGTACAGTGCTGTGTAATATGTTAGCGCTATAAAAATATAATATACATAATAATAAAAATACAGCTGGCTGAAAATAGAAAATTTGTGGGTCATTATATGGGCAAACATTATTAGTGATGGGCAAACATTACACAGGTTCTAAAAACATTTTTAAAGTTAAATCGATTTGCTGCAAACCATAGAACGGTACAGTATTAATCCTGCATCACTCAGCCATCATACACTGTCATATATATGTGTTGTAGTAAGCAAACATATTTAGTAGATGCAGCCCTTGAAGGACACCCAATCAGCTACAATGCTTTATTGTATTAGTGTGAAGCAGCTTTTTTATTATGCAGTCTGCAATACACACAAATCTTTGCAACTTATCAGTGCTCAGTGTTATATTATAATTTATTTCATTTAATTCATTTAAATATAAACATTCTTGATCTCTACTATTTCTTGCAGTCACTGTACAAGATGATAGTATTTCAGCCGACCTGATGAAAGGTAGCAGACAATACAGTTCCTCTATAACACAAACACATAGCAAATCCTCTGTGTGCAATGATTTGTTTTCCAGCTGTCAGATATGTCTGTTATCTCCCCCAGGGCTGCCCAAAGTGCGGAGAGCCCTTGGAAAGTATTGCACTGGTTTGACTAATTGGGTGTAGAATTTGGCTATTTGTGACCACATTCCCAACCTATGTAAACTATAGCACAACTGCAGAAAACATTTCAATGTAAGTATTTTTGTTCCACTTCCTGTTCCTTTCTGTTCCACTAATCTTTCTGATGGCCATTATCATTCAAACTACTGATCTCAGCTCATCCTAGTACCACCCAGGACCTGTGAATGGAAAGTGAGAAAAGAAGCAGCACAGTGGTGAGCTCATCTCTAATTGGGTTTTAATACTGCTTCTTCCTCCCTGGGCTCTTTTACAAAAAGCAGACTCCAGGTCCAATAAAGGTAATTCTAATGCACGCATTTAAAAAATAAATTTAGTAATGTAATAATGATTACAGAACTGCATTCATTTGTGTATTTTTCCCCTAGAGCTCAGCATTTTCCTGTGTCAAATGAAAAATGAAAGAAATCCTATGGGGATATTTAAAATATTTTTTATTAAAGCAGAACTAAACTTACAAAGTAAAACCTGTGATTAGGCAGGTACTTTAACCTCCCTAGTGGTTCATTTCTTTCTGGTTTTATATGTCTAAAGCGGTATTGTTTTTCATGAAAATTTATTTTACAGTATAATATAATAGTATGAGTATAATAAAGTTTGAAACAGAAAATCATGTAAAAATAATAAATTGAATAAATTAAAAAAAATACATATTATACTTTTACTATTATATATACTGTCAAATAAATGTTCTTGAAAACAATGTACTGATTTTACATATATAAATCCAATGTATTGCATTCAAAACAGTATTTTTGCATTGAATGCAATACAAATGGTTTTTGAATTTCCCGCCCCGCCGGCAACGTACACACGCACCGACGTCACCGGGAACTCCCCGGTGACTCATCGGGTGCAGAAGCCGGCCGGAGGAAGAAGAAAGAACACAGAGATCGCGGCGATGGACTACGCGGGAAGCCAGCAGATCAGGTAAGGCTGTATTTACTATTACTTCCATAGGTTTACCTACCCCGAGTATGACTCGGGGTTACCGCTTTTAGCAACTTTTTTCTACCCCGAGTCGCACTCGGGGTTACTTCTAGGGAGGTTAATGCAGAAGGAAGAGGTTATGTCCCTATTGCAATAAAACAAACGTACCTGTCTGTCTGCAGTCCTAATGAACACTGAGCTGTGCATGTGTATAGTTGTCTGCTGGAGTAAATGAACTCCTGTGCGCATGCGTGTGAGATATATGACTGTGGCCTGGCTAAACAATGTGGCTGATTGTGAACCAAATGAAGATGCCACATCTGCAACAAAGCAAGTACAAGTTTGTGCACTTTAAAAAATTTCGATCAGGTAGGTAGGTTTATTTTATTGCAGAAGGAACATTGTTTGTCCCTTCTTTTTTATTATTATTATTATTAATAATAATAATAATAATAATAATAATAAAATTAATAATAAAAACCAGTATTTATATAGTGCCAACACATAACGCAGTGTTGTACATTAAATAGGGGTTGCAAATTACAGACAGACACAGGAGGAGGACAGGACCTTTCCCAGAGGAGCGTACAATCTAAGAGGTGGGGGAAGTGTCATACAATAGAAAAAGGGATATGGAATGGTGGGAAGTAGTGAGGGATTTAAGAGACAGAAGAAGACGGGTAGGTGAGTTTGAAAACAATGGGTTTTGAGTGCTCTTTTAACCCCCCTAGCGGTAATCCTGAGTGTAACTCAGGGTGGACTTTACCTCCAAAAAGCAGTCACACTTGGGGTCTCTTAAAACTTAAAAAAACCCACTTACCTTGCTCCGTTGGCGTCCCCCAGCGTCCTGCTGGTCCCCGCAGGTCCTGGGGACACGTCCTCCTCCTTCGATCTTTAGCCGTGAATTGCGGAGATGATCTTCCCGGTGACGTTGGTGCATGCGTTGGTGCGGGTGGGAGGATCGGCGGGAAATTTAAATCATTTTATATTGAATTCAATACAAAATAGGTGTATTGGGTTCAATACAAAGAAATCTTCATATAATATATATATAATTATATTATATGTATATTATTCATGCTTCTGTACAGTTTTTTTCTTTAAAGTTTATTATTAAATATTGGACAATCGTTCGGAGAGTCATGCCTAAGAATTATAGCCTACAATGTAAAATAATTTTCCATGCAAAAAAAATATAACCCTTTTTGCGTGGAAATACGGACAGAATTAGGAATGAGGATGAGGAAGACCATTGCAAAGAGTTGGGGCAGCTCTAGAAAAGTCTTGGAGCCGTGCGTGTGACGAGGTAATGAGGTCCTAACTGCAAAAAAGAACCTACCTGCTTGCAATCTTTAATTTGGTAAATTTACTTCCTCTTCAAAATGCAAACTATATAAGGAAGACATAAGAAATATTCAGCAACATTATATTTTGTAACATATTTGCATCTTGCTCATATAAACATCAGTTACACAAACCATGCAACTGTTCTTTCAATGCTGTGCACTAGAGCTAAATAGCCTAAAGGACAGGATTTGGATGTAATCTATACATAGCCGGCACAGAACATTTTAATCTGTGCAAGAATTCGCTGTACAAACACCAGACAAACACTAGGACAACCTTTCTGAAATCACTCTCATAAGAGGTACTGGGAAGGTTTGGGGTTAGCAGACATTTCTGCTGTCATGAACCCATCTCCAGGGACCGCAGTACATGGATTGGCTTTCATAAAGCCTCGTACATTGGAGACCAGTGATACTCACATAGTAAGTTGCAGTTGTTTTGCTGTTGATAAGCCAAACAATTCAGGATAAGTACAACTTAGACTTATGTACTTGCCACTCTGGTACAAATGTTCCTGCTGACAGCTATTCAGTCCTGTTATCAGGCCAGGGGAAAAATGAAGCCGACACATTGAGCAGAATGTATAATTGTTCTTTTGGGGGAAATGGAAATTCAGAATAACTGAAGTATTTAAAGTACAAGTGTAGACAATCCGCTAAATACAGCATTGAAATATATTTTTGTGACTTGTCTTGGTGATTGGATAGCAAACAAAGGCTGCTTCCCCATGACATAGGTTGTAAGCTCTTTAGGACAGGGTACTCTTCTCCTCCTGTGTCACTGTCTGTCATTTGCATCCCCTATTTAATGTATAGCGCTGTGTAATTTGTTGGCGCTATGTTTATTAATAATAATAATAATAATAATAATAATATTAATAATAAAACTGGGGAACGCATTTTTTGTTTTACATTTGTTTTTTTACAAATTTTTGGGTGGTGAATCCGGAAATGACCCTAGTTTTTTGCTATCACATCCAGTTTTTACGATACAGGGTACCCTCTATTTTTGTCAAAAAACATACAAATTTTACATACAGTGAACTTAAATTGTTCATACAAAGGATTTATTGTTACTCTATGACATTTTTTTTTACAGTAAAACATTTGAAAATTAATCGGGTAAGTGGTTAAGGTAAACATTTACGGGTATAGCTTTTCCTGGAGTGTTCAGTGTTAGGACAATCCCGCCGGATGCTCCAACAATAGTCAGCCATCATATGTACATCCCATCTAGCCCGATACCGTCCTTCCATGACCTTCAAATCTTGGTGGAATCGTTCACCTTGCTCATCACTGACTGCACCAAGGTTTTCTGGAAAGGTTAGAAAGCTGGCCATGCAGAAAATGCACCTTGATGCTCATATTGTAGCCAAGCATTTTGTAGCTCTCCAAGAGTTTTGGGACAATTTCTGTATAATTATTGGCTTGTGTGTTTCAAAAAAGTCCTTGACAATTCCTTGACAACAACAACCAAGCATTCTTTTCAACTTCTGACATTGTCCTGATGAAATGTTTATCTTTGATGAGCTGCCGAATCTGTGGACCATCAAACACACCGGAGGTACTTGAACCAGTCTCCTTCAGTTGGCAAAGCTTTAACAAACTGCTTCATCAGTCCCAATTTCATGTGCAGAGGCGGGAATATAATATTCTTTCTATCAACAAGTGGCTCATGTAGAATGTTTGGATCACCTAGTCTTAGGGCAGATCTTGGAGGCCACTTCCTTTCCACCCAATGCCTCTCAGGAGCTCTGCTGTCCCACATGCACAGATAACAGGGATACTTGGGGTATCCGCGTTGCTGACCAAGAAGGTCAACACAGATGACTCAATTGTGTTGAATATATTGCAACAACTCAATGACTCTTTGGCCCTAATTCATCAAGCAAAATCGGACGCTCGCTTGCGCATTCGTGATCTGAAATCGGAAGCCGTTGCGCAATTCAGCAACTGAATGAGCTCGCGGCCGGAGCCGCGCATCTCCGGCAGCTTTACACTGGCGAGTTTGCATTAAAAGTCACTGTTCCCCTAAAAAATCATTCTTTCTAATGGCACACATATTGTTCCCTTTGTCCACATCTGTAAACCCTCGACACACTGTTTGCACATCTTATGAGGGGCCCAAGACTTATCTTGATCACCAAGTTTAACTTTGAATATGCCAAATAGGCTTGCTCTACAAATGTGCTGATGTTCACCCTTTGACTGGGAATGGTGAAACTGCCACAGATATAACTGAATCAGGGTTGTTTAGGCACTTACAATGAAAAACAGCAGGGCCAGAAATGATCTGAAGGAAAGGAAATATGTGTGTAAGTAGAAAAATACATTTTGCCTATTTATTTGCTTACGTAGAGCAGCGTACAACCTCTGACCACACTGTCTTGCGTGTAAATGAAATAATATAGGCGGTAGAGAAAAAACCTGACGTGATTAAAGAAAACTAACTGCACTTTCAAAATCAGCATACCTATTTTAGTGTAAATAAGCTTAAAAATTGAAGTCAACAAAAAATGTGTTCAAAATTGTTCCCCAGTGTAATAATAATAATATGTATAAGGTCCTCAATGTGCTTTTTCCTCCAATGCAGTGTGTATATTATTTTATTGTGAATCTGCTCTAAAGCAGAACTAAACCCTGTGATACTCACCTGTTCCATTCTGTTGCAGGGCACCGCCATCTTCGTTCTTTATCTCTTACTGAAAATGTTCTGCAACCATCTTGATTGGGTGGGCTCCTATTCTTTCATTCCTGGCATGCGCAAAAAAAGCCAGGATTGTTGAGTATCTCTGGAAACAAATGCTAATCTGCGCATGTACAGCTCAATTAAATTTGACAGCTAGGCCGCGATCAGGCAGGTAAGAACAATTCTTGCAGAAGGGACATTTCCCTGCAAATAACCTGAACGATCACCAATTGTTCAGTTTCTTAACCTGGTGGTTGTGCCATTAACAGCCCTTACTGTTGCAGGATGGGAGCACTTTTGCTTTCAGCTTGTTGTGCAAGCTACTTTAGCTGGCCATTGGACTGCTGGTCTGATAGATCAATGCCCTACTAAATACGCCAGGGTGGCCATCTGGGAGGTACAGCTATTACTGCTCTGTGGGGACTGATGATAATGGCAGTGAAAAATTAGAGCACATTCCCCGGATGGAAGAATGGGTTGCAGATAATGATGGTGACTCCTATCTCCATAGTCATGGTCTACCTGCAGTTTGCACCATTCTTCGCACAGTTTTTGGCTCTCATCAATGGTTGAGACGTTGTGAGTTCTCCTTAGATCCATGGTTAAACCCTCTTTTCCCCTTCCATTTCCTTCCTTCCCATTTATTTTTCCCTCCCTTTTCCGTCTCTACGCTCCTCTTTTTCCGTTCATTGTTTTCTACTCTCTTTTCTTCCACTTCATTCTTTTACTTCTCAGATTGGTTGGTACTGATGTCTCTTATCCAATATCTGAAGGCAAAACTTTAGTCTTAACCCATACCCTATTTGGACCCAAGGCTACTTTGGTATTTTTCTATTGATTATAGTGATAATACCCTCTTCATGGCACTGCACATTACATTATATCATTTGGCCCTCTGCTTTTTCTTCAGATATTCATTCGGTTGGCATAGGTAGGCTGAAAATTGTGTTTCATTCTCTCCTCCCTATTTATGTATGTTTGAGCCAGCTCCCATGAAATGATATAATTCAATGTGCAAGGTAGAAAGAACAAGAAGAAAAGAATATTACATTCCAAAGGTTCGCATTTCAACATTACTTTTTTGTAGAACAATCATTTGTCAAGGTTAGGCATATAAAATGTACAAACAATATCCAAGTAATGTCCATCCGTATTGAGGCAAAAAGTACATAAGGCCACCCACATAAAATGGTGCCGATAGTCTTCCCTGATCAGAAGCTCATGAGATAATCCTTATTAAGCAAATATAGTTCATAGAAAACAGACAATGACTTTGGGGGGATAACCCCTTTCAGGGTCAGTATCCCTCCCTCCCTACCTGATGGGTTGGCTGCGCATATTCACCCTGTATATGTGGGAATGCAACTGAAGTCAACAAGTAAATGTAAAAAGAAAAGATAGAAAGATAGAAACATAAAAAAAAAAAATGAGAACCTGTGGAAGGGTTTGGCAGGGAAAGGGATTGGAGGGGTGGACAGGTCATCAAACATCGTAACAGTAGTATCCCCGTAGGCTAAGTGTATCACAAATAATGGTTCATTAAGGCATCAAACTTGTTTGGTCCCGCCCCACTGGCATATAATAGAGAATTATGTTTTTATGTTTGGTTTGTTCTGGACATTTGATATGACGTTTGATATGTTGAAGTTTGATATTTTCCAACCATGAATAAAGCCGACTGAGCAATCTAAAAACAGAAGACCAGGAAAAAAGTGGAAATGTAGCTGTTGGAGGTTGGGTGCCAACATTGCAGAACAGGAGGGGGTCTTTTTGTCTGGTAATCAGCAAACTTGTTGTGCGTACCTACAGCCTTTGGCAACAACCTGTTGGAGGAAGGCAAATGGAGACTTTAACCTCCCCGGCGGTATGAATAATAAGTATTTTTAAATGTCAAAGTAATACATTTAAAAATACTTATTTTTTTAAATTTCCCGCCTGGTCCCGCCTTCCAGCTGCACGCTCTCACTGCCCGGCCCGGCCGGCATTTGTGTCCCTAGCCTCGTGTCCCCAACGTTCATACCCCGGGGAGGCAGATGCCTGCATTTGTGTAGCCTGGTTATGCCCGGCCGGCATTGCCAGGGGAAGCAGATGCCGGGCATCGCTGGAGGGCGCCACAGGTACATGGGGACCAGGTAAGACTTGAAAACTCTCTTGCAATGCCATCCTAAGTATGGCTCAGGCTTACTGCTTTTGGTACTGAAAATTAACCCTGAGCCACACTCCAGAATACCCCCAGGAGGTTAAAGGCAGGGACTGAGGGTTTTTGTTTCTGTATAGTGTATCCATGTGATTTTTGAATATTTGAACATAGTGATTCCAAGAATATAAAATTCAGTTAACCCCTTACTGAGGTATGGTAACGCACAGCCTCTTTGTTCACCGTACCTTCACCACTACCTTTGTCACACCTGACAGAGGTCATTAGTCTACTTTACAAAGGTAACAATGGAACAATCAGTTCCTGCCTTCTGGACAAAAATAGAACATGTTATTATAATAGCACCTGACAGCTAAGTGGTGAAAAATCTACTTGTCAGAGACCTTTCAGCCTAACAAAGACTTTCATTCAAATGTCTGAAAATAAATTACTGTCTGTATATTTCTTTAATTATTTTGGTCTGACTTTATAAAACAGAACCATGCAAAATACAATTTCCAAGCCTATCTCAATTATTTGTACATCATTGTCCCTGATTTATTAATGCGCTCCAAGGCTGGAGAGGATACACTTTTATCAGTGAAGTCAAACCTGGAATAGATCTGGTCCAGGACACAACATTTGCTAGCAAATGACTTTGAAGAAATCCATTCCAAGTTTGCTGGATCACCCAGCTTCACTGATAAAAATGTATCTTCTGCAGCCTGGGAAAGTTTTAATAAATCAGACCCAATGTGTAATAAATAGGCATTCGTTATTACAATCTAGTAGTGTGATGTCTGTAAAGTGTGCAGGAACATTGAGGGCAGGTTCAGACCGGTTGCTGGAGCAAGCTATCTTGTGTGGCCCTTGGCGGTTGGCACCTTGCCAGCCACTTGGCCGCTCACATGACAGAGCTAAATATTAAAGAACCGGCATTTGCAGATTTGATAACAGCCGGCAGTGAGCAGTACTGAACCATTCACTGTCTCTGCCATTGATTCTCTATGGGGCTGATTCTGATGTAGCGTGTCCCATAAGGCAGTGGTTCAGTGGCATAAGGAAGTGGTAACCGCACCGCAACCTCACCCCCAGTCTGAACATAGCCTTATTGCTGACCACTACAATCATTAAGCAAAAAGTAAGTCACTTCCAATTTTTCCTACATTTTCCATGCTTTTCATCATGCCATCTTCTCTTACTTTTTCTTTCTAGAGTACAATGAGTTGTGATCTGTAGCAACCAATCAGATTTAATTCTATAAGGAATCTAAATGATTGCTCTATTTTGATCTAGTATTTATGAATCAGTTCTCTGAATCCCTTGAACTATTCCTGACCCTTAGATACAATTCTGTCTTTGCCCCATTCTCCATCACAGTATACAGGGAACCATACTTATACCTTCAATAGACTGTATTGGGAGAGACGGATAATCCGAGGGGAAGGGGTGGCTCTGTAGCAAAATATCTGCATGATAGATAGAGCAATAGTAAAAGAGAAACATGCTGCCAAAAAATACCCATCGATATTAAAGCTGAATTTGCTTTTATTTTGTTTTTCTTGGTTGCTCCTTTCTCCATAAACAACATGCTAACATTGTGTAAATAAAATCCTTTTTATTGCACATCTTAGATATCCCTTAGGTATTCCCGGTTCTCTATACAATACAGGCAGTTGATTACTGCTAGTAGGGTCTGTCAGGGTGCTATAATGACTTTTGGAAACTATGAACAGCATTCTACCAGCTCCTCCTACCAGCAATGGGATTTTCAGTTGCATACTAGCAATGGTGGATCTCATTTGTGATATACTGGGTTAGTGCCATAATACAGTAAATCTGATTGCCTGCTATTCCCTGCATGGTTCACAGCCATAATCAAAATCAGTGGGTGATGTACTCTGGTATCTATATGGTAAATTGCATGTGCTATATTGCACAAAGAATGGAGTTGGCACCAAGCGGTGATGATTCTCTGGTTGGGTTGATAAGTAATAGTATATCAGAAATTGTGCTGTCTTGGAATGACGAACCACATTGTGCCAAAACATCGATTGTACAATTTTGTGTATTTTATCATTCAGTAGTATGTGTTTCAGTTTTTCAGTGAGTAAATAATAGAACCGTGTAAGGCTTCAAGACTTTTCTAGAGCCACCCGACTCTCTGGAATGGTCTTCCTCGTCCTATTCGGCATGCTCCTACTTTCTGCTCATTTAAAAGAGCCCTCAAAACATTTTCTAACTCACCTAACAGTCTTTTTCCCGCTCTTAAACCCTCACTACTTATCCATTTTTCCATATTTTACCTCCTATTGTGTGTTACTTCCCCCACCTTCTAGATCAGGGGTCCTCAAACTTTTTAAACAGGGGGCCGGTTCACTGTCCCTCAGACTGTCGGGGGGCCGTACTATAGTTTGAAAAAAAACAGGAGAACATTCTTATGCACACTGCACAAAACGTATTTATTGTAAAAAAACACGAAAGAACAATACTATATGCACAGCACACTTGCCGATCATTAAAAAAAAAAGTGGCGTTTACTTTGGCTTTAAAATTGTTTGAGATTATTCCTTTGCATGGAAAATGCACAGATAAATTTGAATTTTCACTGTGTGTATTGAAAATGCAAATTTATCTTGCATTTTCCATGCAAATGAATAATCTCAAGCAATTCATTATTTGCTTCTTTTTATACACCCTACCCTACACCCAACACTACCCCACACTTTTTATTAATTAAAAAAGGGCTGCTAAAAAAACTTTGTCAGTGTCTTCTACCTGTCACTCACTGCTGCCTTCATACATGAATCACACTGCAGCACATGTGTACATGATCAATGTGCATAGTATGTTTATACTATTTACAAATGTACATTGATCATGTACATTTGTGCTGCAGTGAGAACCAGCCAGGGAATGAAGGCAGCAGTGAGTCTCTGCTCTGCTCATACCTTCTCTGCCTGATGGCTTCCGCCCGACAGCTCCAGCGTTACCCCGTCAACATTGGTGTCACGTGACCGGGTTTCCTGGAGTGCAGATGGCAGGCAGCCAGAACTCAGGCAGGAGAAGCAGCCTCGGCGGCTGGCAGGCCGGATGGACAACCTCAGCGGGCCGTATTCGTCCCGCGGGCCGTAGTTTGAGGACCCCTGTTCTAGATTGTAAGCTTCTCTGGGCAGGGTCCCGTCCTCCTCCTGTGCCACTGTCTGTATCTGTCTGTTATTTGCAACCCCTATTTAATGTACAGCACTGCGTAATATGTTGGCGCTATAAAAATATTGTATAATATAATAATAATAACCATCTTTACCATAAACATTGTGTAATGCAATTTCTTTCCTTTAACTACAACCAAAGTATAAAAAAATAAAATTGGATTATGCTATATAAAAAGCTGCTGATAACATTTTAGGACATAACTGTGAAATTTTCCAGACCTTATCGCATTTACCAATATTCCAGATCATTTTGCATTATCTGCAGGCTGCACATTACAGTAATTGTCAGCCTCTGCTGTTCTGAGTTATTTTCAAAATGAAATAAGCGGCATTGAATTATTCTGTTGCCATCTAGGTTATTTTTAGCGCAAACTTGCAGGATATTGGAATCTGACAATACATAGCAATAATACAGAGAAACTAAATGTTGGGATGTATAATAAGCTAGTTGTTACAATTTCTTAAAGTAAAAAAACAATCATTCATCTTTGTTTTATGCCATAGTGATACATTCCTCCTCCTGTTATGTGTTCAGTTAATATCCATAAATCTTTTCTATCCTTTGCAGAGAACAGCATATCCATAATGCCTGTGGCTACAATTCATGCTTCGTTCAGAGTGTCTTAATTCGTAGCCACCCTATTGTGCTACAGAGAGTCATTACTCCAGGTGTACACACCCATATTTATGATACACAATGCAAGGAATCATGGGGCATGGAGTTTTTTTAATAGGGAAGAAACTGACATTGCGGCAGTTCTGTTGCTCTCTAGTGTTTAGCCTGATATGGTCAAAGAAGTTAATATCGCTGGATTCAGATCTAAAGAACCAACAGGCACAGAAATGGTAAGTGCTTTCTTGAGTTTGTCATATATTTGGAATGCACCCCAAATGCAGGTTATCAATCTCATATTGGCTTTCAATGAGCAGTGCAGATGGCAGCTCAAAGGTTGCCTTTGATCTGTTTTGCATTGCACTGTTTCTTTGGACACTATGGACCTGATTTATTAAAGCTCTCCAAGGCTGGAGAAGATAGACTATAAAGTAATCCAGCGAACCTGGAATAGATTTCCTAAAAATCCTTTTCTATTAGTTGGCAAATGTTTTCAATCCTGGACCAGATCCATTTTAGACTTGATGGATCAGCCAGGTTCTCCCATGATAGTCTATCTTCTCCAGTTTCGGAGAGCTTAAATAAAATAGGCCCAGTATGTCTTGTTTATATGACTATGAATTGCAGGCACATGCAGCCTTTTCTTGTCAAATGTTTTGCTTTTTAAGTGCAAATGTGTTTCAATGGCAAACAGTATTTGAAGAGAATGCCTATGCAAGGTCATCATTGGCATGAGGGGGACAAGGGCTCGGATCAAAAGAACTTGACTTTTGCAGGGTTGTAACTTTAAAAATGGGGTTGGGGGGCTGGAACTTTACCTAGAACATCACTCAGAAACTTCTGATGGTGGACCTGTGCACATGAATATCCGGTGCCTTCATTTTCCCCATAATTCACCCCATGCCTCACGCTCGATCTGCTAATATATACAAGGCAAACCCAGTGAACTGTAAAAGTGGATTTTTTTAATTTAAAGCCAAAAGCTACGTACACATGTCAGATGATTCTTGTTCGATAATCGGCATAGGGTTGATATCAGATGAGAATCTGGCGCGTGTACAGCGCTCGTCGTCCGTCCTGTCAGATCCAAGAACGACAAACGATCATAATGCAATTGAAGGGCAGAGAGAGCAGTGGGGTGCCGCTTTGTCATTCTTCCCCTTCCCTCTCCATAGAGAATGGCGCTATATGTACAACGCTCGTTCATGCATCGTTCAGTCTTTTGTTGTTGGCCCAAACATCTGTACAAAGCCTTTATCTCTAGGCAAAACCTTTTTTTTGATATTGAGATTAATGATGAAATGAGGATCAGTGCCTATATTTTGAATTGTTCCAGGACAAGAGATAAGGGAAATCTAATCAGGACACTTGTTTATAAGAGTGGGATTACCCAATGTAAAAGTAGTGTAAATCCAGATGTAGCATAATGCAGTGAACCATAATGCACGCTGTAATGTAATATAGTAAAAGTAAAAAAAGTAAGAGTAAAATACAACATTTCAATGTGCATGCTGTAACTGATTGTAGCAAGTTGGATCCAAGACTTTGGATTAGTCATCATCTTCCTATGTAATTCATTAAAACATTTCATAATCTATCATTGGATTTAGTATCAGCATTTTGCATTTTATATATCACTAAGGCTGAGATAAGAAGCGTCATAACTGGAAGCCCATTAGGTGTCATGTCTGCAAATATACTTTCAAGGATCATGTTGATAGGAAGCATGAGCAGAGTTGACACATATAACTCTTGCTGCTCTTGTTCTGCCCATTCAGCAGGCTGAGAGTATACCCCACTGTATCCATCTACAAGTGATAACTTTACCAGAAAAGGTGGTGTCATGCTTGTGCTATTTGGCTATGTATCAAGACATGAGATGGTGGAAAGAGCACTGAAAACTCACCATTCACCCATTCACTACCATCCCCAATCATTCCTTTTAGACGGCCGCGGGTGAGACGCTTCACGTAATGACTTGACCACAGGCATGGTTCCTGGGCATCTGGAAGCAGTAACAGAACTGCAACCTCACCATTATTATTAATATTATTATTAAACAGGATTTATATAGCGCCAACATATTACGCAGTGCTGTACATTAAATAGGGGTTGCAAATGACAGACAGATACAGACAGGAGGAGGAGAGGATCCTGTCCTGAAGAGCTTACAATCTAGAAGGAAGGGGAAGTGTATATTCTTGTTGCCCTCATCCGTCATTCTTCACTGCTCGGTTCTCACATTTTTCACCCCACAGACTAATACAGACAGTGATACAGGAGGAGAGGACCCTGCTCCGAAGAGCTTACAATCTAGTAGGTGGGTGAATTTCACACACAACAGGAGGGGGATATGTAGTGGTGGGAAGTAGTGATGGTTTCAAAAGACAGAAGAAGATGGATAGGCAAGTTTGAAAAAATGGGTTTTAAGGGCTCATTTAAATGAGCAGAAAGTAGGAACAAGCCAAATAGGAGGAGGAAGACCATTCCAGAGAGTTGGGGCAGCTCTAGAGAAGCCTTGTATCCATGCGTGTGATGAGGTTATGAGTGAGGAAGTCATTAGTATTATTGGAGGAGTGGAGAGAGCAGCTAGGGGAGTATTTTTTTTTACCAGGTCAGAAATGTAAGTGGGACAATAACTGTGGAGGGATTTGAAGGCAAAGCACAAGAGATGAATTTGATTCTAAGGTTAAATGGAAGCCAATGAAGAGAACTACAAAGAGATGCAGAGGAAGAGGAGCGGAGGGAAGGATGGATGAGTCTGGCTGCAGCATTCATAATAGATTGTAGAGGAGAAAGTCAGGTTATTGGAATACCAGAGAGGAGGATGTTACAGTAGTAGTGCCATATGCAGTGGCTTGACCACAGGCGATAATGAGTTAGGAGCACTGCAACCTCATCCCATGTCTGAACTTTGCCTATTTATTAATTTAAATTAAGTGATAAAGTTTGCTTAAAATGTAAAAACTCCTACTGATCTTGTGATTTCTATTTCCTCCAATATATTTGGTATGACTGCTGTGTAATAGGCCTAATTACAGCCAGTATTTTACAAATGATTGTCATGTTTGCTCCCTGCTCTGATCATGATAATTTACTCAAATGCAGTGCTGTGTAGATCATGGTTAATATGAAGTCTGTACTGAATATGGTATCCAAGAATTTTTATTACATCTCATAGGAATACAGTTATAGAGCATCTTTGCCCAGACATCTGCACACACACACACACACACTCTGCACATTACACAGATCATTGTAATGCTAAAACTGATCTAATATTCAACTCCTACTGCTCATTACTGATGACAAGCTGCACCAATTGTCCAGAGCAAGTGCACTAAACATTGTTATTGTAATTTCTTATTATTGGGGAAAAAAATCTGGCTATTCACACACTCAGCATTTAATGCAATCCCTCTGGACTGAGGTGTCCATAAATTCTCTATTAACAATAAGGCTCACCTGGTGTAGTGAAAGTAAAATACTGAACTAATATTATTTCTATTATTATCAATATTATTATTTCTGCATATGTATGCTTGTTTTTTCAAATACTTGTTATTTTAAAAAAACACAAAAAACAAGATTTATGAAATGTGAATATGAATGTCATCCTATACTGTTATTGGTTCCATTATCCATTTCCCATCATATCATTATCATATCCAAGTACACGCATGCAATAATTGTCGTTGGAAAGGATCTTTCACAATCCTTTCCAACAACTAACGACCGCACGATGCATGAACAAGCGCTGTACATACAGCACCGTTCTGCTCTATGGAGAGAGCAGCACCCCGATTATGATTGTTCATCGTTTGTGGATCCACCAGAACGGTCATTTGGATGATGGACAATGAGCGCTGTACACATGCAAGATTCTCGTCCGATGAGAGCCCTGAGCCGATTATCGGATGAGAACCATTGCACGTGCGTGCGTAGCCTTACAGCGGAAACTACCTACGTACTGTCTGATGGCAATTTTTATTTTTACTAGCCTGTCCCTGTTCTATCGCAGGTACCACCATCTTCTTCCTTTTCTCTTCTGAGAGGCTGATCTTTCGCCATCTTGGAAGACGTAACTCTGGCCATTCAGTCCCGTCAGCCCCAAGGGAAACTAAGATAACCGACACACCCTGCCCATCATTCACTGAACTGTGCATGCAGCTATTTATTAGAAAAATAGTGCAAACAGGCGGGTAAGTAAGTTTTTGCACATCACCTGTCCTTTCTTCAAAAAAAGCTTGCTGATCACTGATTTTTTTCGACATTATAGGTTACTGCTTTCACTTTTCCAAGATTTGTGGGAAAAAAGATCCTATTCCAGTGTCAAACCATTCTTTCCTTCTTTCTGCCCTTGTGTGGGGTGATTGGTCTTGTATCCACCCCCCTGTGTTGGGTGGACCAGCTAGATCCCTCCCACAGCTGTGCTTTCTGCTTTGGATGTACAAACCAGGGATGATATCACTCCAACTTTTGCATAGGAATATCTGGGGTTTTGGGTAAATATATTTTCAGGTAATAAGGATTTGGTTTAAATATTTTTTAAATATCAGTTTTTGTGCTCATAGCTCAGCTATAAAGTTATTAAAAATGAAGAACACTGATGCATATCTAAAGCTTTGACATAAAGGGCCTGATTTATTAAAGCTCTCCAAGGCTGGAGAGGATACACTTTCATCAGTGAAGCTGGGTGATCCAACAAACCTAGAAGGGATCTGGTCGGGGATTGAAAACATTTGCTAACAAATGACTTTTAAGAAATCCATTCCAGGTTTGCTGAATCACCCAGCTTCACTGATGAAAGTGTATCCTCTCCAACCTTTGGAGAGCTTTTTTAAATCAGGGCCAAAGGCTTTAAAACCATTATCACAAGATGTACTTTTGTAGGCTTAGTATCTGTGAAATACTAGCTGTAATGTGTGCACTGAGACTTTCTTTTTCATGTTTTGGAGGATTTCGGGTGTGCCTACTGCGGGAAACATTCCATTGCTGGTTTCCTACCTGTCACAGTCAATGGGCAACTTGGTTCCTCTTCTCCTCATCACATCTCCTTCAAATATTGAGGTATCATACCATGAATCGTAGATTATCACACTGTATGTTATTTCACCATCTGACAGATCTTTATTTTTGCACTGTACCTATTCAGCACCAGTTTTACATTTTTAATGTGCTCATGCCCAATAGTCATTTTTTACCAGCTTTGCTAAAATTCAGGTTGCATTACCTAACCGAGTGGCTCGACTAGAAAAATGTCCTTACATCCCTGAATCCTTGCTAATGATTGATTTTCAGTGGCGTTTCAGGCAGTGACTGAGCAACCGCCACTAGTAATAATTGAAGTTGAATTTCAGTGACTACTGCTGGCAAAGTATCACCATAGAGAGAATCACTCATCTGACATGGCTCGTAGTGCCCGAGGAAAGATGTCCATCTCTGTGTGTTTTAAAAAGCAAGTATATTTAATATTCATCTCTGCTACTTTGCTTACAGCTCAGCTTGTTGCTGATTTTTGCTTTCTTCAGCTCCTGGATTGAACTTGGCTTGCTTCCAATTTGTGTTATTGGTATATTGGTTATTGTGTTATAGCGGCAGCAGTGGTTAGCACTCTGGGCTTTGCAGCGCTAGGTCCCAGGTTCAAATCTCAGCCAGGACATTATCTGCATGGAGTTTGCAGGTTCTCCCTATGTTTGCATGGGTTTCCTCCCACATTCCAAAAACATTCAGTTAGGTTAATTTGCTAATTTCCTCTAAAATGATCCTTTGGTAATTCACTTTCCTTGATTTCACTTGACTTCAGCCAACCAATCGAGTGAAAGCATAAATCTCTTGCTCAGTAAGCAGTCCTAAATAATTATATAATATCCAAATATGCCTGTCTACAACCGTCTCTTTCCTGTTACCTAAATTTGTGTAAAATTCTGTTTATACATTTGATACTCTGCCTTGTCCATTCTGACTGCCATCATAGAAAGTCCAATAGACTCAGACTTGGGAATTATCCTGCAGTCAAACACATCCCTACCATTGAGGATTTTTTTCAGGCACATTTGGAGCCTCCGACATGGTAAAAGGCACAAATTTGAAAGCCGAATGTCAAGTAAACTGTAAATGTCATATTAATGATGCCCCAACTCTATAACCCTCTAGATCAATGGTTTTCAACCAGGGTTCCTCCAGAAATAGCTAGGGGTTCCATGAGCACTCAGCAGTTTGTACCTCTCAAGTCCGTGACACCAATGGTCTCCCTAGCTATCTGTAAGGGTGACATTCTTCCCAATAGCCAACAATGTAAGAGGAATTTTTCCCACTGACCACCACACTAATATACTGAGAGCTGCGTATATAGTAATTATAGCAGTGGTTCCCTGAAGACCAGAATGTTATTTCAAGGGGTTCCTCCTATGTTAAATAGGTTTGTCTTTGAGTCTGGTTCTCCTAGATGAGAGTAATTGGTCACCCTCTCCTTGGGCTGGGTAGCATGCATGGTCACAGTTGACATGGGGATTTGCGGGGTTAAGTCCTTGGTAGTTTTATTTTATTTTGGTACCCAATTGGTGCCCAGTAATATTTTTTTTGTGAAAAATATCCGGGAAAGTGGAGGTGAGGGATGGAGAGAGGGCCTAGCCCACCCAGTGCATGGGACCTTAGTCTGCCTGGTAGACCTTGGAGGTGGGATGAAAAATATGTTCGAGTAGAAAGAAAGAACTTTTGGGAGATTCCAGTGTTAGGACAATGACCCACGAGTGCTACAGGATTCGGACTGTCACAGTATGGATTTTTCTCCTCTATTGGG